>NC_052146.1:8582321-8907734 GCF_902713615.1 Scyliorhinus canicula
CCCCTCCCCCTCCTTTCCCCTCTCTCCCCACCATGGTCTCTCCAGCCCAAGTTTAGTGCTGCTACCATGTTGCCTTTGTAGAAATGTGTGTGAACTGTTTTAATAATCAGGTCCCCCCCCCTCTCCCCCCCCCCCCCTCCTCCCCGTACATTGGTACTGAGGGGAGGATATCCTGTTTCTCCAACACAAAATTAAAATTTGTACCGCTTGGCCTTGTATTTTTTACTGTTTTAATAAAAAGATATGGTCAATCCACCTGCCCTGCGCATCTTTGGGTTGTGGGGGTGAAACCCACGCAGACACGGGGATACAATGAGGTACTTTTGAAATGTCCCTTCGCCCTTGGAATGTAAGAACATGCAACAGTCTATTTGTGTACAGCAAGCTCCTAAAACAGCAATTTGAAAATGACAAGATAATAATCTTTATTATTGTCACAAGGCGGCTTACATTAACACTGCAATGAAGTTACTGTGAAAAGCCCCGAGTCGCCACATTCCGGCGCCTGTTCGGGTACACAGAGGGAGAATTCAGAATGTCCAAATCAACTAGTCTTTCGGGAATTGAGGAAACCGGAGCACCCGGAGGAAACCCACGCAGACACGTGGAGAACATGCAGGTTCCGCACAGGCAGTGACCCAAACCGCGAATCGAACCCGGGACCCTGCCGCTGTGAAGCAACTGTGCTCACCACTGTGCTACCGTGCTGCATATGGAAATGCTTTTATTCTTTACATAGTTCTGTTAATTGGCATAATCCTGCATACTAGATCATCCTAATTAGTCACTGATGCAGGTAATTCATCCTCTTCTGGATTTGACCAAAGATCACAGAACGAGATGTCAAGTATTTAATTTTGTCAGAGGTTGTTTAAGCGAGGTTGACCTCAAAGCAATAGTTATTAAATGGGTATCCCTGGAAATTGGATGCTAAGGTAAAAGTCATAGTGCAGGGAAAGTAATTAGTCTCCCAGTTGTAACTCCAAACAGGTGGTGATAATGCACCGGTCTTTGGCTTGCCATCTGTAGAATGTGATGAATGTGTTTTCTATAAACTTTCTGGTCATGGAGTGTGGTGGGTTTGGCAGAAGTCCCAATGTGCATTGAAAGCAATGCTGATGACTTTAATTCAGAATCCTATACACCTGGGGCATCTTTAGAAGTCTGTGTGATGTGGATCAAAAGAACGTGCCTATAAATACTGGAATGTCTTGGCCTGTTTATATATCTAGTTTTTTGATGAAAACCACCTGATTTTCAATGGCCAAATGTCCCCTGGAGAGAGGATTCAAATTAACCTGCAAGAGAGCACGGTGGAATTTTAACAGGGGAACCTGGTAATTTGAAAGATATCAGATTAGAAAACCAGGTTTTGAGTATTTTTTCTTCCCGCTGTTCTTCAAAGGAATAATTCATAATTTAAGGAGCTCCTCAAGGTGACCAAAACAACATCTGCAAAGTTTGTATCATTCTCCCACAGAATGTATGCACCACGTCCCTTGCTCCAGTGTATAGCTTCGTTTTAAAATTTGTTCATGGGACATGTGCATCGCAGGCTGTGCCCGCACTCATTGCCCATCCTTAATTGCCCTTGGGGCAGTTAAGAGTCAACAACTTTGCTGTGGGTCTGGAGTCACATGTAGGCCAGACCTGGTAAGGGCGACACATTTCCTTCCCTAAACGATATTAGTGAACCAGATGGGTTTTACGACATTCGACAATAGTTTAATAGTCATCACTGGATGGGTTTCTTCCAGGTGCTCCTCGCAAGTCCCGGAAGACGTGCTTGTTAGGTGAATTGGAAGTTCTGAATTCTCCATCACTGTATCTGAACAGGCGCCGGAGTATGGCGACTAGGGGATTTTCACAGTAACTTTATTGCAGTGTTTTTTTTTTTAAATTTAGATTACCCAATTATTTTTTCCAATTAAGGGGCAATTTAGTGTGGCCAATCCACCTACTCTGCACATTTTTGGGTTGTGGGGCCGAAACCCACGCAGACATGGGGAGAATGTGCAAACTCCACACGGACAGTGACCCAGAGCCGGGATCGAACCTGGGACCTCAGCGCCGTGAGGCAGTAGGACTAACCCACTGTGCCACCATGCTGCCCGTTGCGGTGTTAATGTAAGCCTACTTGTGGCACTAATAAAGATTATTATTAAAATTTTAATTCTAGTTTTTTTAAAATTGAATTCAAATTTCACTATCTGCATGGTGGGATTCGAACCCGGGACCCCAGAGCATTATCATTGGTCTCTGGTTAACTAGTCCAGTGACAGTACCACTACACCACCGTCTCCCCTATTATTGTCAGTAATGTTATTCAATGACAGTGAGAGTGAAATGTTCTGCAGCATATTCACTGCAGAAGGCTACTACATGCCTCTGTGTGGCAATATAATCAGTTGAACAAATGGAAGATCAGTTGAGAATCAGGCTCTTTAGTTCCCTTCACTTGAGAGCTATCTCGACCATTATACTCGATAGATTCACCTGAGGAAGGAGCAGTGCTCCGAAAGCTAGTGTTTGAAACAAACGTGTTGGACTTTAACCTGGTGTTGTAAGACTTCTTACTGTACTTTTCTTTGTTCTTTGACAGAAAAGCAAAGGCTAGGTAAAGAGGTAGACATTAAGGAGCATTGTGGGGAGGAGGGGAGGGGGGGGTGGCTCTTTACAACCATTTGAAGTACTGAGTGCAGTCACTATTGCAATGTCGGAAATGGATGAGCCAGTTTGCACGTGGCAAGCAACAATGGCTCTGGGGCTTTGAAATCCTTTTTTTTTATAAATTTAGATTACCCAATTATTTTTTCCAATTAAGGGGCAATTTAGCGTGGCCAATACACCTACTCTGCACATTTTTTTGGTTGTGGGGGCGAAACCCACGCAGACACGGGGAGAATGTGCAAACTCCACACGGACAGTGACCCAGAGCCGGGATTGAACCTGGGACCTCAGCGCCGTGAGGCGGTTGTGCTAACCACTAGGCCACCGTGCTGCCCTGGGCTTTGAAATCCTTGTTGACAGAAGGAGCATACGTACAGGCAAAAGAAAGGTCAAAGATGAAAGATGAGGTGAGCAATTGCTGAAGGTGCCATAATGATCAGGCTTTGTTGAATCTTGTATGGCAAATGGACTCTGACGCCTCTGTTTATACGCCCTCTTTCCAGACTAACAATTGAGAGGCCCCTCGATTGCTGGTCATGAGAAGATCCTGTACATTGATCTGTTGTCGTACTGTGCCCTCATGTACAGTAGTTGTGAAACAAATTGATCAGATAATCTGTATTATCTAGGTACCTGCTACTCTGCTCCATGTTTATCTCTTTTATGTTGGATTGGGGCCATATTTATTTGACATGCAACAGATAAAATGCATAAGAGGTAGGAGCAGATGTAGCCATTTGGTCCTTCAAGCCAGCTCCGCCATTCAACAAGATCTACCTGCTTTAACCCTTAAAACCCCTAAATCCTTCAACCTCCCTCTTGAATATATTCAACAACAGAGCATCCGGAGCTCTCTGGGGTAGAGAATTCCTACGATTCACAGGCCGGAGTGAAAATATTTCCTCATCTCAGTCCTCGGTGGCTGACCCCTTATTCTGAGACTATGGCCTTGTGTTCTAGATTCCCCAGACAAGGAAACATTTTCATAGCCTCATCTACCTTGTCACTTTTATATGTATCAATTAGATCACCTCTCATTCTTCTAAACTGCAGGGAATATAAAGCCAGTCCATACAATCTGTCCTCACAGGACAACCCTATCAAGTAGCAGTCTAGTGAACCTCTTCTCTCCCTCTATTATAATAATAATAATCTTTTTATTGTCACAAGTAGGCTTACATTAATATTGCAATGAAGTTACTGTGAAAAGCCCCTAGTCGCCACATTCTGGTACCTGTCTGCTCGAAGGCAAGTATCTCCTTTCTTAGATAAGGACATCAAAACTGCACACCGTATTCCAGGTGTGGCCTCACCAATGGCCTGTAATAATTGTAGTAACACTTACTTATTTTTACTCTTATTTTCCAATGTCCTTGTAACAAAAGCAAACATACCATTTGCCTTCCTGATTGCTTGGTAGCCGCATGTTAACTTTGTGATTCATGAACAATGCCACCCAAGTTCCACGGAATGCAAACACTTAGTCACACCTAATGTCATATCATGCAAAACTTTTTTTGCTCTTTTTATTTTTCCGATAAAGTGGATAATCTCGCATTGTATTCCATCTGCCATGTTTTTGACCACTGTGATGAATGTAGGAAATTGTTATATTATGGGCGGGATTTATTGGCCAAGCGCGCGCTCTCGCTTGAGAGCGAGGGCAGGGCGCGATCGGTTTGCGATCTAACCAGCCCACTCCCGTTGGTGAGATGAGGATCCCCCTGCCGCCTGGTGAGAAACCAATAATCATGAATTAAAGTCAATCTGCATACCATTAATGGGAACGACCCCCGATCTAACGGCCTCTCCAGTGAGTGGTCACGAGGGCGCTGATTAGTACACTTTTTAAAGCTGGTGGAATGGCTGCTGTTGGGATCCGAGGAGGGGTGCAGCCACCTTTGATCCCGGGCAGTGAGTCTGGGGCCACTGGGGTCGCTGGCCCAGTGCTGGTGGGGAGGGGATTGGCAAACGTAGCACTGTGAGCAATTCAAATGGATTCCTGTGGGTAGACGTGCCATGTCGCAGGTGAGAATTACTGCCTAGCATCCCAATCAGACTGTGAGGCCTGGACACCTCGCCTGAACACCGGAGGCTTCAACATGGCTGAAGCCAACATCCAAACACCCACGAGCTGGGCCTCAGCACTGGAAACATCCTTGCGACCAGGGGGTGGGTGAGTGGACTGGAGGGGGGTGGGGGGGGACCAGCGCCCGGTCCAGGTAATGTTACCAGTGGGGTCTGGGGTCCGGTCCACGGGGGGCTCCTGCTGCGTCCAGGGGTGCATGCGCAGGGTGTGTTGGACAGCACCCTGAGGGAAGGCAGGGGATATGAATGAGGAGCCATGGGGATCCGGAGGGTAATGGGATGGAAGCCATGGTGGATTGGCTGTCCCTCATCCTCATCAATTCTTTACATATATTATACGCTGTGGATGCTACTTGGACCCCCCAGAAGCTGCCCTTACAATTCTGGTGGCAGGTCAGGCAGCCGTACCCTGGAAGAGGCAGCGACAGCAGTGTCAACAGAGGCTGGAGGCAGTGGCCCCAACCCACACCCTGAGGACCCAGCTGCCCATTAGGCTGGGAGGCCGGCGACGGCCCAAGGTAATGAATCAGACTATAGGAGGGAGATAAATCACTTGGTTGCATGGTGTACCGAAAACAACCTCTCTAAATGTTAGAAAGACCAAGGAACTGATCATTGACTTCAGGAAGCGCAGCACGACTCACACTCCCATCTGCATCAATGGCTCCGAAGAGGAGATGGTCGATAGCTTTACATTCCTGGGGGTCACCATCACCAACAGTCTGTCCCGGTCCACTCACGTTGATGCAACAGTTAAGAAAGCCCAACAGCGTCTCTACTTCCTACGGAAGCTAAAGAAATTCAGCATGTCTGCATGGATTCTCACAAACTTCTACCAACATGCCATAGAGAGCATCCTATCCGGCTGCATCACAGCCTGGGTAGGGCAACTGCTCGGCCCAAGATCGCAAGAAACTGCAGAGTGTGGTGAACTGAGCCCAACGCATCACATAAACTTGCCACCCTCACATTGTTTCTGTCTACACCTCCCGCTGTCTCAGGAAGGCAGACAGCATTATCAGAGACCCCTCCCACCCAGGCATTGCCCTCTTCCAGACCCTTCCATCAGGCAGAAGGTACAGAAGTCTGAAGACTCGTACATCCAGACATAGGAACAGCTTCTACTCCACAGCTACAAGACTCCTCAACGACTCCCCCTCGGACTGATCTGTTCCCTGTAAGAACACTATTCACAACACCCTAAGCTGCCCTTGCTCATGTATTTGCTTTGTTTGACCCCTTGTTCCGCACTGTAACCAATCACTGCTTGTCGATGTACCATTTGTCAATGTTCTCTGTTGATTATTCTTTTTTTGTCTACTATGTACGTACTGTGTACGTTCCCTTGGCCGCAGATAAATACTTTTCACTGTACTTCGGTACATGTGACAATAAAAATCAAATGAAAAAAAAGGTGTGCAGGTTGGTCGATCAAACAGATGGCGCATCTGCCACAGGAGTCTCCACCTCAACAAGGGGACAGTGCGGCACTTGTGCCATGTTCTTGCAGACTTGGCACGGTATTGGAGGAAGAGGATATCCGCTCTGTGGCCATCAAGGTCACCGCAGCCCTGAACCTTTATGCCTCAGGATCATTCCTATGTGGCATATTCCAACCAACAGCCCATGTGTGGATCCCTGAAGTCACGGGTGTCCTGTTTGCCCGGGCAGCTGCCTACATAAAGTTAGACCTGGACCAAGCCCAAGGGCAGCAGGATTCTCTGCCATCACCATGCCCCAGGTCCAGGGGGTAACAGATGGCACGCATGTTGCCTTGCATGTGCCAGGGTGTCAGGCAGCGCCCTTCATCAACAGGAATGGGGTTCCACTCCCTGAACGTCCAACTTGTGTGTGACCATCACATGAAGATCGTACACGTGTGCCCACTTCCCAGGGAGTGTGCATGACAGCTACACCCTGGGGCAGTTGGACATCCTTGGTATCTTCAAGGGACAGTTGGCTCTTGGGGGATTATGGGTACCAGCTGAAGACCTGGCTAAGGATGCCAGAGCGGAGGCCAGAGACCGAGGCGGAGACCAGATATAACGGGTCCCATGTGGCAACCCGGGCTGTCATTGAATGTTGCATCGGACTGCTGAAAATGCAGTTCCAATGCATCTACCGCTCTGGTGGTGCACTGCAGTACACCACCCCCGCAGGGTCATCCACTTTGCGGTGGTCAGCTGTGCCCTCGACAAACTGGCGCAGGAGCGGGATGGCGTGCTGTAGGAGGAAGAACATGCGACCACCTCCGAGGAGGAGGATGGGGATGCAGTGGACCAGGAAGGGCTGGAGGACGAGCCCGGGGAGGACCCGCAGGACCAGCTGGAGAATGGAGGACGGGCAGCAGCGGCGAGGGTCCAACATGCCCAGAGGGCTAGGGATGCCCTCATCCTCGCCCGCTTCAAATAGGACATGTCTAAGTTCGTCACCTCACCCCCGCCCCAATCGCCCTGTTTTACCCTCCCAGGGTCTGTGTTACATCACTCCACGGTGATGGGCCTTTGTTGGCAGTGCCAGGGGTCCATGTCAAAGGCGCGAGGGTGATAACCTGCGGTGAGCTGAGCACTGGTTCTCCTCACTCTATGCCAAAGTCTAACTCCTGTCTATCTGCTAAGTGCGCGCTCATGTCCATCGCCTGCACATGGTATGCCTTGGTGCGAGGGGGAATCCGGGACCAATGTGCCAATGGGTTAATTCTGCTCACTGTGAGGATACTTGGCAGCATTCCAGAGCCGGGATGTTTACTGAATCATGAGGCACCAGGGGCAGGATCCTCTGTTGCCTGGCGCCAAAATTCGAATGGCGGGGCAGCACGGTGGCACAGTGGGTTAGTGATGCACGATCAATTACACAAAGACGAGAGTTGAATGCAATCGAGGCTTTAATACACTAAGATGTGTGGCCTCCCACAGCAACTGGCGAAATGGCGAACTGGGCGGAGCCAGCAGGCAGGAAACTACCCCCGTACCTGTAGTGCAGGGCCTTACCACAAATCACCTAATATCAGTGAATACCACAGTTAGCACTGCTGCCTTACGGCGCCAAGGTCCCAGGTTCGATCCCGGCTCTGGGTCACTGTCTGTGTGGAGTTTGCACATTCTCCCGTGTCTGTGTGGGTTTCGCCCCCACAGCCCAACGATGTGCAGGGTAGGCGGATTAGCCATGCTAAATTGCCCCTTAATTGGAAAAAATGAATTGGGTACTCTAACTTTATATGAAAAAAAATTGGGAATGGCAATTCCGCAGAGAATAGCTCCCGATGCCGAAATCGTGCAGGCGCTGGTTTGACGTCGGGTCGCGATGCTCCCTCTCCAAATCAGCATCATCAAAACACACCATTTCAATATCATTAGCGGGCCCACCCGTGATGCTCCGCCTCCAATGGGTCAAGTTCCCGGCGGCACGGGCCGGGTCTTAACCGTCATGAGTCTGGCGTGGCGGCTGCGAAGACGGAGAGGGCATGCGGACAGTGCCCCAGCACCGCCGCACTCCGCTGGGAGATGTGCCACTGGCCGTGGGGGGGGGGCTTCTGCCTGGGCTGTGGGGTTGGGGTGGATGGGTACGAGATCCAGCACAGCCGGCACCATCTTTTCTGGAGTGAGCAGCACATGTGCCGGGGGGGGGGGGTCGGCGTACGCATGGCTGCTGCTTGTCAGCCCTGCGCATGTCCAGCACGGACCCGGCAATTCTCTAATTGTTTTGCGCGTGTTCCGTGGGTGTTTCACGCGGCACCGGTGCTTGCCCCTCACCGGTAGCGGAATCAGTGTGGGCGTGCTGCCAATGTTTCTGTCGTGAAACACCACGAATCCTCCATTGGCGTCAGTACTGAGACGCAGGAAGGGAGAATCCAGCCCCAGATGTCCAGACTCAGGTGTTCTCATGTATCATGCTGACTTTCCTAACTGCTTATCTATTAGACTTATTTACTTCACTGTATAAATACCAGGCCCTTTTGCTCGTTCATTGGACTTCACCTCGGACCTTAATCGCGACGGGTGCCTGGAGCCGAACCTCAAAGACTCCGCCAACTCCGGGCTCCCCGACAATCAGATGGGCCTGAGATTCTTCTTTTATATCCTTGTATGTATCATTCTTATATTATATTCTTATTTGTATTATTTTTGCTAATACTGTTTAAAAATAAATTTCGAGTACCCAATTAATTCTTTTCCAATTAAGGGGCAATTTAGCGTGTTCAATTCACCTACCCTGCACATCTTTGGGTTGTGGGGGCGAAACCCACGCAGACACGGGGAGAATGTGCAAACCCCACACGGACAGTGACCCAGAGCCGGGATCGAACCTGGGACCTCGGCGCCGTGAGACTGAAGTGCTACCACTGCGCCACCGTGCTGCCCCTATTTTTTCTAATACAGCAGTGCAGATGAACCTCTTTATTACATTGTGCCCGAATCATAAAGAACCCTTGGAGTAATCCGAGACACCATGGCAGTAATTTGAGGGAGAACCAGGGGAGTTGTCCTTGTGTCTTGCCAATATTTATCCCCCAATCAACATTGCAAAACACGGATTATTTGGTCATTATCACATTGCTGTTGGTGGGGTTTACTGAGCACAAATGAGCTGCTACACTTCATACATTGCAACAGTGACTACAAGTGAATTGAGACATCCCGTCATCACGAGAAGTGCGATATAAATGCAAGTCATTTTCCAGTTGTGATCTCGTAGAAGGCTTGAAATTATGGCAGAGTCAGCAGCTGATGAAATGGGTCTGTGAATGGCTTAGAAACTAAGCATATAACATGTAGAATTAAAAGTAAACATGTACTCACTGCCTCGCCTATGTAAGCATGTGTTTATTGGAAGTTCCCTGCACAGGAGTTACCCTATGCAAGGGGAGCATGCAGGGGTCTGCGAATGGATTTGTTGGTTTTCTACCTGTTCGAGCTGCTTTGAAATGGATGTAGAATCATAGAATCCCTCCAGTGATGAAGGAGGCCATTTAACCCATCGAGTCTCCATTAACCCTTGGAAAGAGCAACCTATCTAGTCCCAATACCAGTACCTACCTATCCCAGTAACCACATTTCTTGAAAAATAAATTTAGAGCATCCAATTCATTTTTTCCAATTAAGGGGCAATTTAGCATGGCCAATCCACCTACCCTGCACATTTTTGGGTTGTGGGGGGCGAAACCCACGCAGGCACGGGGAGAATGTGCAAACTCCACACGGACAGTAACCCAGAGCCGGGATCGAACCTGGGACCTCAGCGCCGTGAGGCAACCGTGCTAACCACCTGCACCACCGAGCCCCCCTCCCCCCAGTAACCAAACATAATCCGTTGGACACTAAGGGGCAATTTGGCAATTCAGCTAACCTGCACATCTTTGGACCGTGAGAAGAAACCAGAGCGCCCAGAGGAAACCCACGCAGACACGGGGAGAAAGTGCAAACTCCACACAGGCACCCAAGGCCGAAATTGAACCTGAGTCCCTGGCGTTGTGAAGCAGCAGTGCTAACCACTGTGCCACCAGGCTACCCCACAGGTCCCAATCTGGTTTTCGAGTCACTGCTAAAATCACTTGGAATGAAATTAGTCATCCAAGACTTTATAAACCATCCCAGACTTTATAAACAATCCCAGACTTATAAACCATCCCAAACTTTATAAGCTAGCAAGGTTTTAAAAAAACAAAAATTTAGAATACCCATTTTTTCCAATTAACGGGCATTTTTTTCAAAATTTGCAAAACCCACGCAAACACGGGGAGAATGTGCAAACTCCACACGGACAGTGACCCAGAGCCAGGATCGAACCTGTGACCTCAGCGCCGTGGGACTGCAGTGCTACCCACTGCGCCACCGTGCTGCCCACAAGCTAGCAAGGTTGACAGCTGTTAACTCAGGATGCATTTGTTCTTCCGTAACCTACTGTGTGAGGACCTAAATCAATCTGTGCCGAGGAAGAAGTGGATTAAATGACAACAATTTAAAACAGCAGTGAGCTCTGGGCACTTTTAGTGAGGGGGAGGGAAGGATTAGAGGAACTTTTGTCCTTGAATGTATTTTTTTTCCAAAAAGTGGAAATGGATCCTGATGTATCTGTTTCATAATGAATGACAACTTGGCTTTGCTGTTACATGACAGAGGAAGTTACAGGACTAGGCTAGTTCTCTCCATTTTAACTGAAGCAATACTTTACCCCATTGTTACTAAAACTACACAGGGGCAGCACGGTGGTTATCACAGCTGCCTCATGGCGCCGAACTCCCAAGTTCAATCCCAGCCCTGGGTCACTGTCCGTGTGCAATTTGCACAGACAGGGAGATGTTGCTGAACACAGCGGGTCTGGTGGCCTGAAGTGCATATGTTTTAATGCAAGAAGTATTACGGGTAAGGAACTTAGAGCTTGGATTAGTACTTGGAACTATGATGTTGTTGCCATTACAGAGACCTGGTTGAGGGAAGGACAGGATTGGCAGCTAAACGTTCCAGGATTTAGATGTTTCAGGCAGGATAGAGGGGGATGTAAAAGGGGTTGCGCTACTGGTTAGGGAGAATATCACAGCTCTACTATGGGAGGACACCTCAGGGCAGTGAGGCTATATGGGTAGAGATCAGGAATAAGAAGGGTGCAGTCATAATGTTGGCGGTTTACTGCAGGCCTCCCAATAGCCAGCGGGAGATAGAGGAGCAGATAGGTTGACAGATTTTGGAAAAGAGTAAAAGCAACAGGGTTGTTGTGATGGGAGACTTCAACTTCCCCAATATTGACTGGGACTCACTCAGTACTAGGGGCTTAGATGGGACAGAGTTTGTAAGGAGCATCCAGGAGGGCTTCTTAAAACAATATGTAGACAGTCCAACTAGGGAAGGGGCTGTACTGGACCTGGTATTGGGGAATGAGCTCGGCCAGGTGGTAGATGTTTCAGTAGGGGAGCATTTCGGGAACAGTGACCACAATTCATTAAGTTTTAAAGTGCTGGTGGACAAGGATAAGAGTGGTCCTAGGGTGAATGTGCTAAATTGGGGGAAGGCTAATTATAACAATATTAGGCGGGAACTGAAGAACCTAGATTGGGGGCGGATGTTTGAGGGTAAATCAACATCTGACATGTGGGAGGCTTTCAAGTGTCAGTTGAAAGGAATTCAGGACCGGCATTTTCCTGTGAGGAAGAAGGATAAATAAAGCAAATTTCAGGAACCTTGGATAACAAGAGATATTGTAGGCCTCGTCAAAAAGAAAAAGGAGGCATTTGTCAGGGCGAGAAGGCTGGGAACAGACGAGGCCTGTGTGGAATATAAGGAAAGTAGGAACAAACATAGAACATAGAACAGTACAGCACAGAACAGGCCCTTCGGCCCTCGATGTTGTGCCGAGCAATGCTCACCCTACTTAACCCACGTAACCCGTATACCCGTAACCCAACAATCCCCCCATTAACCTTACACTACGGGCAATTTAGCATGGCCAATCCACCTAACCCGCACATCTTTGGACTGTTGGAGGAAACCGGAGCACCCGGAGGAAACCCACGCGCACACGGGGAGGACGTGCAGACTCCACACAGACAGTGACCCAGCCGGGAATCGAACCTGGGACCCTGGAGCTGTGAAGCATTGATGCTAACCACCATGCTACCGTGAGGCCCCCCTTAACTTAAGCAAGGAGTCAAGAGGGCTAGAAGGGGTCACCAAAAGTCATTGGCAAATAGGGTTAAGGAAAATCCCAAGGCTTTTTACACATACATAAAAAGCAAGAGGGTAGCCAGGGAAAGGGATGGCCCACTGAAGGATAGGCAAGGGAATCTGTATGTGGAGCCAGAGGAAATGGACGAGGTACTAAATGAATACTTTGCATCAGTATTCACCAAAGAGAAGGAATTGGTGGATGTTGAGTCTGGAGAAGGGTGTTTAGCTAGCCTGGGTCACATTGAGATCAAAAAGACGAGGTGTTGGCCGTCTTGAAAAATATTACGGTAGATAAGTCCCCAGGGCCTGATGGGATCTACCCCAGAATACTGAAGGAGCCTAGAGAGGAAATTGCTGAGGTCTTGACAAAAATCTTTGGATCCTCACTGTCTTCAGGTGATGTCCCGGAGGACTGGAGAATAGCCAATGTTGTTCCTTTGTTTAAGAAGGGTGGCAAGGATAATCCAGGGAACTACAGGCCGGTGAGCCTTACGTCAGTGGTAGGGAAATTACTGGAGAGAATTCTTCGAGACAGGATTTACTCCCATTTGGAAGCAAATGGACGTATTAGTGAGAGGCAGCACGGTTTTGTGAAGGGGAGGTCGTGTCTCACTAACTTGATAGAGTTTTTCGAAGAGGTCGCAAAGATGATTGATGCAGGTAGGGCAGTGGATGTTGTCTATATGGACTTCAGTAAGACCTTTGACAAGTTCCCTCATGGTGGACTGGTACAAAAGGTGAAATCACACGGGATCAGGGGTGAGCTGGCAAGGTGGATACAGAACTTGCTAGGTCACAGAAGGCAGAGAGTAGCAATGGAAAGGTGCTTTTCTGATTTGAGGGCTGTGACTAGTGGTGTTCCGCAGGGATCAGTGCTGGGACCTTTGCTGTTCGTGGTATATATAAATGATTTGGAGGAAAATGTAACTGGTCTGATTAGTAAGTTTGCAGACGACACAAAGGTTGGTGGAATTGCAGATAGCGATGAAGACTGTCAGAGGATACAGCAGGATTTAGATCGTTTGGAGACTTGGGCGGAGAGATGGCAGATGGAGTTTAATCCGGACAAATGTGAGGTCATGCATTTTGGAAGGTCAAATGCAGGTAGGGAATATACAGTGAATGGTAGAACCCTCAAGAGTATTGAACGTCCGAGAGATCTTGGTGTAGAGGTCCACAGGTCACTGAAAGGGGCAACACAGGTGGAGAAAGTAGTCAAGAAGACATATGGCATGCTTGCCTTCATTGGCCGGGGCATTGAGTATAAGAATTGGCAAGTCATGTTGCAGCTGTATAGAACCTTAGTTAGGCCACACCTGGAGTATAGTGTTCAATTCTGGTCGCCACACTACCAGAAGGATGTGGAGGCTTTAGAGGGGGTGCAGAAGAGATTTACCAGGATGTTGCCTGGTATGGAGGGCATTAGCTATGAGGAGCGGTTGAATAAACACGGTTTGTTCTCACTGGAATGACAGAGGTTGAGGGGTTACCTGATAGAGGTCTACAAAATTATGAGGGGCATAGACAGAGTGAATAGTCAGTGGCTTTTCCCCAGGGTAGAGGGGTCAATTACTAGGGACATAGGTTTAAGGTGCGAGGGGCAAGGTTTAGAGGAGATGTACGAGGCAAGTTTTTTACACAGAGGGTAGTGGGTGCCTGGAACCCGCTGCCAGGGGAGGTGGTGGAAGCAGGGACGATAGTGACATTTAAGGGTCATCTTGACAAATACATGAATAGTATTGGAATAGAGGGATACAGACCCTGGAAGTGTAGAAGATTTTAGTTTAGTCGGGCAGCATGGTTGGCATGGGCTTGGAGGGCTGAAGGGCCTGTTCCTGTGCTGTACTTTTCTTTGTTCTTTGTTTTTTTATTCTCCCCATGTTTGCATGGGTTTCGCTCCCACAACCCAAAGTAGTGCAGGATTGGTGGATTGGCCACGCTAAATTGCCCCTTAATTAGAGAAATGAATTGGGTACTCTAAATTTATTCTTTAAAAAGTTAATGAACTACAGACGTGAATTTGCAAATTACGATCTAAAATTACTTTTGTGAAAACAATATGATCCTGACACATCGCAAACGACCTCCCCATGTTTTGCCAATGAGTTGAGGCTGTGAAACAGGAGGTGCACATCAGGGTAGTTAATATAATTTATATGACTTTCCTGCAGATTATCAACACAAACTCCATGGAGTTCGCTAATTTAGTATTTTATAAGAACATGAGAAATCAGAGCTGGAGACAGTTTGATCCTTTTGCGCCTGCTTCAACATTAAGTTGATCATGGCTGATCCATTACCACAACTCCACCTTCCCGCACTTCCCCCTATCCCTTAATTCCCTTTTTACCCAAAAATCTATAGATTTGGCTTGAGTCAATGACTACTCAATATCTGAGCATCCAAAGCTCTCTGGGGTAGAGAATTTCAGAGATTCACAGCCCTTTTTAGTAAAGCTATTTCTCCTCATCTCCGTCTTAAACGGTTAGCCATTATTCTGAGACATTTAGGCATATTTCCTGATTCGAGAGTCTGCTGTATTTATCAGCCTTGAAGGGAAAATGCTTTGGTCATCTCAACTCACAGTTTCTTCAGCCTGTATTAAAAAAAAAGGGTCTTTAGAGACATTTGAAAGGTAAGGATACATGGTTTAAACAGAATCACTTTTCTCCTGTTGTATTAAAGCATGAAAGGAACCTTCAGAACTTCAGTGATTTGAGAGGAATATGCACTTTGGATGCAGTCTGGTAGATTAAGTTGCAAGACTATAATGTAGTTTGAAGAGACTGCACTGACTACATGAAAGTACGAACATTCTTGTGGAGAATGTGATTATGAGAATATGAGATGTAATTTAACAATCTGTGCCCCGCGGTAATGTTCAAGATTGTTTCACTGAAATGTTTCAACTTTCGATGTATGAGTTGGTGTAGGTGAGATATACAGGATATTGTCAGTGTCAGAAGACAGACTTAAATTTCTTGCCAGACTGGCAACTATATCATGACAGCTGACGTTGCGAAACTGAATGAAAAACCTTGAAGACAATTTACAATGGTTAATGGGGAATGTCATAGATATCATAGAATTTACAGTGCAGAAGGAGGCCATTCGGCCCATCGAGTCTGCACCGGCTCTTGGAAAGAGCACCCTACCCAAGGTCAACACCTCCACCCTATCCCCATAAACCCACCCAACACTAAGGGCAATTTTGGACACTAAGGGCAATTTATCATGGCCAATCCACCTAACCTGCACATCTTTGGACTGTGGGAGGAAACCGGAGCACCCGGAGGAAACTCACGCAGACTCAAGGAGAACGTGCAGACTCCGCACAGACGGTGACCCAAGCCGGGAATCGAACCTGGGACCCTGGAGCTGTGAAGCAACAGTGCTAACCACTGTGCTACCGTGCAGTTCATCAAAACCTTCTTTCTTGACAAAGTTTTTGTTCGCCTGTCCTAGTACCTCTTTATCTGGCTTGTTGTGAGGATTTGATTGGTAATGCTTGGATGGAGCATACTGGGGACTTTTACTATAGGTGCTAACCACTGTGCCACTGTGCTGCCCTTTTTCACTGAATTAATTAATCAGGCTTTGGCTGAACTTGATGCATGAACTTGCTGCTGTCCTATCGGCAAGTGACTTTTTAAATGCAGTCCCGTTCAAAGGGAGAGCGAATGCAAGTTATTCCTACACAGAGGGACACGGGAAGATGTCAATGCATGATATTTCGAAGCATGTTTAGTGGCCAAATTTAAAGCAAGATCAACAGAGATGTGAGAACAAATTCTCTGCCTGCCTTGAATCATAAGGCGAAGGGAATCTCACGGGAAACATTGAAATTACTTGCAAAATAAATATGACTCTGTGACTCTAAATAAAAATCTCAAACGAAAGTCAAGTTCCTTCGATGTACAACAAAATCAAGTTGGCAAAAAGAAGAGTTTTCTCCCAGATTTGATGCTTTCCATTTGAAATGAAATGAAATGAAAATCGCTTATTGTCACGAGTAGGCTTCAAATGAAGTTACTGTGAAAAGCCCCTAGTCGCCACATTCCAGCGCCTGTTCGGGGAGGCTGGTACGGGAATCGAACCGTGCTGCTGGCCTGCTTGGTCTGCTTTCAAAGCCAGCGATTTAGCCCTGTGCTAAACATTTGGACAGCATTCCTCTAGATCATCTGGTCAATGTGGGAGGCACGGTAGCACAGTGGTTCGCACTCTTGCTTCACAGCTCCAGGGTCCCAGGTTCAGATCCCGGCTTGGGTCACTGTCCATGCGGATTCTGCACGTTCTCCCCGTGTCTGCATGGGTTTCTTCCGGGTGCTCCGGTTTCCTCCCACAGTCCAAAGACGTGCAGATTAGGTAATTTGGACATTCTGGATTCTCCCTTTGTGAACCCGAACAGGCGCCGGAATGTGGCGACTAGGGGATTTTCACAGTAACTTAATTGAAGTGTTAATGTGAGCCTACTTGTGACAATAAAGATTATTATGCCTGATTTTTCAGTAATCTCATCCTTGTAGCTGCTTTCGGTAAATTCTCTATTTCGCGTTGTGCCAAATTTGAAAGAGGTTCCACACTTTGGATTCCAGTTTGCAGACTCTGGATCCAGTCCAGAATGTGTCACCAACTTTTGCATACGTTTTATTTTTCAGTGAATTAAAATAAAAATTAGAGTACCCAATTCATTTTTTCCAATTAAGGGGCAATTTAGCATGGCCAATCCACCTACCCTGCACATTATTGGTTTTGGTGATGTGCACCCCTAGGAATTTGAAACTGTCAACCATCTCCACCTTGGCTCCGTTGATGCTGACAGGGGTGTGTACAGTACTTTGCTTCCTGAAGTCAATGACCAGCTCGTTAGTTTTACTGGCATTGAGGGAGAGACTGTTGTTGTTACACCACTCCACTAGGTTCTCTATCTCATCCTGTAATCTGACTCATCGCCGTTCGAGATCCGGCCCATTATGGTTGTGTCGTCAGCAAACTTTTAAAAAAAATTTAGAATACCCAATTCATTTTTTTTTCCAATTAAGTGGCAATTTAGCGTGACCGATCCACCTAGCTTGCACATCTTTGGGTTGTGGGGGCGAAACCCACGCTAACACGGGGAGAATGTGCAAACTCCACATGAAATGAATGAAAATGAAATGAAAATCGCTTATTGTCACGAGTAGGCTTCAATGAAGTTACTGTGAAAAGCCCCTAGTCGCCACATTCCGGCGCCTGTCCGGGGAGGCTGGTACGGGAATCGAACCGTGCTGCTGGTCTGCTTGGTCTGCTTTAAAAGCCAGCGATCTAGCCAAGTGAGCTAAACCAGCCCCTATGGACAGTGACCCAGAGCCGGGATCGAACCCGGGTCCTCAGCGCCGTGAGGCATCAGGGCTAACCCACTGCGCCACCGTGCTGCCCGTCATCAGCAAACTTGTAGGTCGAGTTGGAACCACATTCTCCCCAGGTCTGTTTGGGTCTCACCCCCCAACAACCCAAAGATGTGCCGGGTAGGTGGATTGGCCACACTAAGTTGCCCCTTAATTGGAGAAATTTAAAAAACAAAGAATGGCTCGGTACTACTACCACAGACTGAGCCATCGGATCATTTATGACATTGCTGTTTGTGGGAGCTTGCTGTGTGAAAACTGGTTCCTCGATTTCCCGTATTACAATAGTGATTACATTTCAAAAGTAATTTGTTGGCTGTCAAACACTTTGGAATGTCCTGATGTCATGACGGTAGTTAATAATTGCATGTATTTTATTTCAAATAATCAGCAATAGCATCTAGACTGAGCAACATTGTTCATTGTGAAACAAATTAAAATCCATTCTCGTATTCTACCTTCTGAACTAGGTATGTGTATGTGGTGGGAGGTCAAGAGAATGTACGTGACATGTGAATGAAGGTTACAATTTACCTAGTTCTTTGATTTTAATTCGAGAAGTCGGGTCAATAAACCTATGTCATTCTTTGATTTAAACTCAGAAAACCCAAATGATTAATTCTTTATCATCTGAAAAGGTACATAGTGGGATTCCTGCAGTATTGGCAAAGCATATCCTCGCTAAATTGATGACTAAACCCTGCAAGACCCAGACCCTGAGTGGTAAATTAGGGGAGTAAAATTTTACCCCTCCTCACGTGCTCGTGACAATATGCAAACTGTCTCACCCGATGTGAGGGATGTTACAGCTAAACCTTAATCAATCCTCAATATATACAGCACATTCAGCAAAGTGACAGATGGCAGCTCCAAGGGATATTTGGCAGAACAAATCGCAAGTTTATCTAACAAAGTAAAGTTGGCATATAACACATTTCCTTGAAGTGAAGCATTGAATTTTTCCATTTTAGTTTCTGACACTACACGGTTTCATACTGTGGATTAAGATAAGTCCTAGATTTTACTTCCAAATTAAGTGTGGCTTCTGGTAAAAGACGCTTCTTGTAACCAGCTTTCTGGCTTGACTGCAAGTAATTTATTGGGGGCCCAAGTGGGTTCTCCAAAAAAGAAATGATAACCCAACTTTTTAATAAAATATGCGAGAGATTAAACGGTTTGATGTTTTTTTTTATAAATTTGGAATACCCAATTATTTTTTCCAATTCAGAATGGCCAATCTACCTATCCTGCACATCTTTGGGCCGTGGGGGTAATACCCACGCAGACACCGGGAGAATGTGCAAACTCCACACGGACAGTGACCCAGGGCCGGGACTCGAACCCGGGTCCGAAACGGTTTGATGTTGCTGGGTTTCTGAATATGGAGCTTGCAGAGACAATGTAAAACTGTCACGCCTCGCTAAAGCCACCAGCCCAAATCAGCTTAAAAATAGCCCTTCGTAGATGGTCTTAGTGGGTTTTGCAGTTGGTGCCGACGACAATGTTTAGGGAAAACTGCAGTAGTGCGAATCTTGCACAGTATTTATGTTGTATCCATTTCTGGGGTTCAGTATGTAAAAAATAAAATGGGAAAAGGAAACAGATCCATATGAGGCACAGTCCAGGCAAAATCAGAAATAAAAACAAAGTGCCGGAAAGACTCAGCAGGTCAGGCAGCATCTGTGGAGGGTGAAGCAGAGTTTTTCTTTATATAAATTTAGAGTACACAATTCATTTTCCCAATTAAGGGTCAATTTAGCGTGCCCAATCCACCTACCCTGCACATCTTTGGGTTGTAGGGGTGAAACCTACGCAAACACGGGGAGAATGTGCAAACTCCACACGGACAGTGACCCAGAGCTGGGATCGAACCTGGGACCTCAGCGCCGTAGGCTACAGGGCTGATCCACTGCACCACCGTGCTGCCTGGGAGAAACAAAATTAACATTTCGAATCCATGTTATTATACTTCAGAACGACAAAGTCAGGATTTACTTGACTGCGTTTGCAAAATATAACCATTTCAGAAGTAAGAAGTCTTACAACACCAGAAGCACTGCTCCTTCCTCATTCACCTGAGGAAGGAGCAGTGCTCCGAAAGCTAGTGTTTGAAACAAACATGTTGGACTTTAACCTGGTGTTGTAAGACTTCTTACTGCGCTCACCCCAGTCCAACGCCGGCGTTTCATAAGTAGTTTTCAACTTTAATTTTTTTTTTAGAGTACCCAATTATTATTTTTTTAAATTAAGGAGCAATTTAGCGTGGTCAACACACCTACACTGGGTTGTGGGGTGACATGGGGAGAATGTGCAAACTACATCCAAATAGACAGTGACCCAGGGCCGGGATCGAACCAGGGTCCTCACCACTGTGTCACTGTGCCGCCCAGTAGTTTTCAACATAATTGAATACTTTTCTCATGCTAAATTTTTCTGCCAACTTTTCTCCCCTTTTACATGAACCTCCTGGTCACCCCCTGATATCCCTTCTAAGTGGCCATCATATGTGAGCAAATATATTAAGTTGTCAGGTGGGGGCAGATTTGAAGCTGCATGATATATTTTTAAAAATTAATTTATGGGTGTGGGCATCGCTGGTTCGGCCAGCATTTATTGTCCATCCCCAATTGTCCTTCAGAAGGTGGTGATGAGTTGCCTTCTTGAACTGTTGCAGTCCTTGAGGTGTAGCTACACCCACTGTGCTGTTAGGGAGGGAGTTCCAGGATTTTGCCCCAGCGACAGCGAAGGAACGGTGATATATTTCCAAGTCAGGGTGGCGAGTGACTTGTGGGGGGGGGGAGGACCTCCAGGTGGTGGAATTCCCAGGTATCTGCTGCACTATATACACCCACATTCACCACGTGTGCTGGTTAGTGGTCAGAGACCCTGGCTAACACATCTCCATAGCCAAACCTCAAACCCTTCTACTCCAGGAGTGCTGAGGCTAACTAATTTGATCCTTCCGCTGTCGAAGCTGAAATACGCAAGCCTTGTACAAGTTGAATCTGGTGAGTTTTATGCTGTGTAGAGGTTACTACTCACCCCATTAATCACCTGGACTACTCGAATCCTTTCTGTCATTCGAGGGGATTTTAACGAAATCAAAATTCCTGTGGCTGTTCCCGAAAAGCTACTAAAAGGACAAACCAGAGTTTGTACGTTCTACCCGCATCTGCGTGGGTCTCCCCCCTGCAACCCAAAAAGATGTGCAGGGTATGTGAATTGGCCACGCTAAATTGCCCCTTAATTGGGAAAAATAAATAATTGGGTCCGATAAATTTCTTTTTTAAAAAAAGGACAAACCAGATTTAAGGAAAGCGTTTCATTTCTTTAAAAAAAAATGTAGTGTACCCAATTCATTTTTTCCATTTAAGAGGCAATTTAGCGTGGCCAAACCACCTACCCTGCACATCTTTGGGTTGTGGGGGCGATACCCACGGAAACACAGGGAGAATGTGCAAACTCCACACGGACAAAGCGTTCCATTTCTATAGCACCTTTTATCGTCTCAGAATTTCCCCAAAGTGTTTTACAGCGAATGATGTACTTTTTGAAGCATAGTCACTGTGGTTGGAAACATGGCAGGCAATTTACATTCAGTAATATGATAATGAGTAGGTAATTTGCTTTACTGATGTTTGATGAAATATAAATATTGGACAGGACATTGGGGAACTTTATATGTCCAGAACTGTTGCAAGCAGTCAATGTAGTCATACAGATCTTTTTTATTCTATTCCGTTCAGTAGCTACTTGGATTTTAGTGGTTACTACATGAAATGGAAAGTCTTACAATTGTGAGTCAAATCATTGAAATTACATGTAGGTTTTACTGTGTTATTGCAGAAAACCTGAACATAGTGTTCTGTAAGTATCTTTTCATTGTCAACCCAACTGCTCTTTTTCATTAGGATTTGTAGTTCCAAGCAATATTCAATTTTTACATGATATTTAATTTCATGAATCATATGTAATATTGAATTCTTACATAGGGAAGCTCTGTCCTTGTGCAGAAAAATAGTTTCCACTTATAAAAGTGTTGTGTGATTTATTTAGAAACTGGTCAGTTGTGCCAAAAATATTGATGTGTTTGTGTGAGAGACTGAGTAAATGTTTACTCTCCGAGGTAAATATTTTGATGTTCAACTGATTTTTCTTCTCTCTGAAAACGTCTCGAATTTCATTATTACTTGTTGCAGGTTGTGAAACTAACAACATTCAAATAGAAATCTTCTAACACTGCGAGTATTGTAAGGATGTTGGGACTTTCAAAATATTACTGTAACTGCTCCGCAAGTGATTTTCTGTAAATGTGCAGTGATGAGTTGCAATAATCCTCAGAATTACAGTATATTCACTTGCTTTGAATGGAAAATAGTCTTGTTTGCTTGAGTTGCTATAAGGTGCTCAAAAGTGCAATCGGTGGTAAACCAATCTTAGTTTCCTATGTTGACACCAGTCATGCATTATTTGCTGTCATTGTTTCAGGTCAAAAACATAGTGGCTGCTTCAGTGTTTCTTGGATAGGAAGGGGATTTGGATTGGGTTGGACTTGTTTATTGTCACGTGTACCGAGGTACAGTGAAAAGTATTTTTCAGCGAGCAGCTCAAACAGATCATTTAGTACATGAAAAGAAAGGAAAATAAAAATAAAATATATAATAGGGCAACACAAGGTACACAATGTACATATATAGACACCGGCATCGGTTGAAGCAGACAGGAGTGTAGTGTTAATCAGGTCAGTCCATAAGAGGGTCATTTAGGAGTCGTGTAACAGTGGGGAAGAAGCTGTTTTTGAGACTGTTTGTGGGTGTTCTCGGACTTTAGTATCTCCTGCCCAATGGAAGAAGTTGGAAGAGTGAATAAGCTGGGTGGGAGAGGTCTTTGATTATGCTGCCCGCTCTCCCAAGGCAGCGGGTGATGTAGATAGAGCCAATGGATGGGAGGCAGGTTTGTGTGATGGACTGAGCTGTGTTCACGAATCTCTGAAGTTTTTTTCGGCCTTGGGCCGAGCAGTTGCCATACCAGGCTGTGATGCAGCTCGATGGGATGCTTTCTATGGTGCATCTGTAAAAGTTGGTAAGAGTCAGTGTGGACATGCCGAATTTCTTTAGTTTCCTGAGGAAGTATAGGTGCTGTTGCGTTTTCTTGGTGATATGTCAACGTGGGTGGACCAGGACAGAGTTTTAGGGATGTGCACACCTAGGAATTTGAAGCTGTCAACCATCTCCACCTCGGCCCCATTGATGCAGACAGTGGGGTGTACATACTTTGTTTCCTGAAGTCAATGACCAGCTCTTTACTTTTGCTGTCATTGAGGGAGAGATTGTTGTCATAGCTCCACATCACTAGGTTCTCTATCTCCCTCCTGTATCTGACTCGTCGTTGTTCGAGATCCGACCCACTATGCTGTCGTCAGCAATCTTGAAGATGGAGTTGGAGCCAAATTTTGCCGCGCAGTTGTGTGTGAATAGGGAGTGTAGTAGGGGGCTATGTACACAGACTTGCGGGGCCCCGATATTGTGGTCTACCGTGGAGGAGGTGCTGTTATTTACTTTTTGCTGATTGTGGTCTGTGGGTCAGAAAGTCGAGGATCCAGTTGCAGAGTGAGGAGCCAAGTCCTAGATTTTGGAGCTTTGATATGAGTTTGATATGGGATAATAGAATCATAGACATCACAGTACAGAAGGTGGCCATTCGGCCCTTGGAAAGAGCACCCTACTTAAGCCCACGCCTCCACCCTATCTCCGTAACCCAGTAACACCATCTAATCTTTGCCACTAAGGGGCAATTTAGCATGGCCAATCCACCTAAGCTGCACATCTTTGGACCCTGGGAAGGATCAGTCCAAGTTCCCACTCCTAATTGATACGCCAGGAAAAGTGCAGATATTTGAATGTCAAATGATGAGACTGAGCTCAGTTCACAGAATCACTGCATTCATGGTGCAGGAGGCCATTTGGCCCATCGAGTCTGCACCAGCTCTTGGAAAGAGCACCCTACTTAAGCTCACGCCTCTACCCTATCCCAGTAACCGCACCTAACCTTTGTGGACACTAAGGGCAATTTATCATGGCTACATGTTTGGACTGTGGGAGGAAACCGGAACACCCGGGAGAAACCCATGCAGACAAGGGGAGAACATGCAGACTTCGCACAGACAGTGACCCAAGCCGGGAATTGAACCTGGGACTCGAGCTGTGAAACAAATGTGGTAACCACTGTGCTACCGTGCTGCCCATTTAAAGAAAGGTATAAAAATCTCAGGGCCAGGATTCTCCCCTACCCGGCGGGGTGGGGGGTCCCGGCGTAGCGGAGTGGCGCCAACCACTCCGGCGTCGGGCCTCCCCAAAGGTGCGGACTTCTCCACACCTTTGGGGGCTAGGCCCGCGCCAGAGTGGTTGGCGCCACGCCGACTGGCGCCAAAACTGGTGCCAACGGCCTTTGACGCCCACCGGCCGGCGCCGGGGCTGGCCGAAAGGCCTTCGCCGGTTCGCGCATGCGCCGGTGTGTCAGCTGCCGCTGATTTCACCACCGGCGCATGAGCGGTAGGGGGGTTCTCTTCCACCTCCGCCATGGTGGAGGCCGCGGCGGAAGAAAAAGAGTGCCCCCACGGCACTGGCCCGCCCGCCGATCGGTGGGCCCCGATCACAGGCCTGGCCACCGTGGGGGCACCCCCTGGTGTCCGATCGCCCCGCGGCCCCCCCAGGACTCCGGGGGCCCGGTCGCGCCGCCAATCCCGCCACCACCAGAGGTGGTTTAAACCACAGCGGCTGGATTGGCCCATCAGCAGCAGGACTTCGGCCCATTGCGGGCCGGAGAATCACCACAGGGGACTTGCCGATCGGCGCGGAGGGCACGCCGATCAGTGCGGCGCGATTCCCGCCCCCGCCAATTCCCAGGTGGCGGAGAATTCCGGCCACGGCGGGGGTGGGATTTTCGCCAGCCCCGGGCAATTCTCCGACCAAGCGGGGGGTCGGAGAATTTTGCCCCAGATGCAACGTTTCATTCATGGTCAAATAGCCTGCCCATGGCCACATCTAGGTTAACATATTAATATCTACCAGGGTGATGTATCTGGGTCAGAGGAACAAAAGTCACCATTCAGTTTCTCAAGCCTGTTGTGCCATTCAATTGGATTGTGTCTGATCTACCTGTACCTCCACTTGTTTACCTTCGCTCCATGTTCCTTAATATCCTTATCTAACACAAATCCAGCAGTTTCAGTCTTGAAAGCTCCAATTGTTCCCCAGCATACGTTCATAAAATATAGGAGCAGAATTAGTCCACTCAGGCCCATCGAGTCTACTCTGCCATTCTATTATGGCTGATATGTTCCTCATCTGTTACCTATAATGCTACAGGCCAAGAGCTGGATTGCGAAATAAGCCAGAGCATCTCCTCCCTAGAACACATGACCCAGGAGTGGGAGTCGGCGATTTAGCCTCCCGAGCCTAACACCCTCAATGTGATCATGGCTGATCCCATCCCAGCCTCAACTCCACCGTTCCTGCCCCTTCTCCATAACCCTTCAACCCATTACCAACTAAAAAGCTGTCGAACTCCTCATTAAATTTACTCACTGTCCCTGCATCCACTGCACTCGGGGGTATAGTCCTTTATGCAAAATTGGTTCCTGCTTTCCTTGCCACATTTTACGATTATGTCCCCTCATTCTTAATTTCCCATCACCCTGTAGAATCCAATGATGGGTGTTCTACTACAAAGCTAGGTGGTGAAGAATGGAACTAGACCCCAAACTATACATACTGCTAAGCTTTTATATACAGAGGCACACATATTATAACTTGGATTTCCAATATATAAGACCACATGTGAATCCCTGGCAAATGCCCACCACCTGATCACAACCAGGCACTTTCAAGTCCTGCTCTTGTCTACGAAAATTTACTTTTCCAGGATCACACTGGAGTGCAAAATTGACACCAGCTTCTTTTATCTATTGCAAAACATCTTAAACCCCTTTAGCTCCACCCACATTTCCAACAGTAAGGGAGAGGAGCCCATGGACATCCTTTCACTAAGGTTGAGACCATTTGATTAGGTACCTCTGCTGCATCCCTGCCTTCCACTGGGACAAACCTCCTCCAAAGCTTCCCCCTCCCTGGCCCTGCACTCAGCTGACCACACAACGCCCCCCCCCTGGTCTCCATGGTAACTAAGATTGTTAACGGCTCCCTCTCTTCAGGTGTTGTCCCTCTCTCCTTTAAATTAGCCGTTAACAACCCCTCCTCAAAAACAAAACAATTATCAACCCTATCATCATTGCAAACGACTATCCTATCCCCAACCTCGCTTTCCTCTCCAAGGTTCTTGAGTTTAGATTTAGATTTAGAACAGTACAGCACAGAACAGGCCCTTCGGCCCCCGATGTTGTGCCGAGCCATGACCACCCCACTCAAACTCACGTATCCACCCTATACCCGCAACCCAACAACTCCCCCTCAACCCTACTTTTTAAGACACTACGGGCAATTTAGCATGGCCAATCCACCTAACCCGCACATCTTTGGACTGTGGGAGGAAACCGGAGCACCCGGAGGAAACCCACGCATACACGGGGAGGACGTGCAGACTCCGCACAGACAGTGACCCAGCCGGGAACCGAACCTGGGACCCTGGAGCTGTGAAGCATTGATGCTAACCACTATGCTACCGTGCTGCCCCTAGTTCTCACTGTTACGATCCCAGTTAGTGTAACTGGATGGGAAGCAGATATTTGGGGGGGGGGGGGGGGGGGGGAAAGAGGGGTGGTCCTCCTCATGCTGTAAGCTCAGCAAGATTCAGTTTAAGGTAGTTCATCGGGCATATCTGACCAGTCTGCACACTTCATTGCAGTGTTCATGTAAGCCTACTTGTGACACTAATAAAGATTATTATTATGAGTAGGTTCTTCTCAGAAGTGGATGATAGGTGTGAGAAGTGTTCTAGTAGTCCCACGCATCGTATTCACCTGTTCTGGTCATGGTCCAACCTTTGAGCTTTTGGGTCTCCTTCAGCATCATGTCAGAAATACTTGGGAGTGAGTTGGAACCTTGCTGTTTGGTGGCTATCTTTGGGGGTTTCAGATTTACTGGAGGCGAAGGCAGATGTCCTTGCCTTTGCTGCGCTATTAGCCCAAAGATGTGTTCTGTTTGCATGAACAAAGAACAAAGAAAATTACAGCACAGGAACAGGCCCTTCGGCCCTCCAAGCCTGCGCCAATCCAGATCCTTTATCTAAACCTGTCTCCTATTTTTCAAGGTCTACTTCCCTCTGTTCCCGCCCATTCATATACCTGTCTAGATGCCTCTTAAATTAAGCTATCGTGCCCGCCTCTACCACCTCTGCTGGTAAAGCGTTCCAGGCACCCACCACCCTCTGCGTAAAAAGCTTTCCACGCACATCTCCCTTAAACTTTCCCCCTCTCACCTTGAAATCGTGACCCCTTGTAACTGACACCCCACTCTTGGGAAAAGCTTGTTGCTATCCACCCTGTCCATACCTCTCATAATTTTGTAGACCTCAATCAGGTCCCCCCTCAACCTCCGTCTTTCCAACGAAAACAATCCTAATCTACTCAACCTTTCTTCATAGCTAGCACCCTCCATACCAGGCAACATCCTGGTGAACCTCCTCTGCACCCTCTCCAAAGCACCCACATCCTTCTGGTAATGTGGCGACCAGAACTGCACGCAGTATTCCAAATGTGGCCGAACCAAAGTCCTATACAACTGTAACATGACCTGCCAACTCTTGTACTCAATACCCCGTCCGATGAAGGCAAGCATGCTGTATGCCTTCTTGACCACTCTATCAACCTGCGTTGCCACCTTCAGGGTACAATGGACCTGAACTCCCAGATCTCTCTGTACATCAATTTTCCCCAAAACCCTTCCATTGACCATATAGTCCGCTCTTGAATTTGATCTTCCAAAATGCATCACTTCGCATTTGCCTGGATTGAACTCCATCTGCCATTTCTCTGCCCAACTCTCCAATCTATCTATATTTTGTTGTATTCTCTGACAGTCGTCCTCGCTATCTGCAACTCCACCAATCTTAGTATCATCTGCAAACTTGCTAATTAGACCACCTATACCTATACGCCCAGTGCCGCGGCTTGATTAAGTGACCTGATGGAGTTCTTACATTTAGAACAAGTCAAGTAAGAAGACTTACAACATGAGTTTAAAGTCCACTAGCTAGTGATTCGAAACAAACCTGTTGGCTTTAACCTGGTGTTGTAAGACTTCTTACTGTGCTCACCCCAGTCCAACGCCGGCATCTCCACATCAGAAAAAGTCAAGTACAGGGTGGCACAGTGGTGCAGAGGTTAGCACTGCTGCCTCACGGCACCAAGGACCTGGGTTTCATCCTGGACCCGGGTCACTGTCTGTGTGGAGTTTGCACGTTCTCCCCATGTCTGTGGGGTCTCAACCAACCCAAAAAGATGTGCAGGGTAGGTGAATTGACCACGCTAAATTGGGGGAAAAAAAGAATTGGATACTCTAAAATTATTTTTTTAAATGTGGTTGAAAACTCATCTCGGGGTCAAATATGACATCAGGATTGCGAACAGGCTGGTTTAGACTCAGACTGTCGCTTGGCGAGGAAGGGAAGCAAACTGCGTCATGAAGCAACAGGAAATTGGTAAGCGAGATGATATCAAGAAGCCAAATGAAAAGTTGAAACTAGGGATTCGTCTAAATGATCCCTCAATTTACAGTGCAATGCTTGCCAATTGCTCCTCTGATACATTCAATCCTATTCAAAAACTCCATTGGTTCAGTGTTTCCCCTGAAGTTAAGCAGTGAAATGCAATATTACATTCAGGCCTGCTGCAAGTTTCAAAACTGAACTATAATCCTCTGCCTGAAGGTCAGGAAACTGCAAGAGAATGGTGACAGGGTAGCCTGAAGGAAATAAAATGTCTGAACCTTCATTATTGTCAAGATGATATAAATGTGCCTTGTACAAGGTAGTGCCCAACATTGAAACTTATATTTAAAAGTCATTAATCATTGCATTGGACAGGGGGAAAACCATGTTTAATTGTGTAGACATCAGACAGAAAAAAACATCACCAACCTTTTTGTAAGAGATTTCTTTAAATCTCCCCACGATTGTCCCCTCCCACAAATTGTCATTTAATGTCATACTGTGGTTTGTGGTCAAGTATTATATTATTGAATAAGCTTCTAATATGCATATCATTATCAGGTAAAGATTTTAATTTCCCATCTGTATTTTATAATTGATTTTACAGTAATCTTGGTGAACTTAGTCTACCGCCTTAACTTCATTACCCATTACAGTTGTCTTTTCTGCTCTGAGCCAAAAGGAACAATAATTATGCGTGCAAGGTGTTGACAATCTACTGCAACTAATCTGAATGATATGGCCTCTGTTTTTCTCTTTATTTTTGCCTCCTCCTGCGTTTGTTTTACTACTCTGGTTTTCCTGGGCAGCACGGTGGCACAGTGGTTAGCATTGCTGCCTACGGCGCTGAGGACCCGGGTTCGAATCCCGGTCCTGGGTCACTGTCCGTGTGGAGTTTGCACGTTCTCCCCGTGTCTGCGTGGGTTTCACCCCCACAACCCAAAAAGATGTGCAGGGTAGGTGGATTGGCCATGCTAAATTGCCCCTTAATTGGGAAAAAAATAATTTGGGTACTCTAAATTTATTTAAACAAAAAAAATAAAAAACAACTCTGGTTTTCCTTCCCAGCTTTTCAAATTTACACGGAATGCTTAAGTAATGCATCCAAGCTTTATGAACAGTTATACGGGGTGTTTTAAGGTCCTGGTGCAACTTTAAACTTTAAGAACTTTGGATCTATACAAGATGGAAGTAAACTGAAAAAGGCACATGAAAATATAATTTCTATACTGAAAATGAAAATGGCAACAGCTGAAGAAAAAATGAACTGTTGAGAAATTGAATTAAATCACAGAAATGTTACTCATATTGAAGTCTAGAGATTTGAACTGCATTTCTAAAACTAGGAATTATGCTTTCATATGCTCTTTTTACACTTTACTGTTATGGTGTGTACATTAACAGCTATTAAAGTTGCATCCAGATTTTATAAATACCCTGTATAGATTATTAAAATTAACATAAATTTTACAGTGCATAATTTTGGCTCTGAATATTAAAAGTTATCATTTTTAAAACAAAATAAAATTTGAATACCCAATTCATTTTTTCCAATTAAGGGGCAATTTAGCGTGGCCAATCCACCTACCCTGCACATTTTTTAGGTTGTGGGGGCGAAACCCACGCAAGCACGGGAGAATGTCAAACTCCACACGGACAGAGACCCAGAGTCGGGATTGAACCTGGGACCTCGGCGCCGTGAGGCTGCAATGCAAACCACTGCACCACCGTGCTGCCCCTAAAAGTTACAATTCTAACCTTCTTGCTTGTATAGTCCTATATTATCCATACAGTATACATCCTTCTTATACGTCTATTGAATACTTTTGAAAATGTTCCAATCACAGCTAATCACATAGCTGTTGCAATGTGATTTTTCTCTCTCTCCCCCTCTCGCTGTGTGCTTCCTGTTTTAGCTATCCTCATGGCCTCTGAGTGAAATTGCTAATCGAAGTTAAACTTGTGCTGTGGACGTGTTCCAAAATTGAAACAAGCTAATCTTTAGGATCCTTCCAGTTACAAAAAGAGAGAATTAAAAAAAAGAATTTAGAGTACCCACTTATTTTTTTGTCCAATTAAGGAACAATTTAGCGTGGCCTGCACATCTTTGGGTTGTGGGGGTGAAACCCACGCAGACACAAGGAGAATGTGCAAACTCCACACGGACAGTGACCCAGGACCGGGATTCGAATCCGGGTCCTCAGCGCCGTAGGCAGCAATGCTAACCACTGTGCCACGTGCCGCCCACAAAAAGAGATAATTTTGCTTTGTTTACTTTGGGATGATCCTGGATTATGCTCCAGCGAGTGAGAGAGCAGTGTGCTAATGATCACCATTAGCTGGTAAGGGGCTGGTTTAGCTCACTCGGCTAAATCTCTGGCTTTTAAAGCAGACCAAGCAGGCCAGCAGCACGGTTCGATTCCCATACCAGCCTCCCCGGACAGGCGCCGGAATGTGGCGACTAGGGGCTTTTCACAGTAACTTCATAGCAGCCTACTTGTGACAATAAGCGATTTTCATTTCATTTTTTTTCATTTCATTTCATTTTTCATTGCCATTTGTGGGACAGAATAATGTGTAAGAGTGCGTAGTGTGGCTGGCATGGTAGCACTCTGGTTAGCACTGTTGTTTCACAGCGCCAGGGACCCAGGTTCGATTCCCAGCTTGGGACACTGTGCGGAATCTGCACGTTCTCCCTGTGTCTGCATGCATTTCCTCCAGGTGCTCCGGTTTCCTCCCACAAGTCCCGAAAGAAGTGCTGTTAGGTGAATTGGACATTCTGAATTCTCCCTCTGTGTACCCGAACAGGCACCGGAATGTGGCGACTAGGGGATTTTCACAGTAACTTCATTGCAGTGTTAATGTAAACCCACTTGTGACAATAAAGATGATGATTATTAAGTCTTGTTTCCTACAACACAGATTATACTTCAAACGTACTTAATTGACTAAAGCACTTTAGGACATCCTTATGCAGTGAAAGGTGCGACAAAAAAATTTCCATTAACCCCAGCCTCCATTGCTCTTTCCATTGCTCTTTGTGGAGTAGAAATCTGGATCTCTGTCCTCCATTGTGTGAAGAGGTGTTTTGTGATGGCCACGAAGAATTCAGCACGAGTTTTCAGGATACAAAGAAATAACATTTATTTACAAATTAACATATATATACACACAACAGCAGCAGCAACTTCTCTTGCTGCCAAACTCCTCTCCCTGGTTCCAAACTGGCCAGCTCTATTTATGCAGGGAGTCTGCTAATGATTTCTCCGCCCCCCCCCCTCCCCCCCTCATTGGGGAAGCTCATACTCCCACAGGATTGTGGGAGTGTCATTAGTCCCCAGCCAATGGTAAGCAGTTAGGTTATAACATCCCTCGCCCCCAAAGTCCAAGGAATCCACCGAAGACCCTGGTGGAGGAGGGCGTCAGACTCGTTTTGCCGCAGGCCGGACACCATTTGCACGAGGCGCTGGATCAGGCGGCGTGTAACGAGATGGAGACCGGCGCTTCCGTGATGAACGACGTTAACGGTTGTACATCCACGGCCCGTCGGCCCGAGGATTCCCCCTCTGAGGTGTCTTGTGCCTCCATCTCGGAGTCAGAGTCTGCTGCCTCCGTCATCTCGGTGTCTTTATCTCCACGCGGTTCTGTCACGACCTGCGCAGACTTTGAGTGAGGCACCAGAGGAAGATTGTGAGGAAGATTGTGAGGAATACTTTCCATTGTGTCTGGTCTCTGCGGCTGTAGGAATGAGCTCCTCGGGCGGGCAATCTTTGGCAGGGATAGTCTTCTGGACCGAACATGGTCTACATGTTTGCGCTGGAGACGCCCCTGGGCTTGTACCTGGTAAGAGATAGGGCCCATTTGGCGAAAGATTACGCCAGGGACCCACTGGGCACCACCAGCAAAATTCCGAATGAACACTGGGTCACCGGGCGTAAACTGCCGAATCGGCCGATGCCGAGAAAAACCATGTCCCTGCCGTTCTTGTGTACAGCGTACTTTTGAGCCAGTGTCCGGGAAAACTATGCTAACGCAGGTGTGAAGTCTCCGGACCATTAGGAGTTCTGCGGGAGCTACCCGCATGGGGGGGTTGTCCTATATGAAAACAAAAACCGAGCCAGTCTCGTGTCCATCGACCCGGAAGACTGCTTCTTTAGGCCTCGTTTGAATGTCTGCACTGCGCGCTCCGCCAACCCATTTGAAGCCGGGTGCTAAGGGGCAGTGCGGATATGGCGTATGCCATTCATCTTCATGAACCTTGCAAACTCCTCACTTCTGAACGGAGTGCCATTGTCCGTGACCAGCACCTCGGGGAGGCCATGCATACTGAAAGACAAACGCATCTTCTCGATTGTTGCGCAGGATGTTGTGCCTCCCGTAGCCACCGAAGTTGGCCACTTCCCGACCCAAAATGGCGATTTACAAAGCACGCAGGGAAAATTGAACACTTTAAGAAAGACAAGCAGGTTGCAGAATCTTCCTGTGTATTCTGTCTGCAAAGAAAGCAGACAGCACCGAAACCAGCAGTTTGCATATTAATGCGCGATCCCCGGGAACAATGGATCCAACGATTAGCTACATTTGGGTCATTCTATAGCAGGTCAGACTTCCTGGCGCCAACGGGAATCTGAAACAAAGGGCACAAACAAGCCAGGAAGAACCACCCCGCGATCGAGGGACAGCCTCAGTATTGGGGGGGATGCGTACCAATTGATTGGTATGAGATTCAATCGATTGACAGTAAGCTCAGGGTCCGCCCAAAAGGGCACGAAGCCCCTGGGACCTATAAAAGACAGGTCCCAAGTTCAGTTCACTCTCTTAGCCGGCCCTCCCAGCAGAACACCTTAGCAGCTCTCGAAGAACTTGACCATAAGGAGGAGAGGCCTGGCCAATTGCTGCACCACCAAGTAAGTGTCATACAATGCACGCTACGAGATAGACAGTCCTGACCCCATAGTCTATACCAGCTGGAAGCCTGCAGATCCAGTACAGAGCAAGAGGCCATTGTTCCCTGATCCGGTGGGTTCCCTTATCCAGATAAGTATTGGCCTATTAGTGGTAGGAATAGTTTAGTCTTTTAGTATTATATGCATGAGTAGCAAAGAACTGTGTATTAATAAACGTGTCTTGTTTTGAACCTTACTAATTGGTGTATTGAGTCATTGATCTGAACTTGAACCTCGTGGTGGTATTATAAGGATACCTGCCGACTCTAGAGCTAAGTAATAAAACAGAGCCAATTGAGTGCAAAGCGCACTCACCAGAACGAGCAACACTCCCATCTTATGCACCTCTAGCCATTTAGACTGGGCGTCGATTAATAGCAGGAACATGGATCCTTGAAATGGGCCGGCAAAATCCGCATGCAAGCGCGCCCAAGGCCGCCCTGGCCATTCCCAGTGATGTAGGGGCACGGCCGGCGGAAGCTTCTGATGCTCCTGGCAAATGGAGCAGTTTTGGGCCACCTTCTCAATGTCGGTGTCGAGGCCTGGCCACCAGACATAACTCCGGGCCAACATTTTCATTTTGGTCACACCCGGATGCCCATTGTGCAAGTCTCTCAGTATCAGCTCCTGTCCTTTTTCCGGGACAATCACACGCGTCCCCCACAAAAGGATGCTGTCTTCCACGCTGAATTCGGACAGCTTGGAGGAAAATGCCCGCAACTCGCCTGGGAGCTGTCCTCCATACAGGACTATGTGCCGAACATTTGACAGAACTGGCTCTGTCTGGGTCCACTCACGGATCTGTGATGCCGTGACAGGCAAGGTGTCCATAAAATTTAGGGTTGCAACCACCTCACCGGTCGTGGGGGTCGACGTGGGGCCGGTCGATAAAGGCAATCGGCTCAGTGGGTCGGCATTCCCTATCTGGGTTCCTGGTTTGTGTTCCAGAGAATACTCGTGTGCAGCGAGCAACAAAGCCCAGCGCTGGATCCGTGCGGAAGCAATGGGCGGTATTGGCTTATCCTCTCTGAAAAGTCCCAGCAGAGGCTTATGATCAGTCACGATAGTGAAGTAGTGGCCATATACGTACTGGTGGAAATGTTTCACCGCAAAGACCACTGCCAGGCCCTCCTTCTCTATCTGCGCGTACTTTTTTTCCGCTGCAGTCAATGTGCGGGAGGCGAAAGCTCTCGGCCGCTCGGCCCCGTTCTCCATCTTGTGGGACAGGACGGCCCCAATACCATACAGGGATGCATCACACGTGACAAGCTAAGGCTTTCCAGGATCATAGTAGGTTAGTAACCCAGAAGACGACAATTGTTGTTTTACCCGCCGGAAAGCAGTTTCTTGCGGCTGACCCCAAACCCAGGTGTGATTCTTCTTTAGCAGAAGGTGCAACGGGGCCAGTGTAGTTGCCAGATTGGGGAGGAACTTTCCGTAATAGTTTACGAGGCCGAGAAACGAACGAAGACACGAAGTGTCAGTCAGGGCGGGGGCCTGTTGAATCGCACGCACCTTCTCTGCGACGGGGTGCAAACCTTCGTGGTCCACCCGGTAACCCAGGTCGACTACTTCCTTCGCTTGAAAATTGCACTTTGTGCGACGTAAACGGACTCCAGCCTCTGAAAAGCATCTAAGGACAGCCTCCACATTTTCTAAATGTTCCTGCTCCGACGTCCCTGTGATCAAAACGTCATCTAAGTAAACATCAACATGCGGTAAACCTCTCAAAATGCCCTCCATAACGCGTTGAAAAATAGGGCAGGCAGAGGATACTCCAAAAGGCAAACGTGTATATTCATACAGGCCCTGGTGTGTATTAATCGTTACATATGGCCGGGAGGCAGGGTCCAGCTCCAACTGTAGGTAGGCGTGACTCATATCTAATTTTGTGAACGAGAGTCCGCCTGCAAGCTTCGCGTAGAGATCCTCTATGTTGAGGCATTGGGTATCGGTCGAGTCGGGAAGCCGTATTCACTGTAAGTTTATAGTCGCCGCACAAGCGAACTGTGGCATCTGGCTTCATTACAGGTACAATTGGTGCTGCCCAGTCAGCAAAACGGATGGGCCGGATGATACCCAAAGTCTCCAAACGAGTGAGCTCCCCTTCTACATTCTCGAGCAAGGCGTAAGGCACCGGGCGTACCCGGAAATAGCGCGGCATGGCTCCTGGTTCGACTTGGATACGGGCTACAGCCCCTTTTGTTTTCCCCAAACCGGGCTGGAATACATCTGGGTATCGTCCTAGCACCTCAGTCAACCCTCCAGAAACTGTTTGGAGGATGTGCTGCCACTGCAACTGCAAATGGCGCAACCAGTCCCGACCCAACAGGCTGGGCCCATGGCCGCGCACCACGATAAGTGGGAAACGCCCCTCCTGGCGTCCATAAACAACAGGGGTCATCGTAGTTCCTGCAATGTCCAATGGTTCCCCCGTATAGGTGGCCAACCTGGCCTGTGTGTCAGTTAATGCAAGGGTCTGTATACCCTGCTTGATGCGGTCGAATGTCCTCTGGGCGATCACGGAGACCGCTGCGCCAGTGTCCAACTCCATCTCAAGCGGGTGACCATTGACCCGTACTGTCACTTTAATGGGGGCCACACGGGGAGCTGCCACACGATGCAGCTGCAGGCAGTCATCCTCCGTCTCCACGTCCTCGGGAGTAGTCACCGCAGGTTCATCCAAATGAAAGGTACGGCCCCTGGGCTGGCCCCAGTTTCGGTCAGAACGACGGCGCCTCTGGCGCCCCCAGGACTGGCATCCGCGACGGGGTCGGCGCCTACAAGTCTGACACGGACATGGCTCCTCATCCATTGGTTCTGGGGAAGGCTCCCTTCGGGGAGGAATGCCTGACGGCCACTGGCATCGATCCGCACGTCGCCTTGCCCAAGGTACCGCAGGGGGATGCTTTCGGACAGAAGGGGTTTCGTCCCAAGGCATGCACCTCCACTCCCTGTAGCTCCTGCACTCCTCGTTCTGCGCTCTCTCGGGACAATACTATTTGAATGGCCTGTTGAAAAGTCAATGTTGGCTCGGCTATCAACTTTCTCTGGGTGGCCGCATTGTTAATACCGCAAACCAAACGGTCGCGTAACATCTCTGACAAGGTCTCACCATAGTCACAGTACTCCGCAATCCTGCGTAGCCTGGATAGAAAGTCGGCAAGGGATTCTCCTGGGGTCCTTTCAGCGGTATTAAACCGGTAACGTTAGACTATCGTGGATGGGGTTGGGTTAAAATGTTGCCCCACTAAGTTCACAAGTTCATCAAACGTTTTGGTGTCTGGCGCAGCTGGGTACGTAAGGTTCCTAATCACCCCAAACGTATGCGGGCCGCAGGCGGTGAGCAATATGACCACCTGGCGCTGGTTTTCAGTGATGTTGTTTGCCCGGAAATAGTAATGCATCCTTTGTGCGTACTGGTTCCGGCTTTCCAGCGCAGCATCAAAAACATCCAAACGTCCATACAGAGGCATGGTGTAATAGAAAACAACTTCCAACCTGTATCCAACAAAAATCCAGGGAGATGGCTTCAGCAGTGTAGACAGCTATTCACTTTAACCCTCGTCGCCAGTTTTGTGAGGGCCACGAAGAATCCAGCACAAGTTTTTATTTATGCAGGGAGTCTGCTAATGATTTCTCCACCCCCCTCATTGGGGAAGCTCATACTCCCACAGGATTGTGGGATTGTCATTAGTCCCCAGCCAATGGGAAGCAGGCAGGTTATAACAAGGTGCTTCCTACCATCACTGCTAAATGGCCTAACTCTAATTTTAAGGTTAAGCCCCCTCCCCTCCCCAACCCATTCTGGACCGAAGGAAATAGTTTCTCAAACTATCAAACTCTTTAAACATCTCAAACATGCGAATTAGATTGCTGTTTAACAATCTATAATACAGGCAACATAAGTCTAGTCTATGCTAATTTTATATTTGTATTACAGCTTACAGTTACCCAGCAGCTTCTTCTAATCTTCTAAACTTTGTATGTTAAAATGACTCCTGAATATTTAGGTAGTAAGTTTAAATGTGTACATGTAATGCAAGTCTTATCATGCCAGTGATTGTTTTGGCTTGGGCAAATCTGATGCAATAATAAACACATGCTTTCAAGGTTATTACATTTTATTAACTGATGAAATGGCTCCTCATCTGCTTCAATGTAAAAAGGTATTTGTACTGAGGCAAACAGACCAGGATAATCCTTGGAAACAACACTTCTATGACACCTGTCCTCTTGAAGTTTCATTGACTCCCTGCATCCACCAAGTTAATATCAGAATTCTCGATTTCACTTTTCATACCCTTTATGCCTTGCCCAGTCTTATTTGAAATGAAAAATGAAATGAAAATCGCTTAGTGTCACAAGTAGGCTTCAATGAAGTTACTGTGAAAAGCCCCTAGTCGCCACATTCCGGCGCCTGTTCGGGGAGGCTGGTATGGGAATCGAACCGTGCTGCTGGACTGCTTGGTCTCTTTAAAAGCCAGCGATTTAGCCCAGTGAGCTGCTTTTTGCTTTGTGCCCTAATTGCACAGCTACCACAGACCTAATGGTAAGCTACTGGTGCCCTGCTTCACTACTGGTGAGTGCTTGTGCATTGACTACATTCCTTACCCTCTCCACCCTGCTTTTGAAGGCAGCTCAAAATGATTCTCTTTAATCATACTGTTTTTTAAAAATATATATTTAGAGTACCCAATTCAGTTTTTCCAATTAAGGGGCAGTTTAGCATGGCCAATCCACCTACCCTGCACATCTTTGGGTTGTGGGGGCGAAACCCACGCAAACACGGGGAGAATGTGCAAGCTCCACACGGACAGTGACCCAGAGCCGGGATCGAACCTGGGACCTCAGCCCCGTGAGGCAGCAGTGCCAACCACTGCGCCACCAAGCTGCCCTCTTTGATCATACTGGTGGTCATATCCCACCCTAACACCTCTTCTTTTTCAATATAATATAAAATAAAACCAGGAAATGCTGGATAAACGCAGCAGGTCTGTCAGCATTTTTGGAGACAGAAAGAGTAGGAGGGATTTTCCACGCAACCTGCCGTGGAACGGAGGTTTGCCACCACTGGCCAGCGGAAAGATCCCGCCGTTGTCAACAGGGTTTCCGTTGAATACAAAACAGAAAAAGGCAGGAGAATGGGGATGAGAAAAATACCAGCCATGATTCAATGGTGGCGCAGACTCGATGGGCTGAGTGGCCTAATTCTGCTCTCATGTTTATGGCCTTAGGGTCTTTCGAATGCACCCCTCACCACCGGGAAACCTGTGACGGACGTGTGCCATCGGCAGGCCTGGAAGAGCCAGCCAACATGAACGTTGTTATTGTTTCCAGTCCATGTTATTCTTCAGAACTGAAGAGGGGTAAAATTGAATTATAAAGTTGGAGGGGGCGGGGAGGGGAGGACATGGGGCAGAATATATCAGGGATAGGTTGGAACTTTTGTCTTTATTTTCCCCTTGTGTTTTCCTCCTACTGCTTTTTGGCTTCATGTAAAATGCTCTGAAAGGTTTTTATGCGCAAGTGTTAGCAAAATGTAAGTTGTATCAAGACTTTTTTTTTCAACAATTGGTCTCAGTGCCATTGTGCTGTATTCCCACTGCTGGCCACTCACCATCTTTCAACACCTGGTAAGCAAGAACATGTGGACAAGGTGACATTCATCCACAATGCACGATTTGATTGCTTACAAATGCTCACGTGAGGTGGGGCTACTTACACGAAGGGTGCTGACACCTGAGAGTAGTTTCCCAGTCTCATTCAAAGAGTTGGAGGTGAAGAGGGGAGGAACAATTTAAAGAGCATGGCTTACTTTCTCCTGACTTCAGCGGGTGGTCATAAATATCGATGAACAAGATATCTTGTGCGGACAGTATAGAAATATTTGGTGGGCTTACCTTGTAATGGCGATGAACACATTACTGGGACTTCCAGGGTCCCAGGTTCGATTCCCGGCTGGGTCACTGTCTGTGCGGAGTCTGCACGTCCTCCCCGTGTGTGCGTGGGTTTCCTCCGGGTGCTCCGGTTTCCTCCCACAGTCCAAAGATGTGCGGGTTAGGTGGATTGGCCATGCTAAATTGCCCGTAGTGTCCTAAAAAATAAAGGTTGGGGGGTGGGGGGGGGTTGTTGGGTTACGGGTATAGGGTGGATACGTGGGTTTGAGTAGGGTGATCATTGTTTGGAACAACATTGAGGGCCGAAGGGCCTGTTCTGTGCTGTACTGTTCTATCTTCTATCTATCATTGCTTTCTATGTGTTAAGTACACCAATAGCATAAAGGCATGAACTGCATAGTTCGATGTTCTTAAATGAGGAAATTATAATTACTGTTCTTTTTTAATTGTTGGGGTGAGAAAAGAGGGGAAATTACTTTGCATTGTGAAATGGAGCACCACTGATTTGAATTTAGAATGATAAAACCATCACTATTCTCTTGATACTTACTGACATGTGTAAATAAGAGCAGCATGTGGCGCAGTGGTTAGCACTGTGACTGCGGCCCTGGGTCACTGTCCGTGTGGAGTTTGCACATTCTCCCCGTGTCTGCATGGGTTTCACCCCCACAACCCAAAGATGTGCAGGTTAGGTGGATTGGCCAAGCTAAATTGCCCCTTAATTGGAAACAAAATAATTGGGTACTCTAAATTTATAAAAGAAAAATTTGCAAATACACGTAAAATAATTTAAGATAGTTGGGATTAATTCCGATGCAAAATGACTTGCATTAAAAAATACAACTGCTTTGTGTTTCACTACAGTCACTTGCAGTACCTTTTACTGAGAAATACATTCAGATCTGAAAAAGTAGCCCAAACTCTCATTACAGCAATATATTTTGGATCATTAATTGCATTGCACTTCTAAAAGGGAATTTAAAAACATTGTTTTTAAAGCCTACAGATTACCTAATTACCGGCTGGGAATCTTCAGAGTCATATTTTGAAAATGAATATGTGCTGATACAGCTTTGGATGCTATCAACATCATTCTGGGTAGCACAGTGGTTAGCACAGTTGCTTCACAGCTCCAGGGTCCCAGGTTCGATTCCCGGCTTGGGTCACTGTCTGTGTCGGAGTCTGCACGTTCTCCTGGTGTCTGCATGGGTTTCCTCCGGGTGCTCTGGTTTCCTCCCACGGTCCAAAGATGTGCGGGTTAGGTGGATTGGGCATGATAAACTGCCCTTAGTGTCCAAAAAGGTTAAGTGGGTTATGGTGATATGGTGGAGACGTGGGCTTGAGTAGGGTGTTCTTTCCAAGAGCCGGTGCAGACTCCAAGGGCCAAATGGCCTCCTTCTGCACTGTAAATTCTATGATCATCTTGAGCATTAAATGACCTCCACACTCAAGCTTGCCCAAAAATGGCCATTTTTGTTGTTGTTGCTGTTGCCGGAACCTAGTACCTTATTTTTAACCAGTGGAAATGTTCAATTTTTGCTTGGGTCACTGTGCGGAGTCTGCACGTTCTCCCCGTGACTGCGTGGGTTTTCTCCAGGTGCTCCGGTTTCCTCCCACAGTCTAAAGATGTGCAGGTTAGGTGGATTGGCCATGATAAATTGCCCTTAAGTTAGATGGGGTTGCTGGGTTACGGGGATAGGCTGGAAGTGTGAGCTTGAGTAGTGTGATCTTTCCAAGAGCCGGTGCAGACTCGATGGGCCGAATGGCCTCCTTCTGCACTGTCGATTCTATGATTTATTTTTCTAACCTTTTATTCTTTTAGCGATTTGTCTTAAATATGTTATCATGTCCGTGACAAATTCAGGGAGGGGGGCCACTTAACTTGTCCCATCTCAATAGTGGTGACCCACCTCTTCACTCACTTGATGAATGAGCTACGCTCCGAAAGCTAGTGATTCCAAATAAACCTGTTAGACTTTAACTTGGGGCGGGATTCTCCGACCCCCCGCTGGGTCGGAGATTGCCCGGGGCCGGCGTCAATCCCGCCCCTGCCATGTCCTGAATTCTCCGCCACCCGAGATTTGGCGGGAGCGGGTCGGCGGCCCCCCCCCGGTGATTCTCCGGCCTGCGGTGATTCTCCGGCCCGCGATGGGCCGAAGTCCCGCCGCTGACAAGCCTCTCCCGCCGGCGTGGATTAAACCACCTACCTTACCAGCGGGATTGGCGGCACGGGTGATCTGACCCCGGGGGTGCCCCCACGGTGGCCTGGCCCGCGATCGGGGCCCACCGATCGGCGGGCGGGCCTGTGCTGTGGGGGCACTCTTTTTCTTCCGCCTTCACCATGGTCTTCACCATGACGGAGGCGGAAGAGATCCCCTCCCCTGCACATGCGCCGGTATGACGTCAAGCCGCTGACGCTCTGGCGCATGTGCGGACTTACGTCGGCCGGCGAAGTCCTTTCGGCCTCGGCTGGCGTGGCGCCAAAGGCCATTCACGCCAGCCGGCGGAGCGCGAACCACTCCGGCGTGGGCCTAGCCCCTCCATGTAAGGGCTTGGCCCCTAAAGGTGCGGATACCTCTGGGGCGGCCCGACGCCGGAGTGGTTCATGCCACTCCAACACGCCGGGACCCCCCACCCCACCGGGTAGGGGAGAATCCCGGCCCTGGTGTTGTAAGACTTCTTACTGTGCCCAAAGCCAGCATCTCCACATCATCTCTATTGTGTCACTACCTAACCTTCAAAACGCTCATGGAAAAAAACTTCACAATAGTAAGCTCTCAGTGAGAACATCTTACTGGATCTACCTCTGCACCTTTTCCATTGCTCTTCTACCCTTCCTCTAATGACAAAATATTCACTCAGTCTGTAAATAAGCATTCATCCCTCCATCGGTTTTGACTGATTGTTTTCATAATTGGCTTTTGATTTTCAACAACGGAATCTGACCCTTGCACAACATTTTCAGAAATGACTTCTTGACCCAAGGGTGACAAAAACAATTCAAATCACCTGCGGCATTACTGCTATATTGTTGAGGTTCACTTTGTTTTATTATTTTTCCCATCCTGCCCCCTCCCATCTACACACACACACACACACACACATACAGGAAATTCATTAACAAATTTGGTTTTACATTTTCTGAATTGGTCTAAAAATTAATTTTCATGACAATATTAATTACATTTTCCCAGAAGAAAGCTCTGCCATTATTCGGATGTTTACTTGAGTGATTTCCAGTTAAAGCTATCTATCATTTAAAAAGGAAAAATCAACTATAATGTAGGTCTAGAATTTACAATAGGCTAGTTTCAGTATAATTGATTTGATTGTCATTTTAATATTCCATCTTCATAAATTTGCGCAAAATGAGTACAATTATCTCTAAATATCCTTTTTAAAAAAAAAGATGATTATAGGTCTTGTTATTTATGTGCCTTTACTGTTAACCGTGAAAAGGATAAAATAATACTTTATGTAATTATATAAATGCATACCATACTCACTTTTATTTTCCATTCTACCAATGCACTGTTAAAACATTTATTTTAATAGAAGGAATAGCAGCTACCAGGATGCAACAGAAATTGTAATTGGCTTTTTTAAAATCAAATGTGATTTTTATAAAATAACCCCTCAACATTATCATTACATTTGTTAATATTTAGTTTGTGTTCTTTTACATCCATTCCCTACTCACTGTGATTTAGTCTTGCTTGGCTGACTGTGGTTTTACTGGATGTGCTTTCATAAATCATTGTACAGTCTGTACAATAAGGAGGCTGATTAAACCAATAGTTCTTAATATTTTACAACTCAATTGTAGAGGCAATGCTTTGAGCCATTTGTCTGCTTCTTTGACATAATGTTAAGTTTCACCATTGAACACTGGTGATAATTATCCAATGTAACAAATTACAACAGATACACAATTGGAAAAGCAATGGAGATAACTCATGGCATATGGAAGTAAGTTTGCTATTAATTTTAATAAGGAAATCTAATCCTTGTATTGTGGTGCAGTCTTAAAATATCTCACTTTCCAAATGCAGTGAAATTTCAATGCTGTACCCAACTGACCTTTAACACTCCGGGTCCTGGGGTGGAGTTAGTGTTTTTTCTTTTCCCAGAGAATTGCATTGTGGAACAGGATGGTGGCTCGTGTGGTGAATGCTGATTCACTGTATTCCTTCAGGAGAGAGCCGGACTTGTTTCTGGCTGGTCAGAGATTGTCTTGTATAGAGATAGATATCCTCTAAAATAAATCCCAGTCAATGTGGTTTCCTGGACTAGTTTTGATTGCCTATCGGGATCGGTGTGGAATTTCCCAAATAACATCTCCTAATTAGCCTGGTTTTTTTTGCACTCCTCGACCAGGAGATCCACAGGTGGAAATGAAGTGTGTGTATCATAATGTATAAGTGAAGTAAGCAGCAAAGGGGGAGTCCGAAGAGTTTGTAAGAAAGATGTTTATTCGGCATAACAACAATATTTACACAGGACCCAGATACACATCACTGGGTCCTCACTGCTTTCTGTAGCAGCTGACCTGTTATACCAGTGCTAGTTAACTCGCAGCACTGGGGAACAATCATCTCCAGCTAGATGAGTCCCATGGAGGGTTATAACAGTAAGGCATTATTGTTACTGGGCAGCACGGGAGCACAGTGGTTAGCACTGTTGCTTCACAGCGCCAGGGTCCGGGTTCGACTCCCGGCTTGGGTCACTGTGTGGAGTCTGTATGTTCTCCTCATGTCTGTGTGGGTTTCCTCCGGGTGCTCTGGTTTCCTCCCCAAAAGTCCTGAAAGACACACCCAAACAGGCACCGGAGTGTGGCGACTAGGGGATTTTCACAGTAACTTCATTGAAGCTGGTTTAGGGGCTGGTTTAGCACAGTGGGCTAAACAGCTGGCTTGTAATGCAGAACAATGCCAGCAGCGCGGGGCAGCACGGTAGTTAGCATAAATGCTTTACAGCTCCAGGGTCCCAGGTTCGATTCCCGGCTGGGTCACTGTCTGTGTGGAGTCTGCACGTCCTCCCCGTGTCTGCGTGGGTTTCCTCCGGGTGCTCCGGTTTCCTCCCACAATCCAAAGATGTGCGGGTTAGGTGGATTGGCCATGCTAAATTGCCCGTAGTGTCCTAAAAAAGTAAGGTTAAGGGGGTTACGGGTATAGGTTGGATACGTGGGTTTGGGTAGGGTGATCATTGCTCGGCACAACATCGAGGGCCGAAGGGCCTGTTCTGTGCTGTACTGTTCTATGTTAGAATTCCCGTACCGGCCACCCCGAACAGGCGCCGGAATGTGGCGACAAGGGGCTTTTCACAGTAAATTCATTGAAGCCTACTTGTGACAGTAAGTGATTATTATTATTATTATTTTCACAGTAACCTCATTGCAGTGTTAATGTAAGCCTACTTGTGACACAAATAAAGATTATTATTATTATTACGCCAGGACAGGATAAATGGACAAGTTAGTGTTTTCCTGTCCAACATTTCTATATGATTTATTACTTATTAATTTTTGGAATGTGGACCTTGCTGGCAATGCTGGCATTTTTTTCCTTCCTCCAGTTGTCATAATTGAGTGACTTGGTGGGCAGTTAAGAAAGAACCATGTTGGACTGAAGTCACATCTATGCCATAAGGTCAACAGCTTTTCTTCCCTAAAGACCATTTGTGAACTAGTTGGGATTTGTGACTGTCTGATAGTTTCATGATCGCTTTTACTGCTTTCAACATTTTATTCCCAGATTCTTTTTAAAAATAAATTTAGAGTACCCAATTCATTTTTTCCAATTAAGGGGCAATTTAGTGTGGCCAATCCACCTAGCCTGCACATCTTTGGGTTGTGGGGGCGAAACCCACGCAAACACGGGGAGAATGTGTAAACTCCACACGGACAGTGACCCAGAGCCAGGATCGAACCTGGGACCTCGGCTCCATGAGGCAGCAATGCTAACCACTGCGCCACTGTGCTGGCCCCATGAAGTGTTTTATTTGAAGTGGGTTTCGCTCCCACAACCCAAAGATGTGCAAGGTAGGTGGATTGGTCACGCTAAAATTGCCCCTTAATTGGAAAAAAATGAATTGGGTATTCTAAATTTAAATTAAAACATGTCATGGTATTTTATAGAAGCTTTAAACAAAATTTGACACTGAGACACATAACAACATAGGAGGACAGTTAACCAAAATTTTGAGCAAAGAGATAAGTTTAAATAGTCGTCTTAATGGAGGAGAGGCAGAGAGGTTTAAGGAGAAATGTCAGAATTTAGGGCCTAGCTTTATGGGGTGGATTATCAGGGCTTCTGGGACAGATGTGGCCGATGGGCCGCATTTTGGAACCCACTATTCTAGTAAATAGTGAGATGTCTTCAGTTGAGCAGGCAACACATTAAACAAAAGGTTTGCTTTGCAGAAAGAAATTCCAGGTCCTAGCCATGGAAATTAACTTATTTGATGGGTTATGCTAGCTCACAGTGTCTCCTTCTCTCACTCCCCACACCACACTCTCCCACGTCCTCTCCTTCCGCTTTCTTTCCAAGAGGTTTTTGTACAGGGCTGTCAAACTTGAAAAGTTGAAATTGACATTTACGATCAACCGGGTACTCGTCTCAATTAAGCATATAAAGTTGTGTTTATTGTTAAGAACAACATGTAGCATGAACTTAGAAAACAAAATAACTGATTGTTACTATTAATGAGTGACATTTAGCAAGTGTGTTTATGCATTTGATATTTGGGAATATTTGGAGGTCAAGGCGAGTTAAATTCCTCAAACTATGAACGGGTATACTGGACTTGACTCTGTCACACTTTTTATCATGCTTTGGTTTGTACCTTTCATGAATAAAGTGGACAAAGCCAGAATGTAATCAAAGCACCAATGCGGCACACATTTGTTTTAATCATTTAAAATCATAGAATTTACAGTGTAGAAGGAGGCCATTCGGCCCATTGAGTCTGCACCGGCTCTTGGAAAGAGCACAACCTCACATCTCCACCCTATTCCCGTAACCCTGCAACCCCATCTAACCTAAGGGCAATTTGGCATGGCCAATCCACCTAACTTGCACATCTTTGGACTGTGGGAGGAAACCGGAGCACCCGGACGAAACCCACGCAGACATGGGGAGAACGTGCAGACTTTGCACAGACAGTGACCCAAGCGGGAATCGAACCTGGGACCCTGGCGCTGTGAAACCATAGTGCTAACCACTATGCTACCTTGCTGCCCCACTGCCATAAGCCAGTGCATTGCCCACTTGGCAAAGTTTCCCTGCAATTTTACTCTTAAAAGCAATGAACCTTCCTTTGGTCTGACAACATCTGTGGAGAGAGAAGGGAGCTAACGTTTTGAGTTTGGATGTCTCTATGTCAGAGCTTTGACCTACTGAGATTGCCCAGTATTTTCTGTTTTTGTTTCTGATTCCAGCATCCGCAGTAAGTTTGCTTGACTCTTCCTTGTGTGCTGTGGACAGTGTCCCCCCCCTGTAGCCTGGACAGTTACCACTGCAAGCTAATCACTTCTCGGCCTTTTGGCTAAGATGAGTGTGAGGTCAGGTGTAATGCCTGCATCTGGTGTGTCTCTCTTGTGGGGACCATGAACTGGATTCAATTTGAATTGTTTTTGGAGCAGGCAAGGAGCTGGTTTAGGGGTTTGCCCCTGTCCACACTCTTGAGCTCTGGCTTTGTAACTCTTTGATAAAGGAATACAAAAACCACTGCAGGCTATTCAACTGTGGACAGAATTGTGCTCAAGTGCTACCTTGTTCTCACCTGACATTATGTTTTCCATCAATGACAACCATCAGCAATAGGAATTAAACCTGGATCTTCAATGTTCATCACCAGTAGTATCCACAGGTGCTCCCCAGTCCCCTTTTCAGTTACCCCTTGCCCCCATCTCTTCCAGTCATTGCATTTTGATGTCCGTTTTTTGTCCCACCCTCCCTCTCACCTGTCCCTTCCTGACTACCCCATTGTCTCTCTCCTGACCCCCCTCCCTGCCAACCATTCTCACTCTCCCTCTCCTTTCACCCTGCCCCCGCAGCTTCTATTCCCCTGCTCGACCTTCCTCCCTTGCTCACTCCCCTCATTCCCTCTCTCACTCTATCTCTCTCCCATCCTCATAGAATCCCTACAGTGCAGGAAGCTATTTGTCTCATCGAGTCAGCACCGACCCTCTGAAAGGGCACCCTGTCCAGGCCCCACCCTATCCCCACAACCTTACCTAACCTATGCATCTTTGTATACAAAAGGGGCAATTTATCATGGCCAATCCACCTAACCTGGACTTCTTTGGACTGTGGGAGGAAACCGGATAACCCGGAGGAAACCCTCACAGTCACGGGGAGAATGTGCAAACTCCATACAGTCACCCAAGGTCGGAATTGAACGCGGGTCCATGGCACTGTGAGGCAGCAGTGCTAACCACTGTGCCACCCTCATCGTCCCAAGACTGCCTCCCTCACCCCAAGCAGCACCCTCAGTATCCCTGCTACCTCCCACCACTTGTCATCATCCCCTCCCATTCTAACTTCCCCCTTCTCAGTGATCCTAACCCCCAGGTTATCCCTTACCCCCCAAAATCAATACCATCACCCCCAAAATCGTCACAGTCACCACCCCAAAATTATCACCATCACCACCCCCCAAATTCATCACCTTCACCCCTCCCAAAATCATCACTGTCACCCCCTCCCAAAATCATCGTCACCGCCCCAAATATCACTCCCCCCATTAGGGACTCACACCCCAAAATTCGGGTCTCACTCCCCCCCAATCAGGGTCTCGATCCCCCAATGAGGGTCTGTCTTCTCCCCCAATGAGGGTCTGTCTCCCCCCCCCCCCCCCGATCAGGGTCTGTCTCCCCCCCCAATCAGGGTCTGTCTCTTCCCCCCCCCCAATGAGGGTCTGTCTCCCCCCCCCCCATGAGGGTCTGTCTTTCCCCCCCCAATGAGGGTCTGTCTTCCCCCCCCATGAGGGTCTGTCTTGCCCCACCCCCACAATGAGGGTTCATAAGAGCAAAAGGGATTATTATTAAAATGTTAAAATATTAAAACATGCTGCTGCGCAGAGAGACCTGGGTGTGCTAGTGCATGAGTCGGAAAAAGATGGTTTACAGGTGCAACAGGTGATTAAGAAGGCAAATGGAATTTTGCCTTGCAATGCTTGAGGGATGGAGTTTAAGACTAGGGAGGTTATGCTGCAATTGTATAAGGTGTTAGTGAGACCACACCTGAAGTATTGTGTTCAATTTTGGTCTCCTTACTATGAAAGGATAGATGCGGGCAGGTTGTTTCCACTGGCGGGTGAAAGCAAAACTAGGGGGCATAGCCTCAAAATAAGGGGAAGTACGGTGAGGACTGAGTTTAGGAGGAACTTCTTAACCCAAAGGGTTGTGAATCTATGGAATTCCTTGCCCAGTGAAGCAGTTGAGGCTCCTTCATTAAATTTTTTTTTATAAATTTAGTTTACCCAATTCATTTTTTCCAATTAAGGGGCAATTTTGCGTGGCCAATCCACCTAACCTGCACATCTTTGGGTTGTGGGGGCGAAACCCACGCAAACACGGAGAGAATGTGCAAACTCCACACGGACAGTGACCCAGAGCCGGGATCGAACCTGGGACCTCAGCGCCGTGAGGCCGCGGTGCATTAAATGTTTTTAAGATAAAGATAGATAGATTTTTGAAGAATAGAGGGATTAAGGGTTATGTTGTTCGGGCCAGAAAGTGGAGCTGAGTCCACAAAAGATCAGCCATGATCCCAATACTGCAGACTCGAGGGGCCACCCCCCCAATGAGGGTCTCTCTTCCCCCACCCCCATGTGGGTCTGTCTCCCCCCCCATGAGGGTCTGTCTCCCCCCCCCATGAGGGTCTGTCTTCCCCCCAATGAGGATCTGTCTTCCCCCCTCAATGAGGATCTGTCTTCCCCCCCAATGAGGATCTGTCTTCCCCCCCAATGAGGATCAGTCTTCCCCCCCAATGAGGAACTGTCTTCCCCCCCCAATGAGGATCAGTCTTCCCCCCCAATGAGGAACTGTCTTCCCACCCAATGAGGATCTGTCTTCCCCCATGAGGATTTGTCTACCCCCCCCAATGAGGAACTGTCTTCCCCCAATGAGGAACTGTCTTCCCCCCCCAATGAGGATCTGTCTTCCCCCCCAATGAGGATTTGTCTACCCCCCAATGAATTTCTGTCTTCCCCCACAATGAGAATCTATCACCCCCCCCCCCCCCATGAGGATCTGTCTCCCCGCCCACAATGAGGATCTGTCTCCCCCCACAATGAAGATTTGTCTACCCCCACAATGAGAATCTGTCTACCCTCCCCCCCCCACAAAAAAAACCCCCTCCCCCATTAGGGTCTCAGCCCCAGCACAACTGAATGCTCGAGCGCTGGCGGTTGATGCGCGCGGGGGGGGGGGCGAGGAGGGCGCGTGGCAGGGGGGGGGGGGGGGTGGACGCGCAGGCGCAGAAGGGGGGGGGGGGGAGAGAGAGAGAACGAGCGAGAGAGATGGAAAAAAAAAGGCCGGCGCGGCCGGAGGGCGCGTGCGCGGTGGTGGCGGCGGCGGCTCGGGGCCGGAGTGCGCAGGTCTTTGGGTCTGTGGAAGCCTGGAAGCTGGCAAGTCCTGAATGATAAACACACACACACCACACAGCCTGGCGTCCCGGAGCCGCCGCCGCCGCCGCTGCTGCTGCTGACTCGAGGATTTCCATTGCAGTCAGCAAAGTTTTCACCCAGGCAGTTGTCTCCCATGCTGGCCGCGGGCCTGCATTGTTTTCTCTCGTGAGGAGGAAGAAGAAGCTGCTTTTTATTTTTTTTGGGGGGGGGGGGAGATGGTGATCATTTTCTTTTAATTTCTTCTCTCCAACCCCCTCCTCCTTCCCCCCCCCCTCCCCTCCTGAGGTAATTTTTTCCCCCCACCTCAGTGTTTTTTTTTTGAGGGAGGGGGGGTCGGAGGAGGAGGAGGAGGAATATGGAGGGCCCACGGTGCAGTGGGCTGAAGCAGAGCCGGCGATCCCGCTCTCAGAGGGACAGGGTGAGGAGACGGGAGGCGGCCAGCCGCAACGCCCGGCCCCACAGCCCTTCCTCGGGCTCCGAGAGGGACGGCGATCCGGGCGGCAAGGCGGCGGCGGCGGTGGCGGCGGTGGGAGCGGCGGCGATGATCCCGGCTCCATCCCGCTCCTGCCGGCCCCCCCGCCGCAAGAGGAGGGCGTCCGGCTCCCAGGAGGAGGACATCATCGACGGCTTTGCCATCGCCAGCTTCACCACCCTGGAGGCTCTGGAGGTAAGGAGAGAGGAGGCGAGACCACCCTGCCCACCCACCCACCGCTGCATCCCCCCTTCCCTTGTGCCCATCGCAATTGTCCATAAACATGATCGACCTCTTGTATATGTGAGTGTCCACTTGCTTTGACAGCCCAGGGGCAGTGGCAGTTTTGGCCATTGCCCTGGTCACTAGGAGCTCCCAGTCAGTGCGCAGGTAAGGTGAGGTTTATTATCACGTTGTTGCTTGTCCTTGTATTTGTTTTTTTAAAAATCCGTACTTTGCTGAAACAGGCCGATTTCACAGCAAAGCTATTTTAAACCTTTGAACCTTCCCTCCAGCCCTTTCCAACTTGACGTTGAATTGGCCAGGAATAAAATTCCACAAGAGGTGCAGATGTGGGTGTGAAAAATGTGGAGTGCTTGGTGTGTTGTGTGATTTCCCAAAGAATAATTGTCAGAAGATGCACCCATCCCAATTCTGATAGATGTGATGATCTCTCGGGCATCACAGGGAGTGGGGTAAGAAACGCTCTGAAATCTTCAGCAAAGCTGCCAACTTCTAGTGACATCACCCTGAAGGTTCAAAGTTTAAAAAATGTATTTTGAAACTAATCTTGCTCGCATCAAGCTTTGAAGGGACACGGCTCTTGTTCTACTTTGGTTGTGTGAACAGAGTCAGTCTGTGATTTTGGTGGTGTTTTTCAGTGCCTCTTGACTTGCAAGAGAGTTTGATTTCTCTTCGCTCCCATTCTTGTTCAAGTCCATTTATCTCTGGGCACACTGCAATGTTACTTAGTTATTCAGTGTGATTTTGGATGTACTTGTTGGTACATTTTGTGCTGCCTGAATGTGTATTTTAATCTGCTGTGGGACTTGAGCTGTCGTAAATTTAAGCTGCAATCCTGCTTAGTTGTCAAAAGCGAAATGACATCAGTCTTTTCTGCCCCCCCCTCCAGAGTTTGCCCATAAAATGATCTATTTAAAAAAAACATAAGCTTACTTATCCTACTCAAGTTTGCCCTTTAGCCCTATTGAGTTCCAGGTCTGTGACAGGAACCCAGCAGCTTAAAGCCAGGTCAGTGATATATCTGCACAAATTATTCATTTTATTGCCAAAATTGACTTGGGCTGTAACAGATTCTGTAATTTACAGCTATTGTGGTAAGGAATTATTTTTATGTTAGAAAAGATTCGGATTTTCCAGTTCCTGAGTTAGGGAAGTGGAATCGTTTTGCAGCAGCTGTGAGGTGTAGTAGATCAGAACACAAATTCAGGATTGCCCAAACTGTTCTATAAACTTTTACCTTGTGTCCTGTATTGATGTCTGGAAAGGATGTATTTTAGCCAGTTGAATGACTGCTTCATTGTCAGTGCCCTGGACATCAGCCATGTTTGTCAGCAGATTTTTATTTACCAAACTAGATTTGGAAAATATTTTAAAAACCTGCTGCTTACAAAATTATTAACTTTTATAAATTATGCAGGTAATCCCTGAGTGTTAAAAGTCTATTGAGGTTTGGGGTGGATTTTAAATATTATGCTTTGGATGAAACCTGATTCCTGTACAGTAAAGTTTCTTCCTCTAACCTTGGTCATGAGTTATGATAGTTATGTTGTACTGGTAACAAGGTTCACAGCAGAAAGCCACAGTGAAAAGATTTTCAAAATGGTGGTTAAACCTGGGATATTTCAGTCTTTAGACAATGGCTGAGGAAGAAAATAAGGTTGGGAGAGATTATGAGCAGAGAAAGTTCAATGTAAATGAGGAAGTTATTTTCAGTCAGATGTGCTCTGGCACTTGGTAGCATGACCATAATAGTAACTTTCATCTAGTGATTCAATCAAGCCAATCCTCGGTGTTAGCCTGGCTGTGTTAACATCAGGAGGATGGTCAGTTTTGAATTAAACTACCATTGTGTAATATTCAAATTAATTCCTTGGCTATTTTTGTCCTACGTTCTTGGCAAGATCATGAGCATGTGCATTTTGGTTGAAAGAAATAATCCAGGAGCATGGGCTAAAACAGCCTTTTAATGTTGTAGAATGGCTTTCAAGCTGTAGCCTGCCCTGTCAAACTTTGGGAGTATGTAGGCAAAACAAAAATTGTATAATGCACCAGCCTTCTCAAAGTCAGATGTATTTTAGCAACTGAAGTAAATGGGCTGAAACTATTATTCAAAATTACTGTTTGGTGCAGTTTTTGTGAACTGCATATCATCGGAAATGGATCTATCATCAATTTATGTGGGATAGTTTGTTACAGTATTAAAGATTTGAAATGAAAACTTTTAATATGGAGATTGATGTTTTCCACTGGTTTTGACGATGTGGATGTCTCCAGGTTTTACTGATTTTCTAAGAATGAAATAACCAAATAAGGTTCTCAGTTCTGTGTGATCCTCAGTAAGTTTTTTTTAAAAATCCTGATTTTTTAAATGTTACATTGTTAAAAGTTGGACAGGCTGGGCCTGTATCCATTGGAGTTTCCAAGAATGAGAGGCAATCTTATTGAAACATACAAGATTCTGAGGGGACTTGACAGAATGGATGTTGAAAGGATGTTTTCCCTTTGTGGGAGAGACTGGAACTAGGGGACAGAGTTTAAAAATAAGTGGCCTCCCATTTAAGGCAGAGACGAGGATAAATTATTTAGAACATAGTGCAGGAGGCCATTTGGCCCATTGAGTCAGCACTGACCCTCCAAAAGCGCACTCTACCTCAGCCCACTCACCCGCCCTATCCGCAAAGCCCCACCTAAGTTTGGACACTAAGGCGCAATTTAGCATGGCTAATCCATCTAACCTGCACATCTTTTGACTGTGGGAGGAAACTGGAGCACCCAAAGGAAACCCATGCAAATTCCACACAGTCACCCAAGATCAGAATCAAATCCAGGTCCCTGATGCCTTGAGGCAGTCGTGCTAGTCACTGTGCCACCCTAAATGCTGTGGATCTGTCAGCCAAACCATTTCAGGACAAGAGATTTCCTTCCTCAAAGGACATTGGTGAACCAGATGGGTTTTTACAACAATATTTATTGAATTCAAATTTCGCCCTCTACGGTGGTGGGATTAGAACCCAGGTCTTCAGGGCATTAACTGGGTCTCTGGTCCAGTGACAATACGCCACTGCCTCCCCACTTCTCTGACGGTGTTGAGTCTTTAGAACCCTTTTCCCCAGAGAGCGGAGTAGGCAGGGTCATTGAATATTTTAAGTCTTACAACACCAGGTTAAAGTCCAACAGGTTTGATTCAAACACGAGCTTTCGGAGTGAATTCACCTGAGGAAGGAGCTGCGCTCCGAAAGCTCGTGTTTGAATCAAACCTGTTGGACTTTAACATGGTGTTGTAAGACTTCTTACTGTGCTCACCCCAGTCCAACGCCGGCACCTGAGGAAGGAGCTGCGCTCCGAAAGCTCGTGTTTGAATCAAACCTGTTGGACTTTAACCTGGTGTTGTAAGACTTCTTACTGTGCTCACCCCAGTCCAACGCCGGCATCTCCACATCATGAATATTTTAAGGTGGAATTAGATAGATTCTTGATTGACAAGAGTGTCAAATAGTGTGGGGGGGGGGGGGGGGGAGAGAGTGGGTAGGACAGAAAATAGAGTGGAGGTCAGTCATGATCTTATTGAACGAGGGAGCAGGCTCAAGGGGACGAATGGCCTACTCCTGTTCCCAATTTGTATGTTTGAATTGTTCATTCTAAAGAAGTAGATTCTTTAAACTGTGGTTGGATGTCAAAATACATGCAACCATATGTTATGCTATCGTGACGTTTTTGTTTTGAGACTCACTGCATAGCGAGCAGTCGTTTGACTTTTTGCAAATGTTGCATATTATATGATCTGAGAATCCTGCATGCTTTATGTAGGAATTGCTGACTAGAGGCAGAATGTGTAAGAAAGAAAACTCCGATGTATTGTTTTTGGGGGATTTTCAGGTGTACATTCCCCATTGACTGATTAAAAATACTTTTTAGTATTCATTTATTAATTTAAATGAGTTTTCACTTAAGGTTGTGTGGTACTGCCTGTTTTTGTTTGTTCAGTCCAAAACAGCTTATTTTTAAAATCTAATTTGTCTCTGGATTCTGCTGATGAAGTTGGTGCTGAGGTGATTGCGATAGGTCAGGCATTGTAATTATAGAATATAGGAGCAAGAGTAGACCATTCAGCTCTTCTGTCCTTCTACACCATTCAGTGAAATCGTGGCTGATTTGCATCTTAACTCCAATTATATCCCTTTACTTCAAATTCCTTAATACCCTTGGCTAATGAAATATCTTCTATTTTAAAATTAACTGAACTAGCTTCGACTGTTTTTTGTGGGAGAGTGTTCTACCACCCTTTTCGGTGTTTCCTAATTTGTCTTTTGAATGAGTTGACTTCTCCAATTGCGGAGAAACATTACAAAACTGTCTTTTCTCATGACCTGCGTTCACTGAAGATAAAATAAAAATTAGTATTAATTCTTTAACTTTGTCAGCCCATCGCTTTTTTGACAACTTTCCAGATGTAAATTACAATTGAAGATGTGACTCCGCACATTGATTTTTATTGGGTTCTATAAAATTGCATTGTCATTTTACATTTTCAATTAACTTTGGGGCAGCATGGTGGCACAGTGGTGAGCATTGCTGCCTGGTGGCGCCGAGGTCCCAAGTTCGATCCAGGCTCTCAGTAAATGTCTGTGTGAAGTTTGCACATTCTCCCTGTGTTTGCGTGGGTTTCGCCCCACAACCCAAAGATGTGCAGGGTAGGTGGATTGACCACACTAAATTGGCCCTTAATTGAAAAAAATGAATTGGGCACTCTAAATTTAAAAAGAAACGTGGTGAAACTTTGTTTGATAAATTAGTTTTTTAATATGGTGCATTTCTTGGAATTTTTTTTTGGTGTGTATGTGGTTTATACCTTATTAGAATTTTAAGAATAAATATAAATGGTGTTGGCATAGGTGAAAGAACAAAGTGTAATTTTCTGAATTGATAGTTTGAGTTCCTGTGATGGTAGTATTTGCATTTAATAACCAATTGCAATAAATTTAAATACAAAGTTTGGCAAATTAAGAATGTAGTTTTTTTTCTCCAAACTTCATAGACTGTACAAAATGGATCTGTTTCAAGTGATTTCCCTTCTGTGGGAATAACAACTTTTTTCTCTCTTCCCAAAGCAATTAAAAATGAGCACAATCCATCTTTTAGCAGCTCAAAGGAAAATATGTGTAATTTCTGCAGGATGGCATTTTAATGTTGGTTTCTCATTAATTGGTATGTGCTAGCTGGGAAAGAACATTGAATTTTGATGCTTCTTGTCTGTGTGTTTAATTTCAAACTTGGGCAAGGTATTTATTTTTATTTTAAAACTTGATTTTTCCCTTTGATTTGTGTGGGTCTGTGGTTCTGTTGTTTTTTTAAATTCAGTCTAAAGCATGACTTTGACTTGGCTAACTTAATGCATCCAATACATAGCTGTCTATTATTCAAAGGTATCTTGGTTTTGAATAATGCTTTTCAACTAGGTGGTAGCTGCTGCTGATAGGTCACGTTTATGGTGCAGTGATGACCATAACTAATTAGACCAACTTTAGATTTTTAGTATTCCTACCTAGTTACAAAAATAAACAGTATTTAAGCTAAACATTTCACAAAGATAGCACATTTTTGTAATAGAGAAATAATATCACGGCAGAGGATGCACGTTTTTTCTTAATTTACACATTATCATTTGAACCAAAAGACCTGTACGATCTGCAAAGCATGAATCAGGGAACATGTGGAGTCTAAATCTTTGGCACCTTTTATTTTAATTGTGCATCCAGCAATAATTGAGTAAAAGCTGTGAAAATACTAAGCATTTGCCTTTACAGATATGTGATGCTAGGTATAACTGTACCTGAACTTTTAGGTGGTGACAATAATGGTGCTTTTTAAAATATGACATACTGATGTGTATTTTTATGAGCTGCTTCTGAGAGTTTGGGTAATGAAAATTTTTTTTTAAATTTTAAAATAAATTTAGAGTACCCAATTCATTTTTCCAATTAAGGGGCAATTTAGCATGGCCAATCCACCTAGCCCACACATCTTTGGTTTGTGGGGGCAAAACCCACGCAAACACGGGGAGAATGTGCAAACTCCACACTGACAGTGTCCCAGAGCCGGGATCGAACCTGGGACCTCAGCGTCGTGAGGCAGCAGGGCTAACCCACTGCGCCACCGTGCTGCCCTGAGTTTGGGTAATTTAAACTGTAACCCTTATTAGCCACAACTTTGTACTGGACCTGTTGGATTTGATTATCATTACAGCGTGCGAGAAGGACCTGCCTGCCTGACCCTATCTCAGAATTTCCAATTTAACAACAGCATGTGAGCTTTTTTTATTGCAAAGTCTTCCAGACAATGGTTTACGTGATCATAGTAAAACCAGTCGCAGTCATAGTAAAACATTGTAAAATTGCATGTGTCTAGAATGCAAGAAAGGCATGTAATTTATCATTCTTATCTTTGGGACCAAAGTATTTGAATTGAACTATTTACTTTACTAATTCATCAAGGTGAATGTTGTGTAACTTTAAAATCCTCTGGAAACCAAATACAATATGTTTCGATCAAATTCTAAACAAGTAATCATACGTCCACTTGAAATTATCCAAAGTGCAGCAGAAAAGAGACTTTTGGCTGCCTTGTTCAAGTGTAATAGGTGCTACAGGGCCTGGGATTAAACGCTGCCTTTGGGATTAACACAGTAGGAGGGGGGGTGGGGTGGGGGGGGGGGGGGGGGGGGGGGACTGCTCTTACCATTTTAGATTATGATGTGGAGATGCCGGCGTTGGACTGGGGTGAGCACAGTAAGAAGTCTTACAACACCAGGTTAAAGTCCAACAGGTTTGTTTCAAACACGAGCTTTCGGAGCCTGAAGAAGGAGCCGTGCTCCGAAAGCTCGTGTTTGAAACAAACCTGTTGGACTTTAACCTGGTGTTGTAAGACTTCTTACTGTGCATTTTAGATTAGTTAGGGGATAATCATTAGTGTTTTTAAATAGGCATTTGCAAGATTTGATGTTTCTCTCAGTTTTTGCAGGGGTTAAGAGGATGGGTCAGGTGGTTGTGGGGGGGGGGGGGGAAGAGTAGCTATTAACTATTTTAATAAATCTATGAAAAGTTATCTTTGGTATTTGTGGGAAAGAGGAGTATGTACAAGATTTTCATTAAAAGATATTTTCTAAGTATTAAACTTTCTGCCAAGTGCTGCCAGCAGTTTTTCTCATTGCCAGTTTTGTAAGGAATTCTCCAATATAGATGGTAGGAGCTGTCAGGTACATAGTCCTTTAGGATGAAATTTGGAACCATTTGTATATTGTGACGGTCCCAAACATCGAAGCATTGTTCGATATTAAAATGGAATTCGAGGAGTCAGGTGTTTTTCTGGACAACCGTATCTGTGGTCATCAAATTTAAAATTATGTTTGGGTACCTTTTATATTGTTTTTAAAAAAAGTCCTGCCGTAATGAAAGCCGTAATTTGGAGATTCTGGTGTATTTGATGTTCAGAACACTGGAACGAAGTGGGAGCGGTGTTGTGATAGAAATGCGTTAATGTGTTTGGTGTGTCTGATGTAAAGTGGCATGAGCTGATTTTGTAGCAAGTTTTTGTCTTTCCATTTCTTTTGAATTTCCTTTTGTATCATGTATCTTGATTAGTACAGTGTTTCTATAACATTGTGATGCTAAAATAAAGTTAAGAAAAGTATTCTATTGTGCTTAAACATTAAATTGTGTCAAATCCTGTAGTATAACTTTAGCAAGGTATCTTGTTAGTACTAGTATTTTGGTGTAACCTGCTGAGTTTGGGATTCCCAGTGCTCGTCATTTTAATGATTGGAGGCACAGTGCTTCCCATGACTTGGTAAAATTAACATTTTACCCGTGGATCCTTTAAAATGGTTTGTAAAAAATACTGACCTGTTGGCTAATTTCCATAGTAAGTGCTTTGTGAGATGGTGTATGGCACATTTACGTGGCATTAATTTTAGTGCAGGGTCTGTTGTAATTACTAAAATGCTGATCCTTTTTGAAGCTTGCATTCTAGAATCCGGAGCTGAGCTGATTTTATGTTGGCTGGGAATCCTGGTCGTTCAGCGTTGTAAAACTTGGTTGAACTGATCTGTTTATTATCTCTTTAGATCATTGGCCAATATGCCAGTGTATGTATATGCATGGATATTGCTTTAGGTCTCTTTTTAGTTCCTTCACTGATGATGACTACAGAGCATGTTTTTGTGTAATTTGATAAATTACTAGGAATTAAATGAATTTTCTCTTTTTAAAAATAAATTTAGAGTACCCAATTAATTTTCCAAATTAAGGGGCAATTTAGCGTGGCCAATCCACCTACCCTGCACATCTTTGGGCTGTGGGGGCGAAACCCACGCAAACACAGGGAGAATGTGCAAACTCGACACGGACAGTGACCCAGAGCCGGGATAGAACCTGGGACCTCGGCACCGTGAGGCAGCAGGGCTAACCCACTGCGCCACCGTGCTGCCGATTTTCTCTTTTTATAAATATATGTTTGTTAAAACTTTTAACATTTTATATCATAGAAATTACAAAAGAAAACTGCATCAACACATGTATCTCAAATTACAAGCAACAGCAGTAGCAGGAACCCCAATAACAGAAATGCAGCCCAAACAATCTCTCCCCCGCCCCCATCCACCTCCTCCGCTGCCCCCCTCACTAACAGCTAACAGTGACCAGATCTTTAAAGTGCAAGATAAACGACCGCCATCTACAATAGATCCCATCGATCCACTCCCTCACTGTGAACTTGACCTTCTTGAAGTACAAGAATTCCATCAAATATACCCAGCCATGCTGCTGCACTGGGTAGCGTCGCCTGCCTCCAGCTCAGAAATACAGATCACCAGGCCAACAGCGATGCGAATGTCAAAGCGTCTGCCCCTGCTCTCAAAGCGTACTCAACCCCGGTTGGTCCGGCACCCCTATAATCCCACCAGCCTGGGACAGGACCAGAATATGTGTGTATGGTGAGCAGGCTTTCTTGAACGCTGCGTACACCTGTCCTCGACGCCCTCAAAAAACCAACTCATCCTGGCCCTGGTGAGGTGCGCCCTAAATACCACCTTTAGCCGTATCAAGCTCAACCTCGCGCAGGATAACCCTCGCATTCACCCTACAGAGGGACACACTGCACACATCCTCCCACCTGGCCTTCACCTCGTGCATCGAACCCTGATCTTCCCCCATGATGTGGCCATATACCCAGGCTTGCACTGCAGACTAGAGTATCCTTTCCAGCAAAGTAGTGTCTTCAGGAAAGTCAGAAATGCCTGCCAAGCAAAGTCCCACAACTGGAAATATCTGATCATTCTGGTCCCCCAAGCCCTGCTTTCTCCTTCAACTCCTCCTAGCTCGCAAACCACCCTTCCAAAACCAGATCCCCCATTCTCTCCAGCCCCCTATCTTTCCAGACCCCCACCCACCCGATGGCTCAAACAAATGTTTCCTGCAGATTGGCACCACCATCAGCTTATGAAGTTGCTGCCATATTTTTAATGTGAAGACTACCACCGGATTCACAGAATACTTCGCTGGAGAAAACAGCAAAGATGCAGGCCTCCAGGCCTGTCCCTTTTATATGACCCGGACTCCATCTGTACCTAACAAACTTCCTGGTCGCCAAACCACCCCAACACCACCTCTGCATTGGCCGCCCAACAATAATATACCAAATTTGGCAGGTGCAACCCATCCCCTCCCCCCACCTGTCTTTTCCCTCTGTAGGACACCTCTCCGAATCTGAAGATTTCTTCCCGCCCTTATGAAGCTTGTTATGAGCCGCTCCATCTCCTGAAAAAAAACGACTTTGGAAAAAAACTTGAAATAAGAACACAAATTGTGGCAAAATAGATTGAACTTGGCCCACCAGTGACAGTGGAAGGCTGTTCCACCTCTGCAAGTCTGCTCTAACTCTGCTCGCCAAGTTTGTAAAATTGAATTTGCAAAACCGCGTCCAGTCCCGGGCCACCTGAACCCCCAGATAGCGAAACTGGTCCCCGCCAGACGGAATGTCAACTCCCCAACCCAGCACCCCCTCTGAGGGCTAACCACAAAATATTCGCTCCTCCCAACGTTCAGTTTATATCCTGAAAAGGAACCGAACCTCTTCAATATCGCCAGTGCAAACAACAGAGGAGACATGATACATCCCTGCCTCACCCCTCTGCAGCCTGAACGACCCTAAATTCATGGTGTTTGTTCAAACACCAGCAGCCGGTGCTTCATATAACAGCCAAACTCACGATGCAAACCCAGGCCGAATCACAAAATTCTCCAGAACTGTGAACAAATAGCTCCATTTGACCTTATCGGATGCCTTTTCGGCATGTAGAAACACGATCATCTCCGGTTCTGGTCCACCACCGCCTGTGTAAGAACTACATTAAGTAACCGCCTCATGTTGGATGACAACTTTCTGCTCTTTATAAGCTTCTGATCTTCCCTCACTACCTCCTAGGAGGCAGGGCTCCAGCCTCAATGCTAGGATTTTAGCCAAAGGTTTCGCCTCCACAATAAGCAGAGAAATTGGGTGGTACAACTCATACTCGGTGGGTTCTTGTCCGTCTTCAGAAGGAGGGAGATGGGCGCCTTTTCAACATCTCTGGGCGGGACCCCCACGCCAATGAGTCGTTAAACATCCCCAGCACCAATGGGGTCAGTTGGTCCGTGAACCTCTTATAAAACTCTACCGGGAACCCATCAGGCACTGGTGCATTCATGCCTACCTTTTCCCCAGAGCCAGACGGAGCTCCTCCAATGCCATCAATGCCTTCAATGTCTCCTGCAACTCTTCCCCCACCTGAGAAAACTCCAAACCCTCCAACCACTCAACCAGCCCCCTGCTCAACCTCTGGCACTTCTGACCTGTAAAGCCCCTCAAGGTATGAACGAAACATCTCATTAACTTTCTCTGGAGTAGAACTATCCAGCTCCTGCACCTACACAATCTCCCTGGCAGCCTCTTGCCGCCTTAGCTGATGAGTGAACAATCAGCTAGTCTTCTCCCATACTCATACCATCCCCATAAAGTGATGCAGCTGTCGCAACAAGCAGCCTGTGGACAGTAGGCCAAGTTGCATTTCCAGCTTCCTGCACACCAAGAGCGTTGGGTCACTCACATACTCCCTGACCACACCCAGAATTTAATTCTCTACCTCCCGACGCTCCTGCCTGTTCTCTCTATCCATATATGACTTGTACGAGATGATCTCCCTTCTAATCACTGCCTTTAATGCCTCCCACATTGTAGACGGAGAGATCATCCCATTTTCATTCCGACCAACATAATTCTTTATGGCAGGGGCTGCACGGTGTGCAGTGGGTTAGCACTGTGGCCTCACGGCGCTGAGGTTCCAGGTTCGATCCCAGCTCTGGGTCACTGTCCCGAGTGGAGTTTGCACATTCTCCCTGTGTTTGCATGGGTTTTGCCCTGACAACACAAAAGATGTACAAGCTAGGTGGATTAGCCACGCTAAATTGCCCCTTAATTGGAAAAAATAAAATGAATTGGGTACTCTAAATTTTTTTTTTAAATTCTTGATGGCCCCTAAAATTATTGCACAGAACTCCAGACCCGATAATAGTCCTGTGTCCAGCCTCCAACCTGTGCACTGTGCTTGGCCCTCCTTCAACTTTAAAATCGCCGGATGGGTTGGAAATAACCACTGCCGAGTACTCCGCAGTCCTTGCCCTGGTAATGAGGTCCTACCCGTAACAAAAAAAATCAATATGTGAATACACCTCGTATATTGGCGAAAAAAATGAAAACTCCTTACCCCCTGGATGCATAGACCGACACACATCCGCCCCTCCTGTATCTTCCATAAATTACGTTAACACCTTTACCTACCCCAAAGGGACCAGCGACCTGGGCCTGGAACAATCCAACTTTAGATCCAGAACATAATTGAAACCCCATCTCCACCCAAAAAAAAAATCAGCTGATGAATGGCAGCCAACAACCGCTTCATAAATTTAGCAGCGTTCCAATTCGGGGCATAAATGTTCACCAACACTACAGCCCTTCCCTCCAGTGTACCAGTGACTATCACATACCCACCTCCCCAGGATGAACAGTCACCGCACCTGTCTGAAAACGAACTCTCCTGCTAACCATTATCGGCACCCCCCACACGCCCTGCTGTCAAACCCTGAGTGATGAAAGCCTGGATGTTGAGTCAGGTTTTTCTACCTAATCTGGTCTTGCACTTGCAGGTGAGTCTCTGTATAAACATCACTTTGGCCCCCAACCCTTTTAAATGGGGAAAAAACCCTTGCCCTCTTTCTCTCCACCCCCACCCCAGGTGATCAACTTCTTTGGTGGTCTCTCATCTCTCCCCCCCCCCCCCCCCCCCCCAAAGTCAGCCATTTGCACTACAGTGCAATATCCCAACCAAATCCCTGAGTCCCAGGCCAACTGATATGGCCACCAGCCCCACCCCCACCCCCAGGGTGAGACAAATAAAAGTCACTGTTACTTCAACTCCTTCTCCCCTTTTTCCTGGCCCACAGACTGCCTGGTGCCACATCCTCCCCCCATCACACAAACCTACAGCTAGACCTATTGTGCCGTCCCCACCTGACTCAACAGGCTGCTTCCTCTCTTTCTCCCCCCCCCCCACCCCGTTTGCTTGCCTACCCTTTCCCTATTGCTAGCAAAGTGGTCCCATCCAGAGTCCCCATATCCTATATCCTCAAACAACAGCCAGTATATCCCTTCTCTCTCTCTTCTCCCCCCCCCCCCCCCCCCCCCAAACCAAAGACCCTCTCCTTCCATTTGATAATTGTGGAAACGGATTATCACTGCGCGGTGAGTCATTTGGTCTTTACTTTTGCCGGAGAGCCCAATGTGCTCTATACAATTCCGGAGTAGTGAACATTCCATTCCCTCCAACCAGATGAGAAGACGTTTCTGAGAAATACTGGGTTCCACTCCCTCTGGGAGTCCCACCAACCTGAGGTTTAATGGCGTGACCTATTCTTGAGGTCTTTCACTTTAGTGTCAGACCTTTTATTGGTCCCTGTCACCATCAGCAACTCTGCCTCCACTGAGGCGAACTGATCCTCGTGCTTCGACAAGACCGCCTCCACCCCCTTCAGCGGCTCACCTTGTGCCTTCACCACATTCGAAGTTCGCACCAACTCTTCACGGATCTGGCCCAAATACTCTTCAATTGTGGCTTCAAAGGATTCCTTCATTTCTTGGCCCTTACGCTCAAACTTCCTCTCTATTTGTTTGCCTAATCATTCAAGCTCTTGTGGCATTACCACGACCAACGTGTCTAGTGAAATGGGAGTGGGGACCAACTTCCCTCCTTCATCTTCCTTCAATGGGCTTCCCTCCCAAGCCGCCTTAATATTGGGCGTCTTTGTCGATGATTTTGACATCCTACCTTCTGGGAAGAGTTAACCTACTCAACTCACTGGGCCTGGGCAACAAACCCCCCCCCCCCCCCCCCCCCCCCCCCCCCAAAAAAAAAAGGGTAAAAGGGATCAAACACAGACCTTGCCGGGTGCCACTTTTCGTGCATCTTGACTTTATATGCATCACTGGAAGTCAGTTTTCTCTAATTAATGGGATTCATTTTAAAAATGGGTGTTTGGGGACGAGTCAATTCTAGTGCTATTCAATCCACTAGTTCACGAGGTGGAAAAAACATTGAATTTTGGTTTAGCATGTCTTGGTTTCATGTTTAAACTTTGTTTCTTGTTGCTGCATCTTCTGCAAATGTTTGTCCTGCAATTGTTTGCCCCTTGCATGCCTATGAGGTTCTTGTTGCTCTGTAATTCAGTTATTTTGCAGTCCTGTCATACAAGCGCATATGTGTTGTGCATGCTTGTGCACACCCATTCCAGATCCTCCCCATGTTTGTTTATTTGGTTGTTTGTTTTCATAACTGTGCCCTGCTCCTCTGTCCCTATGTGAGGTCTCCTCTTTAGCTTGCTCTCTTGTGTTTTCCTCCTTTTTGTGTCTGTCTGGGCTGCTCTCTGTCATGACTCATTCGCTCTTGTAAATATCCTAGCTATCTTATACACAGTCAGATTAGATATATGTATGGGAACATAATTGGTGGCATTTTTATGGCCCATATCTTCTCCAGATACTAAGTTTACTTTTTCACCCCCATCTCTCATGAAACTGGTGATTTATTTCATGTTGTGGTTCCATAGGTACCAGTTGTGTTTTGATACCGTGCCCAGATAGGTAACTTAATTTAAAATTTTTTTTTAGAGTACCCAATTTATTCCAATTAGGGGGCAATTTAGCATGGCCAATCCACCTATCTTGCCCATCTTTGGGCTGTGGGGGTGAAATCCATGCAAACACAGGGAGAATGTGCAAATTCCACATGGACAGTGACCCAGAACTGGGATCGTACCTGGGACCAGTGCTAACCACTGCACCACCGTGCTGCCCTATAGGTAACTTAAAAAAAATTAGAGTACCCAATTCATTTAGAGTACAGTGCTGTCGTGTGAATTTAAGCAGGGATTAGTGGATAGTAATCAGTCAGTCCTGAGCCTATGAGATGATACTCTTTGTTAACCTTCAGGCCAATTTAGCTATTACTGCTCATTGTTCCCAGACCTTTGACTGAAAGTGAACTCTGTGCTTAGTAAAGTCGCACCTGGAATTGTTCTTGGGAGTCAAGTTTCCCATTTACTTTTCCACCTGACAATGTCCTTCACTGCACCTTGTCGAAACAGAGTTGGTAAACTTAACAGCAGTTCTCAAAAGTGTAGGCCTCTTCTGGATCAAGGTGAATTGAATTGTTACGAACATACAAATACATTGATAATGTTGTACGTTCTGCTGATGACAGGACAATGAGTCAATGTCACATGCATTTTTAAATGCAAAAGTTTTTAAGTAAGCATCAATAAAGCACCATTTGTGACCATGGGCTGCCCCAAAGCACTTTACAGTCAATGAAGTACTTCTTGAAATGTAGTCACTGCTGTCATGTAGGAAACACTGCAGCTGATTTACTACAGCAATCTCCCAAAACACCATGTGATAATGATCACAGAATCTGTTCTTTTGTACAGGTTTTCCATCTTTTGAATAGAAATATTGGCCGGGTCACTGGGGAGAATTCTCTTGTTCTTCAATATGGTGCCATGGGATTTTTTATATCTGCCTGCGAGAGTAGACTGGGCCTTGATTTAACATCTTGCCTAAAAGACTACCTCTGAAATGAAGCACAACTTTGGCACTGCATTGGAGTGTCAGTTTTCATTTTTATGCTCAGGTCCTGGAGTAGCCCTTGAAACCACAACCGTATGACTCCCAAAATGAGAGTGGAATCAGCTGAGCCATGGTTGACACTTTCATAGTGTGAATTGCAGTTATCCTACGGTTGTTTAAAGAAGTATTCAGCAACCTCCTTATTTAGACTAAGAACCTTAGTTTGACACCAGGTTCTGAAATGCGGCAGCTAGATTGCATGTGGATATTGTGTAGTTTTGACAATTTAAAAGATGGTAGTGGAGATTGGGTGGTTGCAAAATGTGCTGTGGTATTCATAAAATTTGGATATGCATACAACATAAGTTTCTGAATGTTACAGTGCTGAGTTGTCTGATTGTTTGTTGTTATGGCAACCAGATATGGGCTGTGAGCTTGTGCCAAACTGTTAAAGCACACAGTGTACTTACTAATGCCTGGAAGGGAGAAAGAAAACAGCTATCATTGTAATTTTATATAACTTCACTATTTCTTTTGACAGTGATTTAACAACCTAGAAACGGAGTAGGCCACTCGTCTCCTCGAGCCTGTTCTGCTACTCAATTAGATCATGGCCCATCTGCACCCCAGCTCCATTTACCCACTTTGGTTCCATATCGCTTGATGCCCTCTCCTAATAAAAATCAATCTCGGTTGTGAAAATTTCATTTGACTCTGCCTTCACAGAGTTTTGGGAGAAGGAATTGCAGATTTCTGCTCCCCTTTGTGTGAAGAAATGCTTCCTGATTTCACTCCCATTCGACCTAACTCTAATTTTAATATTATGCCCTCTTATTCAGGAGAAAATAGCTTTTCTGTGTCTATCCTTTTGAATCTATCATCGTTTAAACATTTTTAAAATAAGAGTACGCAATTTTCTTTTTCCAATTAAGGGGCAATTTAGCATGCCAATTCACCTACCCTGCACATCTTTTTTGGTTTGTGGGGGTGAGACCCATGCAGACACGGAGAATGTGTAAACTCCACACGGACAGTGACCCAGGGCCGGGATCGAACCGTAGTGTTCGGCGCTGTGAGGCAGCAGGGCTAACCACTGGACCACAGTATTGCCCCTGATCTATCTATCATTTTAAGTACTCAATTAGATCATCCCTTAATTGAAGGGCCGAATAGCCGCCTCCTATTTTTCTAAGCCTAAGGTAACAAAAGCAAAGTGTCTGTGATCTGTCCATGCAATTTAACCCTTCATGCCTTGGTAGAATCTATGCTGTTTTTTTCAAGATGAGAATACTTTTCCTGGGGTTCAATGCCGAAACGGGTCAGACGGGGTCTGATTTTCTATTGAAATGTTTGATCAGTTATGCTATACTTGCAGTAGAGTTAACAGCTGACAGTTGTCTTTCAATGCACTATTTAGAATGATTATTAGTTTATGAGAGCAGATTGCAAAAGGCATGGCTGATTGTGCTCTGCAACTATCGCTGTTTGACTCTAGTCCAAGAATTATATTTGCATGGCACTATGCTGAACCCTTTTAAAAGGTTCGATCTAGGATGTATTTTATGGGTCACCAACCTTTCTAAGCGCAGGAGCTAAAAGAAAAAACTACAAATCAACAAAGGATCATTTGTTTAAGCTGTAACCAACATTAAATCCTTGGAGTTGGTGGGTGAGGGAGGCAGCTGCTTGGGTAGCGCATAAATGTTACTGAGGTAGTGCATGAAACTTGTTTGTTTAAAAACTAAAGCGGGGGCATGTGGCACAGTGGTTAGCACTGGAACTGCAGTGCTGAGGACCCAGGTTCAAATCCCGTCACTGTCCGTGTGGAGTTTGCACATTCTCCCCGTGTCTGCATGGGTTTCACCCCCACAACCCAAAGATGTGCAGGTTAGGTGGATTGGCCACGCTAAATTGCCCCTTAATTGGAAAAAATATAGTTGGGTACTGTTAACTTTCTTTAAAAAAAAAAGAAATTAAAGCTCACCAGTTTTTGCTATCTGGGGGTTCAGGTGACCCTGGATTGGTTGTGACATTGCAAACTGGATTTTACAAGCTTGGCGAGCCGGTTTGAACGGACTTGCAGAGGTGGATAGCCTTCCACTGTTGTTGGCGGGCCAGGTCCAATCTGTGAAGATGAATGTTTTGCCGCAATTAGTTCTTATTTCCATACCTCCCAGTTATTTTGCCAAAGTTGTTTTTCAGGAGATGGAGCGGCTCATAACGGTCTTTGTATGGGCGGAGAAAACACCTGATTCCGAGGGACCCTACAGGGGGGAATTGGCACGTGGGTGGGGGAGGGTGCATTGACAGTGACAGGCTTGATGTATTATTGGCCAATGCGGAGAAAGCATTGGGCTGGTTTGGGGATCAGGAAGTTAGTTGTGTACAGGTGGAGTCGCGGTCATGGTGAGGGACAGATCTGGAGGCCCTAGTGACTGCATTTTCGCCAGTGAAATATTCTGTGAATCTGGTGGGTAGTCTCCACACTAAAAATATGACAGAAACTTCAACAGCATTTTTAGCTGAGGGCAGTGTCAAGGTGGGCCCCAATCTGTAGGAGCCACTTGTTTGAGCCAGCAAAATTGGATGTTACATTCAGGGGATGGAAAGACAAGGGGCTGGAGAGGGTGAAGGATTGGTTTCTGGAGGGATGGTTTGTTAGCTAGGAGGAGTTGAAGGAGAAAGCAGGGCTTGGGGAATCAGATAGACTCCGATATTGCCAGGTTTGGGACTTTGTTTGGCAGGTATTCTGACTTTCACTGAGGCACTGCCGTTTACCTTGCTGTTAATGGAGAGTATCCTTTCCTAGTGCTGGAGAGGATACTCTCGTAGGCGGGGTCAGAGGAGGGCAGCATGTCTTGGATATATGGGCGCATCATGGGAGAAGAGCAGGTTTTGATAAATGAGGTGATAGACGGGTGGTAGGAGGTAGCTCGGACCCATTTTGGAGCAGGTGTGGAGTGAGCACCTGTGTGTAGGGTAAATGCTACGTCGTCCTGTGAGAGGTTGAACTTCATGCAGTTCAAGGCGATGTTCAGAGTGCACTTCACGAGGGCCAGGATGAGTCTCTTTTTGAGGGGGTAGCACATGTTCTGGACCTGTCCCAAGCTGATGGTTTTTTGGGGGTCCTTTTTCTGCACCATATCAGTGATCTGAAATATTGAATTAAAGCCCTGTCTGTTAGTCGCTGTATTTGGGGCATCGGACCAACTGGAGTTGAGGGCAAGGGTGGATGCTTTGGCATGCACATAGCTTTTGGCCCGTCGACTGATTCTGCTGAGCTGCAGGCAGGCGCTGCCACCCAGTGCAGGAGCATGGCTGGGTGATTTGATGGAATCCTTGTACCTCGAGAACAAGAACAAAGAAAAGTACAGCACAGGAACAGGCCCTTCTGCCCTCCAAGCCTGTGCCGACCATGCTGCCCATCTAAACTAAAATCTTCTACACTTCCTGGGTCCGTATCCCTCTATTCTCATCCTATTCATGTATTTGTCAAGATGCCCGTTAAATGTCACTATCGTCCCTGCTTCCACCACCTCCGGCAGCGAGTTCCAGGCACCCACTACCCTCTGTGTAAAAAAAAACTTGCCTCGTACATCTCCTCTAAACTTTGCCCTTCGCACCTTAAACCTATGCCTCCTAGTAATTGACCCATCTACGCTGGGAAAAAGCCTCTGACTATCCACTCTGTCCATGCCCCTCAATTTTGTAGACCTCTATCAGGTCGCCCCTCAACCTCCGTCGTTCCAGTGAGAACAAACTAAGTTTGTTCAACCTCTCCTCATAGCTAATGCCCTCCATACCAGAGAAGGTCAGGTTCATGGTGAGGGGGTCGATCGCTGGGCTCTATCGTAGGTGGGGGCGGTTTATTTTGCACTTTAAAGATCTGGTCGCTGTTAGTGAGGGAAAAGAGGGGTGAGTGAGGGAGCGGATTGTTTCGAGTTGCATCTGTTATTGGGGATCTTGTTCCTGTTGCTTGTATTTTCTGATATGTGCTGGTTTTGTTGTGTTTTGTAAACCTTTTGATATAAAATGTGAAAAGTTCAATAAAAATATTGTTTTTAAAAAATAAATTAAAGCTTTATGCTACAGAAATTTGAAATTCATGTTACAGTGCAGCTGAGAACATTGCTAGCCCTTTTTGTAAACAGTTAACAATTTATAATCAATTTGAAACACATTTCGGTCTAAAATAAAAACAAAATACTGCAGATACTAGAGAGCTGAAATAAAAACAAAGTGTTGGAAAAACTCAGCGGGCCTCGCAACACCCATGGTGAGAGCAACAAATATTTTGAGTTCAATAGTTTTAGTCAAATCAGAATGGAAGGAGGACTTAGAAAAACAAAATACTGTAGATAAGCAAAATACTGTGGATGCTGGAAATTTAAATTAAAAGCAAAGTGTTGGAAATGCTCAGCAGACCAGACAGCATCTATGGCTAGAAACAGTTAACTTTTCAGGCCGATGAGCTTTCTTCGTTAAAACTTCCTGTTTTACTATGGGTAGCCATGTCCTCCTCTGAACTCCTGGGATCAGAACAGTGTGTGTGGGCAAAGCAGATAAACAACATATTCAAAGAGCTGCAATTGCAACTACACGAGTGTATATAGCTCCTAATACAATTCTGTACACTGCACTGTCCTCATCTCATCAGTACCAGCGTTGACATCGTGGCAGGCACTTGAGTAAATGAACCAGATTGGTAATTCAGTGCAGGATTGAGGGAGAACTGCACTGTCAGGATGTGATCTTAAATTGGGCCCCTGATTCCATGGCCGTACCGTATTTGAAGAGCAGGAGAATTATCCTGGCCGACTAGTTCTCTTTCCACCAACATTACCTTACAATGTGATCAGATAATCTGTCTTTTTGTTTGTGGGACCTTGGGCTGCAACGTTTTCCTACTTTACACCAGTGTACACTTTAAAAGTACTTAATTGAGTATGAAGTGCTTTGGGATATCCTACGGTCATGTAAGGTTCCACATAAATATCCTTTCCTTTTCTTAGCAGACATGCAGTCCTCCTGTCGGTGGCAATCTTTTAGTGAAGGAATTTCAGGAGTCTCAACAACTTTGTAGATTTTCATGGATCTTGCAAACTGTAGTCAGATTAGACATCTACTGTAGCCAGCCAATAAACCCACAAATCTGTGCAGCTGTATACTACTTTGTGTCATTACACAAAAACCCAGAACCAGCTCTGCATCAATTCCTAGACCATGCTGTGAAATTGACACGTTCTTGCATACACTATCTGTAGCAGCACTACCAAGGAGATTTTGCTCAAGTGAAATTTCTTCTATTACCTCCAGAATTAACTTGGTGAGACTGTTTCAAGAGATCGATTATATTTCCACCCCCACATACAGGCAGCTGTGAAAATTACCAGCTTGTAAGGCACACGGTCCTATTTAAAATAAATTGACCCTTTAATAGTCTGCGATTAGGTGGCTCAGAACCGACTAAGTTGAATATTGGAGTCTCCCAGGACAGCAACAGCAGTGTAAAAGTATCTTTTTAAAGAGCGTTATTGTGAAATGAAAGGCACTGGAGATCAGGGATGAACTCCATACGAATTAATCCTGTATCTCCATTGGCATTGCATAAGAAAAATCTATCTTGGACAATGATGTTTGTTTTGCAGGCATCAAAATGGTGAAATTGTTTCTAAAAATAAACTGTCTTGTATATTTGTTTATTTATCGTTCTGCATTGTATTTTATAGAAATATTATATCAGGATTGCAGTCAGTTGATACCATCAGTAACCTTGTGCAGTGCTGTGCTGCTTAAACACAATCTCTTTGCTGTAGAGTAATGGGATGTCAGCTTGATTTTCTTCCCTCTTTCCCAAAACTACTCAATTCACAATCATCACTGTGGGGAGGTTGGCACTGTTGCTTCACAGCGCAGGGTCCCAGGTTCGATTCCTGGCTTGGGTCACTGTCTGTGCAGAGTCTGCACGTTCTCCCTGAGTCTGTGTGGGTCTCCTCCGGGTGCTCCGGTTTCCTCCCACCAGTCATGAAAGACGTGTTGTTAGGTAATTTGGACATTCTGAACTCTCCCTCCGTGTACCTGAACAGGCGCCAGAATGTGGCGACTAGGGGCTTTCCACAGTAACTTCATTGCAGTGTTAATGTAAGCCTACGTGTGACAATAAATATTATTATTCTATATATCTTGTTGCAAGTATCTAGTTTGTAATTCATTTTTTTGAATATAACTTTTAGTTTTGGGAATTAAAGCGTTGTGAAAGATAAATGGACGCATCTAGTTATGAAATGACTGTACGTCTCGAGTGAATGCAATTTTAAAATGGTTGGAGTTAATTACAGGTGAAGGCAAAGCTATGTTTATCTCAACGTCAGATATAGAGGTGTTCAGGCAATAAAAAAAATAGGTGGACTTGTATCTTGGCTAAATGGAGCTATTTACTTCAAAAGATTTAAATTGTGTGCAGTTCCTAGATGAAGAAGTTGGGGAGCTGGCCAACAAAGGAGTTCCTTGATGAGGTCAAAAGTTCTGGGGAAAGGGTTGTGCAACTTCATTAGGGATACATATATTATTCATATGGGTTATTTAATCAGAGTTGGGTTGAAGGTAAAACAATTATTTTACATTTCTGTTTGAGATCATCTCAAAGCACTCCATGTTGTCATAGAAATGAGCTGTGTGGTGTTAGAGTGTTCCTTTGTTTAATTTAGCTGGGTGCTTCACACAGAAGGCAGGTGCAGTTTTGGTATAAACTGCAACTGACTGAGTTTGTTAACCAAGAGTGATGAATATTTGTCAGGCCTGTATTTAAGCAGAGAAAATACTATACTGTTTAATGTATAGAGTGCAATGAGGGGGGAGGGAAAGGAGGAGTTTGTGTTCGGTTTGGAAGATTTGAAACTAAACAAATACATTACAGTGGTTCTCTCAGAGCTTTGACAGAAAGCAATCAGCTGAGTAGCTGTGAAAAGGCAGTTGGGTGTCCGGCATCCAGAACAAGGAGCTGAGGCATCCAAAATCAATGATGCCTGAAAGAAACTTTGGAGGATTGCTTAGCCCAAAAGCTAAGTGAAGGATCTCCATAAAAGCTTGCCTCAGCGACATGGTGGCACAGTGGTTAGCACTGCTGCCTCACAGTGCCAGGGACCTAGGTTTGATTCTGACCGTGGCTGACTGTGAGGAATTTGCACGTTCTCCCTGTGTCTGCATGGGTTTCTTCCAGGTGCTCTGGTGTCCTCCCACAGTCTAAAGATATGCAGGTTAGGTGGATTGGCCATGCAAAATTGCCCCTTAGTGTCCAAAGATTAGGTGGGGATTCGGGTTTGTGGGGGAGTGGTTCCTTCTTCAGGGCTGTGGCATAACTTTGGCTTGGTCAAAGGAAAAGTGAATGGAACTTCAAGATTCTTGAAATGTATTAGGGAATTCTTGGAGGGCAAGTAACAGGTAAAACTGAGATCATAGCAATAGGAGGATGATGAGGAACCTTGCTGATTTGCTTTGTCTCTTGCCTGGCCCTTCCAGAGCTAGCATCCGAGTTGTTCCTGCCTGGCCCACTCCCAATATAAGGTTAAGAGTCGAATAAGCCTTAATAGGCATTTGTGTTGAAAAAAATAAAATAACTTGCATTGAAAATTCAGTCTTAGTGAAGTTGCTTGTGACCTGTTGTGAAGCATTTGATTAGAGGAGGCTGCCTGTTTCTCATCTCGCTGGGAATCGTGCATTGTAATTGGAGCAGGCAAGCAAAACAAGACTCTTAAAACATTAAAATTGATATTTTCTGAGAAATAAAATCATAGCTTTGGTCAGAATGGAGTGGGGAACTTGGTATTTCATCCAGGCTGAAAAAGAATCCACCTATATTCCACTGGAAAGGAGATTTACCAGGATGTTGCCTGGAATGGAGAGTAGGTCTTATGAGGAAAGGTTGAGGTTGAGCCTTTTCTCATTAGAACGGAGAAGGATGAGTGGTGACTTGATAGAGGTTTATAAGATGATCAGGGGAATAGATGGAGTACACAGTCAGAGACTTTGTCCCTGGGTGGAACAAACCATTACAAGGGGACATAACTTTAAGGTGAATGGTGGAAGATATAGGGGGGATGTCAGAGGTAGTTTCTTTACCCAGAGAGTAGTGGGGGCATGGAATGCATTGCCTGTGGAAGTAGTTGAGTCGGAAACATTGGGGAGCTTCAAGCAGCTATTGGATAGGTACATGGATTATTGTGGAATGATGGGGTGTAGATAAATTTGTTCTTAATCTAGGACAAAAGTTTGGCACAACATTGTGGGCTGAAGGGCCTGTTCTGTGCTGTATTTTTCTATGTTCTAAATGGTGGTTCAGCTTATGAGCCTGTGCAGTATTTGCTGAGCACGATCAATCTTTTTATTATCACAAATTATTGGTCTCAAACAAACAAGAAATTTACTGTTCATGAAACCAAACTTAAATGATTTGTAGCATTGATGAACACTAGGGCCCAGATAAGATGTATCCCATCAGAAGACGGGAGCTGTGGATTTCCCACAGCATTATTTTCAAATACAAGAGTGATTTTAAAAAGTGTCTTTCAGATCTTTCTCTAACTAAAGCAGATGGAGTACTATGAAATGTTTTATTTTGTTGTCATGTGCTACAGCTGACTATAATTGGGTTTGTCACAACATGTTCTCCTTTTTCTGCTTTCATTGTTCTGTTAACCTCTGCTTTGTTGAAGGTAGTGAGTGATGCTGGCATATAGCTTATAGACTCCTGGCCCAGAAGTGCCCATTCCAATTATATGAACATAGACAGGAATTAATGGTTTTTCTAATTAGGGATGGCAATAAAGAGGCCTGGTCCTGCACCCTCTTGCCCTCCTATCATGGCATGCAACCTGACAATTTTCTAAGTTCAAATCCCCAACTACTACCCTGGCTGAGAACTAACTCTACACATATCGGCAAATGAACTGGAGCTCTTCCCGTCTATCTAGCTCAGTGACGCTCTCACATTTTGCCTCCAAACCAGATGTTGTAGGATTGAGTCATGCAGGCTCAGCAAGTTAAATGATCAACTTGGACAGAAGTTCGGAGACGAAAAGGGTGGATTTACAGTTCTTATTGGTCCAGACAATTGAAGGAAAAAAAATCAGCCAACCTTACAAAAATTTCTATTGACTCCAGAAGCTGAGCTTGTCTGGATATTGAATGAGGATGGACGAGGGCTTTGATTTGATGGCACTAAGTTCACCTATTAGTTTTCCATTCAGGATTACAATACTTCTGGAAAAACTGTGATGTCTGAGAGTTATTGTCACCCAGACCAAAGTATTATATTCAGGAGAAAAGTGGTAGTGGTGAAAGAAAATTAAGAGTTTAACTAATCTTTTGTTGAATTTGTTTACCTTGTATCCAAGCACATTGGCAAAATGTTGCTCTGCGGGATCAATTTTGTTCCTTTAGATGTATGTAAAATCTCAATCCTGTGGCTCTGAAACTAAGAGATTATTTGAATTTCTGGCACCATTTCAAAAAAATGATGGTACATATCCTATTTAGTTAATTCTCACTAATATAAAAGATCCCATTGCTCTATTCCCGTATCCGCGATAGTTTCATAGAACAGTTTGTAATGGAACCTACGAGGGAACAAGCGGTCCTAGATCTGGTCCTGTGTAATGAGACAGGATTGATTAATGATCTCACAGTTAGGGATCCTCTCGGAAGGAGCGATCACAATATGGTGGAATTTAAAATACAGATGGAGGGTGAGAAGGTAAAATCAAACACTAGTGTTTTGTGCTTAAACAAAGGAGATTACAATGGGATGAGGGAAGAGCTAGCTAAGGTAGACTGGGAGCAAAGACTTTATGGTGAAACGGTTGAGGAACAGTGGATAACCTTCCAATCGATTTTTCACAGTGCTCAGCAAAGGTATATATCAACAAAAAGGAAGGACGGTAGAAAGAGGGTAAATCGACCGTGGATATCTAAGGAAATAAGGGAGAGTATCAAATTGAAGGAAAAAGCATACAAAGTGGCAAAGATTAGTGGGAGACTAGAGGACTGGGAAATCTTTAGGGGGCAACAGAAAGCTACTAAAAAAGCTATAAAGAAGAGTAAGACAGATTATGAGAGTAAACTTGCTCAGAATATAAAAACAGATAGTAAAAGTTTCTACAAATATATAAAACAAAAAAGAGTGGCTAAGGTAAATATTGGTCCTTTAGAGGATAAGAAGGGAGATTTAATAATGGGAGATGAGGAAATGGCTGAGGAACTGGACAGGTTTTTTGGGTCGGTCTTCACAGTGGAAGACACAAATAACATGTCAGTGACTGATAGAAATGAGGCTATGACAGGTGAGGACCTTGAGATGATTGTTATCAATAAGGAGGTAGTGATGGGCAAGCTAATGGGGCTAAAGGTAGACAAGTCTCCTGGCCCTGATTGAATGCATCCCAGAGTGCTAAAAGAGATGACTAAAAGAGGGACATTGCAAATGCACTAGTGATAATTTACCAAAATTCACTCGACTCTGGGGTGGTCCCGGCGGATTGGAAATTAGCAAACATGACACCACTGTTTTGGAGGTAGGCAGAAAGCGGGTAATTATAGGCCAGTGAGCTTAACTTCGGTAGTAGGGAAGATGCTGGAATCTATCATCAAAGAAGAAATAGCAAGTCATCTGGATGGAAATTGTCCCATTGGGCAGACGCAGCATGGGTTCATAAAGGGCAGGTCGTGCCTAACTAATTTAGTAGAATTTTTTGAGGGCATTACCAGAGCGGTAGATAATGGGGAGCCAATGGATGTGGTATATCTGGATTTCCAGAAAGCCTTTGACAAGGTGCCACACAAAAGGTTGCTGCATAAGATAAAGATGCATGTCATTAAGAGTAAAGTAGTAGCATGGATAGAGGCTTGGTTAATTAATAGAAAGCAAAGAGTGGGGATTAATGGGTGTTTCTCTGGTTGGCAATCAGTAGCTAGTGGTGTCCCTCAGGGATCCGTGTTGGGCCCACAATTGTTCACAATTTACATAGATGATTTGGAGTTGGGGACCAAGTGCAATGTGTCCAAGTTTGCAGACGACACTAATATGAGTGGTAAAGCAAAAAGTGTGGAAGTATCGAGGAAAGGTTGAGTAGACTGGGATTGTACTAGTTGGAATTTAGAAGGATGAGGGGGGATCTTATAGAAACATATAAAATTATGAAGAGAATAGATAGGATAGATGCGGGCAGGTTGTTTCCACTGGCGGGTGAAAGCAGAACGAGGGGGCATAGCCTCAAAATACGGGGAAGTAGATTTAGGACTGAGTTTAGGAGGAACTTCTTCACCCAAAGGGTTGTGAATCTATGGAATTCCTTGCCCAGTGAAGCAATTGAGGCTCCTTCATTAAATGTTTTTAAGATAAGGATATAGTTTTTTGAAGAATAAAGGGATTAAGGGTTATGGTGTTCGGGCCAGAAAGTGGAGCTGAGTCCACAAAAGATCAGCCATGATCTCATTGAATGGCAGAGCAGGCTCGAGGGGCCATATGCTCCTAGTTCTTATGTTCTTATTCCAAAGAGGAACAGGAGAATTATCCCTCGCGTCCGAGCCAATATTTATCCCTCAATCAACATCAACAAAACACATTATTTGGTCATTATCGCTGCTGTTTACGTGAACTTGCTGTACACAAACTGACATTTCCTACATTACTGCAGAGATTAATGTTGCAAATATGAAGGTATTATGAGTGTTTTGTCTCTGTCTCTTTCATTTCGAATAAAATGGAGGATGTCATGAGTCCTCTGAATCTTGCCCGAAAATAAGCTTGGGTTCCCTGGTTATTAAGGGGAGACAATGGCAGACAATGGCAGAAACATCTGTGCTGACTATGGATAGACTGTTAGTCTCCCAATCTCATTGGGACGTGTCAGGACTGTCGGGTTTTATAAATGGCTCTACTTTGAACAGTCCATTTAATTTCAAGATAGAGTGGAGTTGGGATTCTAAAGGATATTTTATTAGCATTTCTACCTGTCCCAGGAAGCCCCTGCCTGCAACCCAAACCTGGAAAAGAGACCCCACGCGAGGACCCGAACGTGCCGCAAGGTACACCTGTCCTCGCAGAATGCTGGGGCCTGACCGGATCACAAACATGCACTCCCCGGCAACCCCAAAATCGCAACCAGTGCCTGGAACTCTGCCAGACGCAATCCCGAAAAGAAAACCAGCGCCCCGGTCCCCGCCAGACGCAACCACCTACCTTCCACAAGGTCAGACGTCTCTCATCAGATCCTGGCACCATCCAGACGCAGCTGCTGACCGAGGAAGCAAGGAAAATGCGGCGGTCTGCAGGTGTGACTAAAGCAACATGGTTTCAAGACTCCTCGCCCCAGCATACTCCTGGCAAATGTCCAAGCGATCAAAAACAAGTTGAGGGCAGTACGGTGGCTCAGTGGGTTAGCCCTGCTGCCTCACGGCGCCGAGGTCCCAGGTTCAATCCTGGCTCTGGGTCAGTGTGGAGTTTGCATATTCTCCCCGTGATTGCGTGGGTTTCACCCCCTCAACCCAAAAGATGTGTAGGCTAGGTGGATTGGCCACGCTAAATTGCCCCTTAATTAGAAAAAATGAATTGGGTACTTTAAAATTTTAAAAAAAAACCAAGCTGGACGAACTTGATGCTAGACTTGCCTCGAGCGAAGTAAGGGACTGCTGTGTGCACTGTTTCACAGAGACATGGCTCACTCCTGCCTCACCGGACTGTGCCAGACAACCTCATGGCTTCTCAATTTGCCGGACAGACCGCATGGCTTCAACAGACAAAGCAAAGGGTGGAGGGGTTTATTTCCTCGTAAACTGCTACTGGTACTTGGATGTGGCAACCCTGGTGACTTACTGCTCCCCCGGACCTGGACTACAGCACAGTGAAGTGCTGCCTGTACTACCTTCCACGTGTTCATTCAAGCCATTATCACAGCAGTCTTCATTCCACCCCAGGCAAAAGTGAATAAGGCGCTGGATGAATTGTGCGCAGTTATAAATAACAATGAAACACCACTCCAGGAGGCCTTGTTCATCGTGGCCGGGGTCTTCAACAAATTCAACCTCCAGAGCGTACTGCCAAAATTCGACCAACACATCTCCTGTCTCGACCACTGCTACACATAAATCAAGGGCACCTCACAGTGCCTGGGGAAAGCGTGCAGCATAATCAAAGACCCCTCCCACCTGGCTTACTCATTCTTCCATTGGGCAGGAGATACAAAAGTCTGAGACTAAGCACCAACAGGTTCAAAAACAGCTTCTTCCCCGCTGTTACCAGACTCCTGAATGACCCTCTTATGGACTAAACTGATCTCTTCACACATCGCCTCCACTGAGTAGTACTACACTCTTTTATGCTTCACCTGATGCTGTGTCTATGAATTTACGTTGTGTATTTTATGTATTTTCTTTTCATGTACAGAATGATCTGTCTGAGCTGCATGCAGAACAATACTTTTCACCCCCTCAACCCAAAAGATGTGTAGGCTAGGTGGATTGGCCACGCTAAATTGCCCCTTAATTAGAAAAAATGAATTGGGTACTCTAAAATTAAAAAAAAAACCAAGCTGGACGAACTTGATGCTAGACTTGCCTCTGTGAACGTGACAATAAACAAATCCAATGCCTGGACCCAAGGCCGATGTGATTCATGTTATCAGAGAGATGGGCTTTGGGAGGGGAAGAATCCATAGAAAGTCACTGTAGGATCAGGTTGCTGTTTTTTCTAAGGTCTGAGACCCCTCAGACACGGTCAGCCTGCAAGAATCGAGAAAGGGAGAGAGGTGGCCAGTCTGTATAGTTCACCATGCAGAATATGGGTGGGAGCTTACACCTGGATTGAAGTGACGAGGTTTGAGAGGATTTAAATGAGGTTGGAAGATTCACCTACTTTGGGTGAAAGGGAGGAATCTCCAGGGTAACCTTCACCGTAAAAGGAAGATTGGGGATTAAGCGTTAGCTCACTGGTAAAGGAAGCAAGCCATTGTGAGCTGGGAATAACGTTGGATTGGTTTCTGGGAATGAAGCGTCCACTTTTTTAAAATAAATTAGAGTACCTAATTATATTTTTCCCCAATTAAAGGGCAATTTAGCATGGCTAACCCACCTTGCCTGCACATCTTCGGGTTCTGGGGGTGAGACCCACGCAAACACTGGGAGAAGCCATGCGGTCCGTCCGGTGAATTGAGAAGCAGCACGGTAGGATTGTGGATAGCACAAATGCTTCACAGCTTCAACTGTCCGATTCCGGCTTGGGTCACTGTCTGTGCGGAGTCTGCACATCCTCCCCGTGTGTGCGTGGGTTTCCTCCGGGTCCTCCGGTTTCCTCCCACAGTCACAAAGATGTGCAGGTTAGGTGGATTGGCCATGATAAATTGCCCTTAGTGTCCAAAATTGCCCTTAGTGTTGGGTGGGGTTACTGGGTTATGGGAATAGGGTGGAGGTGTTGACCTTGGGTAGGGTGATCTTTCCTAGAGCCGGTGCGGACTCGATGGGCCGAATGGCCTCCTGCACTGTAAATTCTATGAAAAAAATTAAAAATGTGATGAAGTGTCCACTTAAAGGATAGAAGTTGGAGTAGAGTTTTCGGTCATTCTAAAAGTTAAATGGGGAAACTGAAATAGTGTTTAGGCAATGTTGCTTTAGTTAGTTTGTTACACAAAGTCTTCAAACTTGAAGTCTCGTTGTGTGATCCTTTCAGTCAGTCACTGGAAATTCTTTGTACAAGTTGTACGAGTTATCAGTCTCCGTATCCTAACATCACACTTCAAAATTACTTCATCACTGGGCAGTGCAGTGGTTAGCATTGCTGCCTCACGGCGCCAAGGTCCCAGGTTCGATCCCGGCTCTGGGTCACTGTCCGTGTGGAGTTTGCGCATTCTCCCTGTGTTTGTGTGGGTTTTGGCCCCACAAGGGTAGCACGGTAGCATGGTGGTTAGCATAAATGCTTCACAGCTCCAGGGTTCCAGGTTCGATTCCCGGCTGGGTCACTGTCTGTGCGGAGTCTGCACGTCCTCCCCGTGTGTGCGTGGGTTTCCTCCGGTGCTCCGGTTTCCTCCCACAGTCCAAAGATGTGCGGGTTAGGTGGATTGGCCAGGCTAAATTGCCCTTAGTGTCCAAAAGTGCCCTTAGTGTCCTAAAAAATAAGGTTAATGGGGGTTGTTGGGTTACTGGTATAGGGTGGATACGTGGGCTTGAGTAGGGTGGTCATTGCTCGGCACAACATCGAGGGCCGAAGGGCCTGTTCTGTGCTGTACTGTTCTTAAAAAAAAAAACCCAAAGATTCGCCGGCTGGGTGAATTGGCCATGCTAAATTGCCCCTTAATTGGAAAAAATGAATTGGATACTCTAAATTTATTTTTAAAAAAGTACTTCAGCTGTAATGTGCTTTGGGAAGACCTGTGGTCCTGAAGGCGCTATATAAAAACAAATATTTGTTTTCCTTTGTGGACAGTGAACCAAAGCTGCAGAGCTAATGTCCCCAAAGAGCATATTAATCAAACATATTTTTGCTGGACTCTTTTTAGTTATTATGCTTTGGCACCGGAGCCGCATAAGTGTTTCTCTTCTGTTATCGATCTTCTTGTCTAAAAACTTTTTTTAAAAACCCTCCAGTTCAAACAAAATGCATATTTAAGAATTCCCATCTGATCTGGCTGTTCTTTCTCAAATACCTTAAATCCTATGCAGCGAACGGCACTTGAATTTGAGTGGTCACGCATTTGAATTCATCCGCTACTTTTTCTGTCCAAAATTTAAGATTGACATGTGGGAGAATAATTCCGTGTTCTGTGTTTTACTTATAGCCATTTGTTTCCCTTCTGCAGAGAGCCATATCTAAGCGACTCTTATCGAAAGTAGTGGGTGTTAAAGTGGCATATTCTATGGAAAAAGTCTTATTGGACTGCTAATATATTGTGGAAAAACTGAAGTAGACGTCATTCCTTTATTTAGGTGAATAATGTAGAGTTGAACTTTTGTTGAAATTGCTTAATAAAGCAAATTATCACAATCTTAGAATTGTCAAACTGCAATTTATTATTAATTCTTGCGACTGGAGACATGTAAGCACCATCTAGAACATGATTCTATGAATCATAGAATTACTACAGTGTAGAAGGAGGCCATTCGGCCCATCGAGTCTGCACCGATCCTCTGAAAGAACAACCTACCTAGGCCCACTTCCCTGCCCTATCCTTGTAACCCCACCTGACCTATGGATCCTTGGATTGTGGGAGGAAACCGGAGCACCTGGAGGAAACCCACGCAGACACTGGGAAAAAGTGCAAACTCCACGAAGTAGTCACCCAAGGCCGAATTGGACCCAGCTCCCTGGCGTTGTGAGGCAGCAATGCTAACCACAGTGCCATCGTGCTGCCCCTCCAGAAATCTAGACTAACTGGTTAGGTAAAATCTAGCCACATGGTGAGAAAATAACCTGAAGAGCAGTTTTACCTTAAAATTAAGGAGTCATTTTATAGGACTGCATATAGAAAATAACTTTTTGTAGTTCGGTTTACAAATCACATGTTTAAATTTATCTATTTTTGGTTGTTCAATGCTATTAACCAGTCCCAGGAAAGGCTTGAAGGCTCCCTGATCCAACTCTGTAATTAACTGGCAGATGTGTTTGAATAGGCTGGGGCAGTGCCACTGTGAATATTTTCCTGCTTCACCATTTGGGGATACATGTGGCCTCCGTTCAGCATTTTTACATGGTAACACGACAAATGTGTTGATAATCCTTGCTGCAAACCCATGAACAATCAATCCATGGCACAGTGTTTAATTAGCTGAGCCAGTGGAAGGTTGTAGCCTTATGCTAAGTCTCTAGAGTAAATGCTCAGTTTTATATCACCATGCCTGTTCTCAGTCAACATTTCCCAATTTTATTGGCAGTATTCCAAACAAAAGCTGTACTTTACTATCCCTTTTATAGGATAGAACCCTTTTATGCACCACGGACTTGGGAACATCGGAGCAGGAGTAGGTGAGCCTGCTCCACTCAATACAATCATGGCTGATACAATCTTACATTTATATGAAATAAAAGATACTGAAATGTTTTACAAAGTGCATCACCAGTAGGAGTACAAGAACTAGGTTAGTTGACAAGTTTGAGTGGTTCAAAGATTAAATTTTGAGGAGGCTTTTGAGAGATTTAGGCAAGGATGTGTAGAGTATGTGACCAAAACTGCTAAAAGCTCCACCACCAATTGTGGAGTGCCAGAAGCACTGCAGAACGTAACAAGAGGTTGTGGAGGACAAAGATGCGGAGGGATTTTAATTTGGTTCCTTGAGGGCATAAGGAACGAGTAGTCAGCAAGGATGAGTAAATAGGACTTGGGGTAGCATGCAGCTGTTTTGGATGAGTCAGAGTTGAGGTGGATATTGGCAGACTGGTAAAAAGTACATAACACAATTCAAGTCTTGATATAATTGGAAGTTAATTGGAAGTTGGGGTGAAGTGGAGGCGGGCGATGTTATGGAGTTCCAAGGATGTTCTCTTGATTGATAGCACACGGGTCAACTTGGACACCAAAATTTAAGACTGGTTCAGTTTGGGTGAGCAACTCGAATGGGATGAAATCAAGCAAGAGTATAGAGTTTGACAGGAGTGGAATAAGGTGGCTTAAATTTTCTCATGTTCAGTTGGAGAAAGTACTAGATTATTCTCGACTTTAATGTCGGTCTGATACAGGGATAGTCGTGGATTAGAGGGAAATGGTGGAGTGATAATGCTGTGTGGTGTTATGTATGTACATTGTTTACATGCTGGCCATCAAAGACACTACGATGCGAAGGTCAAAGATGGAATCTTTGGGCACTTGGGTAACTTTGAAGGTGGCAGGTTTATTGTACTGTGCATTACTTTAAAAAAAAAAAAAAATTTTTATTCAAATATTCAACAAATTTTAACCAACAAAACAGAAGAAAAGAGAAAAAACAGTAACCCCCCCCCCCCCCCCCCCCAAATACAGAAGCAATAAATTAACAAAAATAATTAAATAACATGGAAACAACTGCACATACCCAGTAAAGAACACCCCTGCCCCCGGGGTTGCTGCTGAAATTGACCACCCCCTAATGCTCAGCCAGGAAGTCTAGAAACGGCTGCCACCGCCGGAAGAACCCTTGCATCGACCCCCTTAGGGCAAACTTGACCCTCTCCAGTTTGATAAACCCAGCCATATTGTTGATCCTGGATTCCACGCTTGGGGGCCTCTCATCCTCCCACTGCAAAAGAATCCTGCGCCGGGCTACCAGGGACGCAAAGGCCAGAATACCGGCCTCTTTCGCCTCCTGCATTCCCGGCTCCACTGCCATCCCAAAAATTGCGAGCCCCCAACCCGGCTCAACCCTGGAGCTAACCACCCATGACAATGTCTCCGCGACACCCCTCCAAAAGCCCTCCAGCGCAGGGCACACCCAAAACATGTGGGTGTGGTTTGCCGGGCTCCCCGAACATCTGACACACCGTCCTCTCCCCCAAAGAACCGGCTCAGCCGTGTCCCAGTCATGTGCGCCCTATGCAGCACCTTTAATTGAATCAAACTAAGCCTCGCGCAGGAGGAGGAGGAGGAATTCACCCTCTCCAGGGCATCCACCCATGTTCTCTCATCAATCTCTTCTCCCAGCTCCTCCTCCCACTTATCCTTCAGCTCCTCCACCGAGGCCTTCTCCCCATCCTGCATCACTTGGTAGACTGCCGAGGTCCTCCACTCACCGACCCACGTCCCCAAGAGCACCCTGTCCTGAACCCCCCTTGGCGGCAACAGTGGAAACTCCGCCACCTGCCGCCTAACAAACGCCCTAATCTGCATGTATCTAAAGGTGTTCCCTGGGGGGAGGCCCAACCTTCCCTCCAACTCCTCCAAGGTCGCAAACTTCCCGTCGAGAAAGAGGTCCCCTATCCGCCTGATACCTGCCCTGTGCAAGCTCACAAACCCTCCGTCCATCCTCCCTGGTATAAACCGGTGGTTCCCCCGTATCGGGGACCAAATTGAAGCCTTCACCTCCCCCCTATGCCGCCTCCACTGCCCCCAAATCTTGAGGGTAGCCGTACTGTGCATTACTTATGTACTGCACAGTATGACTGAACAGTACAACACAAAGGATCACCTGGTGACTATCTCACAATGCCGGGGCTGGTTTAGCACAGTGGGCTAAACAGCTGGCTTGTAATTCAGAACAAGGCCAGCAGCGCGGGTTCAATTCACGTACCGGCCTCCACGAATAGGTGCCGGGATGTAGCGACTAGGGGCTTTTAACAATAACTTAATTGAAGCCGACTTGTGACAATAAGCGATTATTATTATATTATGAATATGGTTAAGGAATATTTCTCAATTGTAAAAAAACTTACCTATTCAATAAATATTTTCTTGGCATAATATCTCATAGATACGTTTGTCTATTTAGGACAAATGGTAGATAAAGTGAGAAGAAGGGTAGAGATAGCTTGAAATAATTTTGAGAATAACTAAACTTCAGCTTGCAACAAGGAAAAAATGTCATGCTACATTCTATCCACTTTCATGTCTGCCTCAGAAACCCGGATAATGTGTAAAGATCTGTGGACGAAATTAGAGACCGTTGAAATGTGGACGCTAAGATGTATGCTTAAATTCCGTATACAGACCATAAGATATGAAGAGGTGCAAGAGCAAAAAGTAAACTCTATAGTAGTGACATCCAAGGGCAGCAAGGTGGCACAGTGGGTTAGCCCTGTTGCCTCACGGCGCCGAGGTCCCAGGTTCGATCCGTGTGGAGTTTGCACTTTCTCCCCGTGTCCGCCCCCCAGAACCCAAAAGATGTGCATGGTAGGTGAATTGGCCACTCTAAATTGCCCCTTAATTGGAAAAAATGAATTGGGTACTCTAAATTTTTTTTTTTTTTTAAATGACATCCAGAGAAGAGTGTCAGTATTTCGGTCATTTGAACAGAGCTGAAAAGCTACAGAGATCTTATCTGTAGGGCAAAGTGGAGGGAAACTAAAGGAGGAGTAGTTGAATTCTGGACATCTCAGCAGTTGCTGAGAAACTACAGTGAATATTTGAGGATGGTGCAAGACACACGAGGATGACGGATCATGACAGCAGATCTCCTGGTAGGGGTAACTATAATCTACAAGTTGCTCAACAAGTGTTTTCAACATAATGTCTGCAGTTAACTGTCCAGTGGTCACCATACTAATTGTGCAGATATATCTTTTGCCTTTTGATCATTGCCAGTTTGGTATTTTTGTCACATAACAGGTTATTGGTTTATTGTCTTGTGAGTTTCAAACAGTTATTGCAGAATAAACTGGATTGGTTTCAAAGCACTGGATACTAAGATTACATAAAACTGCTCCCCTAACTGGCTGTCATATAAATAAATCAGCTAATCCCAATTCTAGGTGGTATGATAAGTTTTATTTTGGTAAGGCAGTGGGTTGAGACTGACCCAGCTCATTTTTGTGCCAGATCCTGAGTTTGTAAGAGGAAGTGTAAGCACTTCAATCTGGGCTAGTTGAAATCTTGGATCCCAGAGGCAAAATTACAGTGTTATTAACCCGCTGTTTGAGAGCAATTGAGAGATTTTCAAATGCATGTGTTTATGAAAGCTAAGCCATAACATCGTATTTAAAATGTCTTTTAACTGGAAATAGCTAGCAACTGCTGTTTTCTCTACTATGAACGGGCAATTCATTTGCTGGCTTTAGCCATTCTGTGCTATTCGGTATTCTGTTTTTAAAAAGGATGTGCAGTGGGTGGCATTGGGGATTTTTGATGTATTTGCCTCTGGGACAAACAGCATCAATATGTAACTTTCCTTGTAAGTGAATGCTTTTAGAAGTCCTCAGTCGCTTGTTGCAGTGTAACAGATGACTGTTTAAATTGCTTCTTTTGCAGTTATTTTCACACCTGATAAGCGTGCCTTTTTTGAGTGCTTGTTTAACATTCTTTCAAGCTGATTTAAATTCTTTTGATTTTGCATGCATTGTCAAGCAGCTTTGTTTGAAATTTATACAATGACTAAGCTGAATCATTTCAGAAATAAGATGAATCAAATTGAACATGATGTGCATGAACTAAGGTACATTTAGATAATAAGGTGTCTCCTTTGTCTTGATGGCTGTGTATCTTAGCTTATCAGAAAGCTCTTAAAGAAGTTTAACTTAAAAAAGGCATATTAGGTCTACAATTGAGCAGTCCGGATAGTTAACTTGCTATTTGTATATTGTGTGTTAGCTTGGTTCAATGAATAAATACACTGCGAATCAGAACGACGTTGGTTCAAGCCCCACTACTGAACTTGATCTAGGCCGATATCTGAAGGAATTTTGCAATATTAGCAACACAGTTTTTGGGTGAGAAATTAAACGGGCACCAATTTGTTGAGGTGGACCGTAAAGGTCCCAAGGTACTAATTGGTGAAGTTGTCCTGGTGGCCTGATCAAGATTCCTTTCTGAATTGACAACACTGAAAATAGATTAATTGGTCATTCATCTCATTGTTATTCTGCATGGTAGCACAAGTGGATAGCACTGTGGCTTCGCGGCGCCAGGGTCCCAGTTTGATTCCCCGCTGGGTCACTGTCTGTGCAGAGTCTGCACGTTCTCCTCGTGTCTGCGTGGGCTTCCTCTGGGTGCTCCGGTTTCCTCCCAGAGTCCAAAGACGTGCAGGTTAGTTGGATTGGCCATGATAAATTGCCCTTCGTGATCAAAAAGGTTAGGAGGGGTTGTTACGGGGATAGGGTAGAAGTGAGGGCTTAAACTGGATTGGTGCAGACTTGATGGGCTGAATGGCCTCCTTCTGCACTGTATGTTCTATGTTCTATTCAGTTGATCTTGCTCTGTGCACAATGGAAGCTGCTTTTGTCTGCATAATGGTGACTGTGCTTCATAAAGTAATTAATCACGTATGACATGCTTAGGGGCAGCATGGTGGCGCAGTGGGTTAGCTCTGTTGCCTCACGGCGCCGAGGTCCCATGTTTGATCCTGGCGCTAGGTCACTGTCTGTGTGAAGTTTGCCCATTCTCCTCGTGTTTGCGTGGGTTTCGCCCCCACAACCCAAAGATGTGCAAAGTAGGTAGATTGAACACGCTAAATTGCCCCTTAATTGGAAAATAATGAATTGGGTATTCTAAATTTGGAAAAGAAATCTCTATCTATATATGTATATATATGAAGTGCTTATGGTGTCTGAAAGCACTAGCAACAGCGCCGCTCCCGATAGCTCCGGGGAAATACTCGGAGTCCGGTAATAATAGCTTCATTGAAAATCTGGAGGCAGTTTCGCCAACGCTTCGAGTTGGGGGCAGGGTCAAGGGAAATACCGATTCGGGGGAACCACAGATTTGAACCAGGGAGGTGGGATGGAAGCTTTCGGAAATGGGAAGAAAAGGGGATTAAGACGCTAAAAGATTTATTTCTTCGGGGTCGATTTGCAGCATTTTTTTTTAAATATAATTTTTATCGGAATTTTTTACAGAAAATATAAAACATAACGACAAACAATGAAATGCAACAAAATAACCCATAATAACCGTACCACCCCCAGACCGTATCGACGCATGTATCACATCCCCCCATCCCCTGATTTGCAGCATTGAGGGTGCTGGAAGCGAAGTATGGGCTGGAGCAGGGAGAAGTGTTTAGATATATGCAGGTTCGGGACTTTGCCAGGAAGGAGATACAGAGCTTCCTGGAGGAACCGGCTTCCACGTTGATGGAGGAGGTGCTGACGGCAAGGGGAATGGAGAAGAGGGCATTGTCAGCGGTGTGCGGAGCAATGTTGGAAAAGGATAAGGCACCACTGGAGGGGACTAAAGCAAAGTGGGAGGAAGAGTTGGGAGAGGTTATAGAGGAGGGGGTCTGGTGTGAGGTGCACCGGAGAGTGAATGCCTCCACCTCGTGTGCGAGTTTGGGGCTGATACAGCTGAAGGTGGTATACAGAGCACACCTCACGAAGGCGAGGATGAGCCGATTCTTTGAAGGGGTAGAAGATGTGTGCGAGTGTTGCGGGGGGGGGGGGGGGGGGGGGGGGGGGGGGGGGGGGGGGGGGGCTAATCACGTTCATATGTTTTGGTCCTGTCCAAAGCTAGGGGAGTACTGGAAGGAGATGTTTAGGGTAATTTCCAAGGTGGTGCATGTGAAACTAGACCCGGGTCCCCGGGAGGCCATATTCGGGGTGTCGGACCAGCCAGGGTTGGAAACGGGTGCGGAGGCAGATATTATAGCCTTCGCCTCGTTGATTGCCCGAAGGCGGATCCTGCTGGGATGGAGAGCAGCCTCTCCACCCTGTGCCCTGGCGTGGCGGGGGGACCTGTTGGAATACTTGACGCTTGAGAAGGTTAAGTTCGAACTGAGGGGAAGTTCGGAGGGGTTCTACAAGTCATGGGCACTATTTATTATGCACTTTCAAGAACTGGATAACATCGAACATTAGGTGGGGGGGAGATGGGTGGGGGGGGAGGGGTGGGTTGTGTTTATTAAAGATGGCTATGGGTAATGCCTAATTCCTTTTTTGTCGTTTGTTTATGTAAACATGCGGGCTGATGTTTGGTGGGAGGATGGGATTGTTGTTATTGTTATGGGGTTTGACATATTTGTTGTTGATTATTGTTTGTTGTTGGTAGGTGTAAATTCAGGAGAAAATGTGAAAAAGGAGGAGAATAAAAATATATATTTTTTAAAAAGCTGCCTTACTTTGCATAATGACCATAATAATTGCACTTGTAACCCAAAGGAAAACCAGAAAAGAGGATATGTTGCATTAAAAATCTGTTTTGGTTTTTTTCTTGATTCCTAAATGCGATCAGTAGCATTTCCTTGCAAGTAAAAAAAGTGAAAATCACATTACTGATTATCTATTTGACTGTATGCACACAAGGAACCTGCTAATTCAGGTTAATGAAAATTGAACAAAATGAAATGTACTACGTAATCTATCTGCAGATTGTATTTAAATTTAGAAATTTGGCCTTTCACCTATTAATTTGAATCCAGCTTGTTTTTAAAACACTTTCACTTTAGTTTCTGTCTGTAAATTTAAATATGCCTATTCCATTCATTGCAAGTTTCTTTGGTGTGTCACATGAAGCTGCTGAATTGCATGTTTTGGTATTTTACATTGCAGCTGTGCATACATAGACTGGGTGTATCCATCTTGGGATTTGGACTTGGAGCCAATTAGCTTGCTGCTTTTATGTTTCCTTCTGCAGATCTGTATGTAGCCTTATTGTACTAAAGTGCTGATGGGATGAAAGGTTAACTTGCTTTCTTTTAGTGGGAAAAGGAGTTTATTCTAAGTTCTGTAAATGAAATGAAAATTGCTTATTGTCACAAGTAGGCTTCAAATGAAGTTATGTATCCTTAATATATGTGTACAAATGTTCAAATGTTTTGATCCATTTTGACATTGGAAACTGGGTGGCAAAAATAAATGAGCCTACTGTCCATTTACTCCTGGCACGGGGGGGTCAAATCTTTTAAAAAATAAATTTAGAGTAGCCAATTATTTTTTTCTCCAATTAAGGAGCAGTTTAGCGTGGCCAATCCACCTAACCTGCACATTTTTGGGTTGTCGGGGTGAAACCCACGCAGACATGGGGAGAATGTGCAAACTCCACATGGACAGTGACCCAGGGCCGGGATTCGAACCCGGGTCCTCAGTGCCGTAGTCCCGGTGCTAACCAAATGCCGCCCTTAAAATCTTTTTAAAAATAAATTTAGAGTACCCAATTCATTTTTCCAATGAATGGGCAATTTAGCATGGCCAATCCACCTGCCCTGCACATCTTTGGGTTGTGAAACCCACGCAAACACGGGGAGAATGTGCAAACTCTACACGGCCAGTGATTCAGAGCCGGGATCGAACCATGGACCTCGGCGCCGTGAGGCAGCAGTGTTAACCACTGTGCCACTGTGCTGCCCCTCACGGGGGTCAAATCTAACAAGTCATTGGTATAGAAGTCTCTGTTAACTGCAAGGCCCCACTTGAAATTAATTTGGACGTCGTGATCCAGTTATAAGTTGACAGTGCAGCATTACTCATTGTAAACTACAAATTGCAAGTGATGATACAAGCCATTGTGATAGCAGATGTTTGCAGAGCGAATGGTGAAGAGTTGTCAGTGCGTGAGTTGGCCAACTCAACATTGTTAAAATCCAGTTAGGAGCCAGTAACTTTTTGTTTAAGTAGGGAAAGTTTGAGGTCCCAGTTAACTATTAGGAGAATAAAGCTGCAAAATTCCACAGTTTTAAGCGAAGAAAATAAACTTTACAAAGTCTGAAAAATAAAACAATTTGCAATACCTTACCTTATATTTCGGGTAAATATAAATTAGCATTGATTCATAGAATACCTATAGTGCAGAAGGAGGCCATTCGGCCCATTGAGTCTGCACTGACCGCCTGATAGAGCACTCAGCCAGGCCCACTCCTCCACCCTATCCCCGTAACCCCCACCTCCTCTTTGGACACTAAGGGGCAGCATGGACAATCCATTTAACCTGCACATCTTTGGACTGTGGGATGAAACCGAAGCACCCGGGAGAATGTGCAGACTCCACACAGGCAGTTACCCAAGGTTAGAATCGAACATGGGTCCTCGGTGGTGTGGGGCAGCAGTGAAATGAAATGGAAAAATGAAAATCGCTTATTGTCACGAGTCGGCTTCAAATGAAATTACTGTGAAAAGCCCCTAGTCGCCACATTCCGGCACCTGTTCAGGGAGGCTGTTACGGGAATTGAACCGTGCTGCTGGCTTGCCTTGGTCCGCTTTCAAAGCCAGCGATTTAGCCCAGTGAGCTAAACAGCCCCAGTGCTAACCATTGTGCCACCATGCCATGCCTAACAGGCAAACTGTTCAAACTCACTGCATTATACATTAAATGACTGATGCAACCAAGACAAATCCCACAGATTTCTCAGCAATCGTCTTGGACATCGATGACCACTGAGTCACACGATCTTTTCATTTGGGTGGCACAGCGCAGTGGTTAGCACTGCTGCCTACAATGCTGAGGACCTGGGCTTGATCCCGACCCTGGGTCACTGTTTGTGTGGAGTTTGCACATTCTCCCCGTGTCTGTGTGGATTTCAATCCCACAACCCAAAGATACGCAGGTTAGGTGGATTAGCCATGCTAAATTGTCCCTTAATTGGGAAAAAAAAAAATCGGGTACTCTAAATTAAAATCTGACTCAGAACTACCTCAATGATGGCTCATTCTCTGATGGTTCAATCTCTCTTCCTGAGTCCATTCCATGAGATTCACAAAACTGCACTCACACCTGTAATTACCAGCACAATTCCTCTGTTGCAGACTGCGAGCCTGACTAAGCGCACTGCATCCCAGAGTTTTTTTTTCTGGCTTTACCCTCTCCAGCACAGCTCCCCAGGGCTTTAATGCTGCTAACAGCTCCCGGGACTTCTCTGTAAACCCCAACTGAACTGAATAGCTTGGAGGCGTCTTTGAGCCCTAACTGTCTAGAGCATTGATGGGCAACCTCTGCTAGTGAGTGGGTCACATGAGTCGCCCTCCTTCATCTCAATGGGTTACAAGGTTGAAATTAAACACCTCCACTTACCATGGCTATATGAATAAATTTAAATACAATGCACACCAAATATTTCATAATGACAAAATGCTGAATCAGTCAGATAGTAATAAAAAACAGTCATCAACTTAAATGAGAAAAACAAAGGAAATATTTAGGCTGAATTTGGGTATATTGCAATTTACTGTGCTTCTAAAAGCTAGTATCAGCTGCAACTAAAAGTTGTACGTTTCTTACACGGGTATGAGATTTTCGTATTTTATATTTATTCCTGTTTATTTACCTTTATTTTAATTAATAAGTCCGACCCAGAATAACAGAATAATACAGTGCAGAAATGGCCCTTTGGCCCATCGAATCTGCATGAAAACACCTGACGTGCCTACCTAATCCCATTTGCCAGAACTTGGCCCATCTCCATGAATGTTATGACGTGCCACCTACTCATCCAGGCACTTTTTAAAGGATATGAGGCAACCCACCTCTCCCATTCAATGCAGTCCAAACCGTCACCAACCTCTGGGTAAAAACGTTTTTCCTCAAATCCCCCCTCAACCTCTTGACCCTCACCCTGAACTTGTGTCGCCTCATAATGACCCATCAACTAAGGGGAACAGCTGCTCACCACCCACTCTGTCCATGTCCCTCAATCTTGTACATGTGATCTGCTCCCAATAAGCTTCACTAGTGCTGTTATAAAAACCTTATGATGAAGAAAACATTAAAGTTACAATAAATTGCGCCAGAATTTAAAGATAAATGTGGGGAAACCAAGTAAAATACTCGCGCTCGGCCTCGCTCTTTCATTCTTTCATTTATCTCTCTGTCTCAGCTCTTGGTTTCACTCTTTCTCGCTTTCATTAATCCTTCCAGTTTTGTGCTCGTCTCGCTCTTTCTTGGCCCTTTATCTCCTGGTTTTGCTCTTAATCTCGCAAACTCCGCCCTCACTCTCAACAAAATGTCTCGTGAGCTGCAGTCAGAACCCTGATGGACTGCATGTGGCCACGGGATGCCCACCAAATGACCTGGAGCCTGCCACAGTAGCATGCTTTCGGTGTACATAAACATAAGAAATAGGAGCAGGAGTAGGCCATCTGGCCCCTCGAGCCTGCTCCGCCATTCAATGAGATCATGGCTGATCTTTTGTGGACTCAGCTCCACTTTCCGGCCCGAACACCATAACCCTTAATCCCTTTATTCTTCAAAAAACTATCTATCTTTACCTTAAAAACATGTAATGAAGGAGCCTCAACTGCTTCACTGGGCAAGGAATTCCATAGATTCACAACCCTTTGGGTGAAGAAGTTCCTCCTAAACTCAGTTCTAAATCTACTTCCCCTTATTTTGAGGCTATGCCCCCTAGTTCTGCTGTCACCCGCCAGTGGAAACAGCCTGCCCGCATCTATCCTATCTATTCCCTTCATAATTTTAAATGTTTCTATAAGATCCCCCCTCATCCTTCTAAATTCCAACGAGTACAGTCCCAGTCTACTCAACCTCTCCTCATAATCCAACCCCTTCAGCTCTGGGATTAACCTAGTGAATCTCCTCTGCACACCCTCCAGTGCCAGTACGTCCTTTCTCAAGTAAGGAGACCAAAACTGAACACAATACTCCAGGTGTGGCCGCACTAACACCTTATACAATTGCAACATAACCTCCCTAGTCTTAAACTCCATCCCTCTAGCAATGAAGGACAAAATTCCATTTGCCTTCTTAATCACCTGTTGCACTTGTAAACCAACCTTCTGTGACTCATGCACTAGCACACCCAAGTCTCTCTGAACAGCGGCATGCTTTAATATTTTATCGTTTAAATAATAATCCCGTTTGCTGTTATTCCTACCAAAATGGATAACCTCACATTTGTCAACATTGTATTCCATCTGCCAGACCCGAGCCCATTCACTTAACCTATCCAAATCCCTCTGCAGACTTCCAGTATCCTCTGCACTTTTTGCTTTACCACTCATCTTAGTGTCATCTGCAAACTTGGACACATTGCCCTTGGTCCCCAACTCCAAATCATCAATGTAAATTGTGAACAATTGTGGGCCCAACACGGATCCCTGAGGGACACCACTAGCTACTGATTGCCAACCAGAGAAACACCCATTTATCCCAACTCTTTGCTTTCTATTAATTAACCAATCCTCTATCCATGCTACTACTTTACCCTTAATGCCATGCATCTTTATCTTATGCAGCAACCTTTTGTGTGGCACCTTGTCAAAGGCTTTCTGGAAATCCAGATATACCACATCCATCGGCTCCCCGTTATCTACTGCACTGGTAATGTCCTCAAAAAATTCCACTAAATTAGTTAGGCACGACCTGCCTTTTACGAACCCATGCTGCGTCTGCCCAATGGGACAATTTCTATCCAGATGCCTCGCAATTTCTTCCTTGATGATAGATTCCAGCATCTTCCCTATTACCGAAGTTAAACTCACTGGCCTATAATTTCCTGCTTTCTGCCTACCTCCTTTTTTAAACAGTGGCGTCACGTTTGCTAATTTCCAATCCACCGGGACCACCCCAGAGTCTAGTGAATTTCGGTAAATTATCACTAGTGCATCTGCAATTTCCCTAGCCATCTCTTTTAGCACTCTGGGATGCATTCCATCAGGGCCAGGAGACTTGTCTACCTTTAGCCCCATTAGCTTGCCCATCACTCCCTCCTTAGTGATAACAATCGTCTCAAGGTCCTCACCTGTCATAGCCTCATTTCTATCAGTCACTGGCATGTTATTTGTGTCTTCCACTGTGAAGACCGACCCAAAAAACCTGTTCAGTTCCTCAGCCATTTCCTCATTTCCCATTATTAAAACTCCCTTCTCATCCTCTAAAGGACCAATATTTACCTTAGCCACTCTTTTTTGTCTTATATATTTGTAAAACCTTTTACTGTCTGTTTTTATATTCTGAGCAAGTTTACTCTCATACTCTATCTTACTCTTCTTTATAGCTTTTTTAGTAGCTTTCTGTTGCCCCCTAAAGATTTCCCAGTCCTCTAATCTCCCAGCAATCTTTGCCACTTTATATGCTTTTTCCTTCAATTTGATACTCTCCCTTATTTCCTTAGATATCCACGGTCGATTTTCCCTCTTTCTTCCGTCCTTCCTTTTTGTTGGTATAAACCTTTGCTGAGCACTGTGAAAAATCGCTTGGAAGGTTCTCCACTGCTCCTCAACTGTTCCACCATAAAGTCTTAGCTCCCAGTCTACCTTAGCTAGTTCTTCTCTCATCCCCTTGTAATCTCCCTTGTTTAAACACAAAACACTAGTATTTGATTTTACTTTCTCACCCTCCATCTGTATTTTAAATTCCACCATATTGTGATCGCTCCTTCCGAGAGGATCCCTAACTATGAGATCATGAATCAATCCTGTCTCATTACACAGGACAAGATCCAGGACCGCTTGTTCCCTCGTAGGTTCCATCACATACTGTTCTAGGAAACTATCGCGGATACATTCTATAAACTCCTCCTCACGGTTGCCCTGACCGACCTGGTTAAACCAATCGACATGTAGATTAAAATCCCCCATGATAACTGCTGTACCATTTCTACATGCATCAGTTATTTCTTTGTTTATTGCCTGCCCCACCATCTCGCTACTATTTGGTGGCCGATAGACTACTCCTATCAGTGACTTTTTCGCCTTACTATTCCTGATTTCCACCCAAATGGATTCAACCTTATCCTCCATAGCACCGATGTCATCCCTTACTATTGCCCGGATGTCATCCTTAAATAACAGCGCAACACCACCTCCCTTACCATCCACTCTGTCCTTCCGAATAGTTTGATACCCCTCGGATATTTAACTCCCAGTCGTGACCATCCTTTAACCATGTTTCAGTAATGGCCACTAAATCATAGTCCTTCACGATGATTTGTGCCACCAACTCATTTACTTTATTCCGAATACTACGAGCATTCAGGTAAAGTACACTTATGTTGGTTTTTTTACCTCTGTTTTGAATCTTAACATCTCCAGTTTTATTCCTTTTGTTATTACTGGGCCTATTCACTGTGCTCCCCTCAGTCACTGTACCTTGTACTGTCGCCCTTATGGATTTCTGACTATGTCTTCTCTGCCTTGCCCTTTTCCCCTTACTTCCTTTTGTTTCTGTCCCTGTTTTACTACCTTCCAACTTCCAGCATTGGTTCCCATCCCCCTGCCACATTAGTTTAAACCCTCCCCAACAGCTCTAGAAAACACCCCCCCTAGGACATCGGTTCCAGTCCTGCCCAAGTGCAGACCGTCCGGTTTGTACTGGTCCCACCTCCCCCAGAACCGGTCCCAATGCCCCAGGAATTTGAATCCCTCCCTCTTGCACCATCTCTCGAGCCACGCATTCATCCTATCTATCCTGACATTCCTACTCTGACTAGCTCGTGGCACTGGTAGCAATCCTGAGATTATTACCTTTGAGGTCCTACTTTTTAGTTTAACTCCTAACTCCCTGAATTCCGCTTGTAGGACCTCATCCTGTTTTTTACCTATATCGTTGGTGCCTATGTGCACCACGACAGCTGGCTGTTCACCCTCCCCCCCCCTAGAATGTCCTGCAGCCGCTCCGAGACATCCTTGACCCTTGCACCAGGGAGGCAACATACCATCCTGGAGTCTCGATTACGTCCACAGAACCGCCTGTCTATTCCCCTTACGATCGAGTCCCCTATCACTATAGCCCTGCCATTTTTCTTCCTGCCCTGCTGTGCAGCAGAGCCAGCCACGGTGCCATGAACCTGGCTGCTGCTGCCTTCCCCTGGTGAGCCATCTCCCTCAACAGTATCCAAAGCGGTATATCTGTTTTGCAGGGAGATGACCGCAGGGGACACCTGCACTGCCTTCCTACTCTTGCTCTTTCTTTTGGTCACCCATTTTCTATCTCCCTCAGTAACCTTCACCTGCGGTGTGACCAACTCGCTAAACGTGCTATCCACGACCTCCTCAGCATCGCGGATGCTCCAAAGTGAGTCCATCCGCAGCTCCAGAGCCGTCAAGCGGTCTAACAGAAGCTGCAACTGAACACACTTCTTGCACGTGAAGGAGCCAGGGACAGTGGACGTGTCCCTGAGCTCCCACATCGCACACGAGGAGCATGACACGGGTCTGGGATCTCCTGCCATGTCTTAAACCCTTGGTAAACTTAAACAACTACAATTTCAAAATAAAAATAAATAAATTAGGCAATGAAAAGAAAAAGAGAGACTACTTACCAGTCACTTACCAGGGTGAAAGAGCACCTCCTCACACTCTGCACCGAATTACCTCACTACACCAAATTACCAAATTTCAATCCTCCACTCTGTACGAGTCTCACTCCGGATGAGTCTCCTGGAAAGTGCTTGCTTCTTTCCTTCCTGCAGAACACTACGATCAGTTGAAACCAGTGAACCTTTTTCAGTTCCACCCATCTCCATGGTGACAGTCTTTCAGGATTGACAGAGTACTTTTTAAGCTAAGCTCGTAACTCCCAAAAGTAAATCTCTCTGGACTGCACATTTTTCAAGCAGTGTAGGCATCACGTCTCCAGCGAAGTAAGCCCACCTGCTGTTTAATGGCTCTATCTCTTTTATTCTTTTAAAAAGTATTTTCATTCCAATTTTCAACATTTTATAATAACTAAAAAGACCACACCCAACATATTAAACCCCACCCGTCGATGTAACCAGCTCTCCAAAATGCACAATGAACAAACCCCAACTCTTGTGGAACCCATCAGACACCCCTCTTAGGGCAAACCTCCAGTCTCCCAAACCACTGGCGAGACCTCTTCAGTACAGTTAAACTCCACATGCTCCTCAATCACTATCCCCATTCTAACACACAAACTCTGGTCTGCAACAACCCCACATCCAACCTCCACCCTGGCTTCTGAGCCACCCCCTTTTCCATGACCACGCCCATCCAATATGGAGCGTGGTCCAAAATCACAATTGCTGAATACTCTGGCCCTCTTAATGCCAGCTAACGGTGCCTCTCCCTCCACACAAAAGAAAATTCTTGAACAGTTTATGCACTGGTGACAAAAACCAAATACTTCTGGGGCTCGGGATTCTCCACTACGCAGTGGGGCCCCAGTGGGACCGACGTTAGGCCGCTCCAAAGATGCGGAATCCTCCGCACCTTCAGGGGCTAGGCCCGCCCCGGAGTGGTGCCCGCTGGCCAGCGGGAAAGGGACTGACGCCACGCCAACCGGCGTCGAAGGGCCTTCGGCCGGCTGGCGCGAGCCGGCGCATGCACGGGAGCGCCAGCCTGTGCTGGCGTCATCCCCGCGCATGCGCAGAGGGCTTCGCATCTGCACCGGCAATGGTGGACGACCACAGCCTCTGGTGTGGAAGGATAGAGTGCCCCCACGGCACAGGCTCGCCTGCGGTTCGGTGGGCCTGTGCCATGGGCCAGGCCACCATGGGGGCACCTCCCGGGGCCAGATCCCCCCGCGCCCCCCCAAGAACCCTGGAGGACGCCCGCAATGCCAGGTCCCGCCGGTAAGGGACCTACTCCAATTTACGTCGGCGGGACTGGCAAAGAACGGGCGGGACTTCGGCCCATCGCGGGCTGGAGAATTTGGGCGGCCACGGGGCCCATTGAGTCGCGTTGGACCCTGCCATTCCCCGAGGCAGGCGGCGCGACTCACGCCGGGCTGATTTTTGGGGGGCCGGAGAATTTGGATGACGGCGGGGGCGGGATTCATGCCAACCCCCGGCGATTCTCCCCCCAAAAAAACAGGGTCAGCGAGCGTGGTTCCAGTACTGTATTCCAGTGGCCCCTGAAATCAACTTGTGGGTATCCAGATTCAGAATGGCAGCCAGCATTTTCTTCATGAATCCTGTGTTATCCCAATTTAGGACATGTACACTGACCAACGCCACCAACCTCCGTCCACCACACCTGTTACAGTCACGTACCTAACCCCCACGTCACAATTCTGGCCGGGGCCTCTCGCCCTGCCCATCTGACGTGACCCGCTCCATCCTCTAGTCACCAAACAGTCCCTCCCCCTCCACCCAGCCACTTCCTCTTGCAAACACCTCGCCCAGTATCAATCTCTCCTCCCCCCCCCCCCCCCCCCCCCCCCCCCCCCCCCCAAATCATTCACACCTCCGAGACCCATCAAAACCTGCCCAGACAGGCTCCAATGACCGTGGCTCCTCACCCCACTACACTCCCGTTCACTAGCCAACCTTCGTTTGCTAACATGGTGACCCCTGCCAGAAGCTTCTCCTCCCAGAAACGCACTCAGCAACACAACCCTCCACCCCACACTCCCACAAAAAGTGAACTTCAATCCTCCGACCATGCAACCAGCGTGGGGAGAATACATCAACAGAAAAAAAAACAAAAAGAAAGAAAACGCATAAAAACGAGTGAGAAAATCAAAGAAAAATGATGCCAGTCCACACCGTCCAAGTCCAAATCCCAAACTCACCTCAGTCCTTCAGCCTTCACGACTGCATCCGCCTCCCCCGCCATCTCAAAATAGTAGTCCTTCGAATTGTGATTCACACTCAGCTTCGCCGGTAGACCACTCCAAACCTCACACAGCTACTATACAGCACCGCCTTCACCTGACCAAAGGCCCCTTCTTGCCAACTCTGCCATAAGATCTTGGTATATACATATACCAAAGCCTTCCCACTTCGCCTCTTGCTTCTGCTTTGCTCAACTCAAAACCTCCTCAAAACGATAAGTGGAGTGCTCTTTCCAAGAGCCAGTGCAGACTCGGTGAGCTGAATGGCCTTCTTCTGCACTGTAAATTCTATGATATGATTCTCCTTCATCTGGTAGCTGTGGAAGCAGACTATAACCTCCCTCGGTGGTTCAGTCGTTTTGGGCTTCGGCCGGAATGACCGATGGGCCCTGTCCAACTCCTAGAGGGAGGGCTCTTCCCCCTCCCCCATCAACTTGGCGAACATATGCACTAGTGACAAAAAACAAATACTTCTGATCTCTGGCCTCTGGCCCTCCATCGCCTCGGGAAAGCCCACGATCCTCAAATTCTGTCTCCTTGACCTATTATCTATGTCCTCCAATTTGGCTTAGCCCTTTATTGACCTCCGCCACCCTCCGCAGCTCTTCACCCATCAAGGTGAACTGGTCGCTATGCTGCAACAATGCCTCCTCCACCCTTCATCTCTCCATGCTCTTGCACCTCCAATGATGTCATCGTCAAAGCAGCCTCTAATGGGGCAAGCATCTTCTCCACCCACTCTTTGAGCGAGGTCATCACCTCCTTCCGATTCGCCTCCAAATACTTGGCGAACAGCCTTTCAAACTCCCCCACCCCCCCCATCTTAAACTGAATTTCAACTGTGATGGGAGTGGCCTCACCTGACAAATCAGCTCCTGCCATCTTCCTTCCTGTTGGACAGCAGCACTCGCTGGTGGACCTTAGCTTGCCCCCTTCCTTCCCTGATCTTTCTTCTGGAACTCTGACATTCCACCCATTCCTTAGAACTTCCCACGCAAGCTCATCCTAAAAACATTGAGACCAGCATAAAGGTCCAAAAATCAAAGACTGTAGCAGGAGCCATCCAATGTGTGACCTCCACCTACATATTGCCACCGGAAATCCCCTAACTCTTTTATTCTGATTCTTTTCCAGTAACTTCATTGCAGTGTTAATGTAAGTCTACTTGTGACAATAAAGATTATTATTATTATACACACTGGGTAACCTCTGAAACGCATTTTAGTTTGGGTGTTCTGGCAAGCTCCAAAGTCCAGCATTTTAGTTACTTTACCTTCAACAACAATCTTCCCAGAACTAAATATTACCATTAACTAGATATTTGTGACAAGATAACATTTCCTATGGTAGCGTACTTGGAATGAAACGTCTTGTATTAGTGTATTCAGGAAATTACACTATAATTCACACCTGTTTTGCATAAATTTTTGCTGCTGTTAATTTCCACTGAAATCTCTTGGGCACTTAATTTTGACTACACCAGAGCGTTTTAAAAAGTGATTTAAAAGAAACAAAAAGACCCCAGTCTTTTTGTGACATGTAGCATGGTTCTAAACTTGCCCCAACTCTAATTTAAATCAAATTTTGGAAATAATTGATACATATTATCCAATTTGTATTCCCATTATATGATATTGTTAATGAATTAAAGGTGGTACTGTTCAGTTTGAGCTACTTGAGGCTTATTGGTCTAGATACACATGGATTTGCTGAACTTAGAATGGTCAATTCTTGAATGTAAAATTGTACCTTGTCTTTACTTATCTTTGTTCCTCATCTGCTTAATCACTAAGAAATTGCTGACATTTAAAATAAATGCCTGACGTTGGGATATCTGAGACTTTTCATTTCAAATTCACTCTCATTGGAAGCGCGTGTCCTAATGGAAAGAAGAGCGTATACTAATATTCATTTAACATGTACCCCAAAAAAAACACGTCGAGCAATTATATTGCTTTGCACTGGTGAGATCAAATACTGGGTATCCTTTTATATCTGTTCTGAACCAGCAGAAATGCAGAAACTTTGCATGTACCAGCCATAGCATGTGAAATGAAATGAAAATTGCTTATTGTCACAAGTAGGCTTCAAATGAAGTTACTGTGAAAAGCCCCTAGTCGCCACATTCCGGCGCCTGTTCGGGGAGGCTGGTACGGGAATTGAACTCACGCTGCTGGCCTGCCCTGGTCTGCTTTAAAAGCCAGCTCTTGGGCAGAGCCTTTATGACGAGTTACAATATGTTCAGGTGGAGCACGCAGCTTAATAAGTGCAAAAGTTCAAGGAAATTCAGACGTGGTGTACGTACCAATTGACAAGCACCCGCTTAATTTTCCTTTATCTTTTATGTTGGGATTTACTATTACATCCCAATTGCGTTAGACTTCGGACATATGCGCAGAAACATTTTTGGTCTTCAAAGTGCAATTTGTGGCCAGAGCAGTGGGAGCAACTTTATGGGGCCCTTTCTATGTTTGGTTTAAAATTGATATTTTGCAATATTTATTCAATTTTAAAATCTATTTTAATCAGAAAGCTTTTGTTTTCGAAAATAACGCTCCCAAGAATTTCTTTAACCTACCACCTGCTGTTAGTTCCACTTGTTCTTGCCGATTTATTCTCCATGATGTTTTGTGTGCTAAATTTCTGGAAGTGAAAGACGGCAACAGTACAGTGGCCTCTTCTGGGATCTGAGTGAACAGGACAGCAACTGTGTATCTCCTTAACCAGCCAGATTAAGAATTGTGAAATAAACAGTACACGATCTGAACAAGTGATTGTAAATTAGAATGGTTATTTCAGTGTCAAATTAGATACTGACGGAGAAGGAAAGAAAGATTGAAATGAGAGAGAAAAGAGTGATTTAAAAGAAGAATGATAAAAAAAAAGTCAAACAACAAAACGAATGAGATTCCATACTTGTATTCATTAACTTTCAGTCCCAGAATGGTTGAACAGCAGTAATTTGTTTAAAAAGATGCTTAGACTTTGAATGACTTGACTTTAAATTACAACTTTCTTAAGTGAGTTTCCTTTGTATCTGCAACACAAAAGCTGAAACCTCCATCCATTTAATTATACGGGGAACTAAACAGTCATATGCTGTTTTCAGACAAGCCAACGCTGGAACGTTGCATTATCTGCTAGCAACGTCTTGATTTCCATGCTTTTAAAAAAAATTTGTTTTTATTCAAAATTTTTCAATGCTGACCTCCACCTAACGTTCCGTGAGAAAGTCAAGGAACGGTTGCCACCGCCTGGAGAACCCCTGCACCGGGTACCCTCGCAAGGCAAACTTTATCCTACCCAACCTGAGAAATCCCACCATGTCACTGACCCAAGCCTCTACGCTTGGGGGTTTCGCGTCCCTCCACATCTCCGGGCTACCGAGGAGGCCAGAACTCCGGCCTCTTTCGACTCCTGCACTCCCGGATCGCCTGATACCCCAAATATCGCTATCCCCCAGCTCTGTTTTACCCGAGTGTCCAAGACCTTGGACATAGCCTTTGCGAAGCCTTTCCAAAATCCTGCAAGTGCCGGTATGATTGAACATATGGACATGATTTGCTGGGCTCCCTGAGCACCTCACACACCTGTCCTCCACCCCAAAGAACTTACTCATTCTCGCCACTGTCATATTCGCCTGGTGCACCACCTTAAACTGAATCAGGCTAAGCCTGGCGCAAGATGAGGAGGAATTGACCCTGCCCAGGGCGTCAGCCCACAGGCCCTCATCCACCTTCTCACCCAGCTCCTCCTCCCACTTGCCCTTCAGTTCCTCCAACGAGGCGTCTTCTGCCTCCTGCAGCTTCAGATATATTTCCGATATCTTGCCATCCCCTACCCACATGCCCAAGACCACCCTGTCCTGTAAACTCTGGGCAGGCAGCAGCGGGAATTCCCCCACCTGCTTTTTCACAAACGCCCGAACCGGCATGTACCTAAAGGTATTCCCCGGGGTTAGCTCAAATTTCTCCTCCAGTGTCCCTTCCCCCCCCCCCCCCCCCCCCCCCCTTCCTGTGCCATCTCCACTGCCCCCAGATCCTCAATGTTGCCGCCACCAGCGGGCCCGTGGTATACCGCGTCGGCAGAAGCGGCAATGGCGCCGTTATCAGTGCCCCCAAGCTAGTATCTTTACAAGACGCCGCTTCCAACCGTTTCCACGCCGCCCCCTCCATCCATAACCCATTTCCGAATCATGGATATGTTCGCTGCCCAGTAATAGCTTCAAAAGTTCGGCAGCGCCAACACCCCTCCCGGACTGTGCTCCAAGAACAGTCTCTTAACACGCGGGGTCCTGTTTGCCCACAGAAATCCAGTAATAATCCTATTTACCTGCTTGAAAAGGGATTTGGGGATGAGAATGGGAAGGTACTGGAAAATGAACAAGAGCCTGGGGAGGACCGTCATCTAAACGGACTGCACCCTGCCCGCCAGGGAAAGCGGCAGCATGTCCCACCTCTTAAAGTCCTCCTCCATCTGATCCACCTAAATTGAGTTTGTGCAGGTCAACCCAGCTCTTAGCCACCTGAATGCCCAAGTAGCGAAAGCTCCTCTCCACCATCTTAAGTGGTAGCTCTCCCAGTCTCTTTTCCTGGCCCTTCGCCAGCAGCTCGATCGGCAGGGCAAACAGCAGGGGGGACAGGGGGCATCCCTGCCTCGTCCCTTGATCACATTCAGGACCCTCTGCACATTCGTATTCAACTGCCTGCCCTTCACAAACCCTGTCTGATCCTCATTGATCACTCCCGGGACACAGTCCTCAACCCGAGTGGCCAAAATCTTGGCCAACAGCTTGGCATCCACATCAAGGAGCGAAATCGGTCTATATGAGTCATATTGCAACGGGTCCTTATCTCGCTTGAGGATAAGCAAGATCAGAGCCTGTGACATCGCCGGGGGAAGGGTTCCCTTTTCCTTAGCCTCATTGAAAGTCCTCAGCAACAGCGGACCCAGCAGCTCCGAGAATTTCGTATAAAACTCTACGGGATACCCATCTGGTCCCGGGGCCTTGCCCGCCTGCATACCCCCGAACCCCTTAACCAGTTACTCAATCTCAATTGGGGCCCCCAATCCCTCTACTCGCCCCTCCTCCACCTGTGGAAACCTCAGTTGGCCCAGAACTGCGAGTACGCATTGTGCACATGGGAGAAGAAGGAAAACTCCTTCGCCCTTGGCGTGGCAAATCTCCACGGATCCACTCCCCCCATCTGGTCCATGAAACCCCCCCCCCCCCCCCCATATTACCAAACTGCATGACTCCAGATCCGGAATCCTACTCAACATCCGCTTCATGAACCCTGTATCGTTCCAGTTCGGACAATACACATTCATTAGCACCACCCGGGCCCCCTGCAACCTGCCACTCACCATAACATATCGACCCCCTTTATCCACCACAATACCCGCCGCCTCAAATGCCACCCGCTTGCTCACCAAAATTACGACCCACCTGTTCTTCGCATCCAGCCTTAAGTGGAAAACCTGCCCCACCCATCCTTTCCCCAGCCTGGTTTGATCCGTGATCTTCAGGTGCATCTGCCTTTAGCCCCTTCAAGTGCAAAAACACACGGGCCCCCCACACCACGTCCCACCGACTAGCCATCTCCATTTTTAGGCCAGCCACGTGCCCGCGCCTCCCGCACCCTCCAGCCCCCCAGGCGGCGGCTCCCCGTCCCGACTCTCCCCTTTAACATCGATTCCCCCTCAGTCAGCACAGCAACATCCCAGCCCCCCCCCTTAACTCCCCCTCCCCCCAGTCAAGCACCCGCTTAACCCCCCCCCCCCCCCATTGCATTCCCGCAAGTCAGCTGACTCATGCTGACCTCGGCCGCTCCCGCCTCCACCTCCAATCCCCCTGTGGGTTCCCCTTTACAAATCTCCAACCCCCCCCCAACCTAAGTGGGGTAGAGTGAGTCTCTTCCCACCCCCCCCCCCCCCCCCCATGTGAACAGAGAAAGAAAAATAAAACAGTACCGTACACTCAAACCCCCAGCTTCAGGTGCCACCCCCACCATTTTGCGGGTAAACCGCACTCCCTGTCTGGGCTGACCCCACCTCCTGTGACGCAGTTCTTCCCAACTGCGACCTCGCCCAAAGCCTCGAGGGCCCAGGGCAAAGGGGCCACAAAAACACTAGAAAACACGGGGAAAACCCCAACATAACCCCCCCCCACACCCAACACCCCACATCCCACACCCCACACCACACACCACAACCCCCACAACATACAGCAGTCCATTAACTCGAGTCCAACTTCTCATTCTTGATGAAAGTCCCACGCCTCATCCGGCGTGTCGAAGTAGTGGTGCCGGTCCTGATATGTAACCCACAGCCTCGCCGGTTGTAACAGCCCGAACTTCACTCCCTTTCCGCGAAGGATCGCCATGGCCTGGTTGAATGCCGCATGCTTCTTGGCCAGCTCTGCACTCCAGTCCTGATAAATACGGATCTCTCTGTTCTCCCACGTGCTGCTCTCCTTCGCCCATCGCAGGACACACTCCTTGTCGGTGAAGCGGTGGAACCTTGCCACCATAGCTCTCGCAGCTCGTTCGCCCTTGGCCTCCTTGCCAGGACTCTCTGCGTCCCATCCAGCTCCAGGGGCTGCGGGAAAGCCCCCACGCCCATCAGCGTACCCAGCATCGTGGTCACATACGCCGCAGCATCCGACCCCTCCATGCCTTCAGGGAGACCCAGAATCCGCAGGTTCTGCCTCCTTGACCTATTCTCCAGGTCCTCCAGCTTCTCATGCCATTTTTTGTGCAGCGCCTCGTGCACCTCCACTCTAATTGCCAGGCCCAGAATCTCGTCCTCATTATCAGAGGCCTTCTGCTGCACCTCCTTGATCGCCATACCCTGCATCTTCTGGGTCTCCACCAACCTTTCAATCGACGCCTTCATAGGGGCCAGCATCTCCGCCTTTAAATCCACAAACTAGCTTCTTAAAAACTCCTGCTGCTCCCGTGACCACTGGGCCCACGCTGCCTGATCCCCGCCAGCCACCATCTTGCTTTTTCACGCCCGTTCTCCTCTCTTCTCCAAAGCCGCTTTTTCGGCCGCCCCACTCCTGGTCCATTCCATACAGTGCTGAGGGACCCTCACTGTTTCCTTCCCAAACCGGGAATCGTCGTCAAAGTCCGCTGGAGCTCCTTAAAAGGGCCCAAACGTCCGTTATTGGCGGGAGCTGCCGACTGTGCGACCTACCCAGGCATAGCTGCAACCGGAAGTAGATTTCCATACTTAATCGTGTATCTGCCTTTTTTTTTTAAACAAACAATTTTTAATTAGGTATTTTTGGCATAACAAACAACCCCAGTACAAAAAACAATAATCAAAAAACAGCCGCCGACATCCGTCCCGCTGATTTAACCCCCTACTCTATACTACCCTTGGCCCCCCCCCCCCACTGATTATTAATTCCCCGCGAAGGAGTCAAAGAATGGTTGCGAACCCTGACACCGACCCTCAAGGCGAACTTGATCTTTTCCAGTCCGAGAAAGCTCGCCATGTCAGTTAACCAGGCCTCTGACTTCGGAGGCCTAGACTCCCTCCAAGCTAGTAGTAGCCGTCGCTGGGCTACCAAGGAGGAAAAGGCCAGAACATCTGCCTCTCCTTCCTCCTGAGCACCTGGGTCCTCCAGCACCCCAAAGATCGTTACCCCGGACTCATTTCCACCCTTGTCTTCAATACCCTGGACATGACATCCGTAAACCCCTGCCAATATCCCCTAAGTTTTGGGCATGCCCAGAACATATGGACATGGTTCACCCGCACATCTGACACACTTGTCTTCCACTCCCAAAAAATCTACTCATCTGGGTCACTGTCATGTGTGCCCGGTGCACCACCTTAAACTGAACCGTAAACTTGCGCATGTAGTGATCGCGTTGACCCTGCTCAGCGCCTCCGTCCATAGGCCAGTTCTTTCTCACACTTGCGCTTCAGCTCCTATGTATGCGTCTCCTCCGACCCCATTAATTCTTTGTAGATGTCCGAGATGCTCCTCTCCCCCACCCATCCCCTAGACACTACCCTATCTTGAATCCCTCTTCGTGGCAGGAGTGGGAAGGATGGTACCTGCCTGCGCAGAAAGTCCCGCACCTGTAGATATCTGAAATAATTCCCTGCTGTCAGCCCGAACTTCTCCTCCAGCGCCCTTAAGCAAGGAAAGCTCCCTTCCAGAAACAGGTCCCCCATCTTCTCAATCCCCGCCCTTTGCCATACCCGAAATCCCCCATCTAAGCTCCCTGGAATGAACCGATGATTGTTCCATATTGGGGACCAAACCGATGCCCTCTCTGCACCAACAAACCTCCTCCACTGACCCCAGATTCTGAGGGCCGCCACCACCACGGGACTGGTGGAATATCTCGACGGCGGGAATGGCAATGGTACCGTTATCAGCGCCCCTAAGCTGGTGCCCCTGCATAAGGCTGCTTCCATCTGCTCCCAAGGCACCCCTGTCCCCACCACCCACTTCCTTATCATTGCAATATTGGCCGCCCAGTAATAATTACTAAAATTTGGCAGGGCAAGACCCCCCTCCCCCCGATTCCTCTCGAGCATCACCTTCTTCACCCTTGGGGACTTGCCTGCCCAAACAAAGCCCAAAATTACTTTTGTGATGAAAATCGGGAGGCATTGGAACACAAATAAAAATCTCTGCAATATCGTCATCTTAACCGTCTGCACCCTCCCCGCCAGTGATAGCGGGAGCGCATCCCATCTCTGAAACCTGCCCGTCATCTGCTCAACCAGCCGGGACAAGGTGTATCTGCCCTTTCTTGATGTTTTAATGGCATTTGCATTCCAGGAAAAACAAGCACAATTAGGCGTGTTGTAACTTTTACATGCTGGCCCCAAAATTGCTGTATCTATTAATCTAAAAGTTGTCATATCATTTTAGAAAATCATTGACTTATGTTGATTTCCACAGTCCATATTTGAAGTTGAATTTCTATGTTCATATTAGATATGATTATTTTAGTTTTGTATTTGAAGTCCAGACACTCTCACTTGCAACATTATAAATTACTCCTGCAATTTGTTTTCCTATTAGTTTTCTGTGGCCGTGGGTTGTAACCCAAACTCTGCATTTGATAGACTTGCTCTGCGACTCATCTTTCTTAAGAAAATTGAGCTATCTGAAGTCAGATTTGTGTTGCATGTTATTAGTAATTATAGAATTCTGTTGGCTGGAACAAAGGGCATTAATTTGTGGGAAATGCTTGTGTACCAACAGTGGATTGAATTACTCCAAGTCAAAAGTTGTATCTTGATCTGATGTCTCGTCCACAAGGAACATTAGTGTGTTCTAAAGACCAGAGAGGTTATTAAAACATGAGGGGCTGCAAGAATACTTTCATTAAGCCAAAAAGACCTCTGACCTAAACAGGGCACATTATAACCAGACCATTTTGCATTTGGATTTCAAAAATTATTTTATACTATGTAGACTGTACATCTAGCAATGGTGAAAGAAGCAAATAGTATGTCACTAATGCAGCATTTTCAATCCAGACTTCTATTTACTTAAGTTCCTGTATTTGACTTTAATGCCACGTTTGGGTGCATTGTAAGCCACAAAAAAATTACATTGGTGTGTTACAATGTTTACAACCCTAATCGGATCAAAATACCAAAATTAATTGTATCCTCGTATCTTAAATGATGGTGGGGATGCATTTTCTACCAGCGGGGATCAGATGATGGAATAGCTTCCTGAATTTGGATAAAGCCGATTTGCAGAAAGAAAAGCTGCATCTGTCCTTTAATACATAAATACATGCTTAATTTGCCAAGCCAGTAAGACAATTTCTGATGTGTTTTCAAATAGCTGTTTGCACAGTGCGCCTCTTGCTAAACAGTACAATGAAACTGTTATCTATGACAGATTGTGGCTTAACATAGATTTTTAATTGGCATATCAGCATAGAATTCATGTCATACTCAAAACATTGCATTTATTTTTTTTTTACATTTTCCTGTAGAATGTTGAATGCAGATAAAGTCATGTAGTTATTCCAAAATGATAAATCATTTTGCAGCAAGTTGTCAGTTTGAAGCTAGTTTTTCGCTACACTTAATTTTTAATGTAGCTTTCTATTTACAAACGACAGAATGGTATTCTCTTGTGTGAGTGGGGAAGGGTGGGGGAGCGGGCCTAGGTGGGGTGCTCTTTCGGAGGGTCAGTGCAAACGCGATGGGCCAAATGGCCTCCTACACAGTAGGGATTCTATTCACTGAATTGAAAAACTGTAGTGTCTTTGGATTGCTGAGTTTATGTTTTACCTCAATCCAGTTCTAAATTTGTACATAATTTCTAAATAATGGTTTGGTTTCTTTTGCCCATTGAGCCGTGCCTCTTAGTGCTGTTGAATTGAGAATATAATATAGGTGGGCCTACATTAATAAGGGATTTAATATTGTGAAATTAGTAATGGTGTCACAGAAGAATCTTCTGTGGTGATGATGCCGTGGTAAAGTTTCATAGGTGCCCCTAATAAATAAGCCACCTTGTCAGCAAGTTAAAAGAACAGTTAAATGGTTGAATAATTTTAATGTGCAGTACTTTTCCCAAACTAAACCTAAATAAGATTTTAAAAAGTGTAAGCTTTGCGATGTTGCACTATACCTTCCATTTTCTGAAGAGATTTCCTATTTGAGTCTGCGGCATCTGGAAAATATACTCAAATAAAGTATTATCAGAGTGTGCGCAAAGGAAATCGCAGTTAGATGTTTAAGCAAGAAATCTTCAGCACCAAGCGAGCACCGCTTTTTTTTTAACCTACTAATAGCTCGTCTAGTGGTAACTGTACTAAATCAGTTGGAAGTGGGGTGTGGTCTGAAACTGTGCAGCATAATGGAAGATAATAGGATTAAATCTTTCAATAATAAATGAATAATCTCAGATGAAAAGTTAAATTTTTCTACTCAGTAGAAAATTCCTTATACCGTTGTGATATTCTTAAGGCAAATTGGCTGAGATGAATTTTAGAAATGTCATTTTATATTTTGGAGGTGGCACAGTGGTTAGCATTACGGCACTGAGGACCTGGGTTCGATACCGACCTCACATCACTGTCCGTGTGGCGTTTGCACATGCTGAATTTCCTTAGTTTCCTGAGGGAGTATAGATGCTGTTGTGCTTTCTTGGTGGTAGCGTCGACGTGGGTGGACCAGGACAGATTTTTGGAGATGTGCACCCTGAGGAATTTGAAACTGCTAACCATCTCCACCTCGGCCCCGTTGATGCTGACAGGGGTGTGTACAGTACTTTGCTTCCTGAAGTCAATGACCAGCTCTTTAGTTTTGCTGACATTGAGGGAGAGATTGTTGTCGCTACACCACTCCACTAGGTTCTCCTACTCCCTCCTGTATTCTGACTCATCGTTATTCGAGATCCGGCCCACTATGGTCGTATCGTCAGCAAACTTGTAGATGGAGTTGGAACCAAGTTTTGCCACGCAGTCGTGTGTGTACAGGGAGTAGAGTAGGGGGCTAAGTACGCAGACTTGCGGGGCCCCGGTGTTGGGGACTATTGTGGAGGAGCTGTTGTTGTTAATTCTTATTGATTGTGGTCTGTTTTTCAGAAAATCGAGGATTCAGTTGCAGAGTGGGGAACCAAATCCTAGGTTTTGGAGCTTTGATATGAGCTTGGCTGGGATTATGGTGTTGAAGGCGGAGCTGTAGTCAATAAATAGGAGTCTGATGTAGGAGTCCTTGTTTTCGAGATGCTCTAAGGATAAGTGTAGGGCCAGGGAAATGGTGTCTGATGTGGACCGGTTGCAACGGTATGCGAATTGCAGTGGATCAAGGCGTGCTGGGAGTATGGAGGTGTTGTGCTTCATGATCAACCTCTCGAAGCACTTCATTATGACTGAAGTCAGGGCCACCGGACGGTAGTCATTGAAGCATGTTGCCTGGTTCTTCTTTGGTACGGGTATGATGGTAGTCTTCTTGAAGCAGGTGGGGACCTCGGAGTGGAGTAGGGACAGGTTAAAGATGTCTGTGAATACCTCTGCCAGCTGGTCTGCGCAGGCTCCGAGTGCACAACCAGGGATCCAGTCCGGGCCCGTCGCCTTCCGAGGGTTCATTTTCAGGCAGGCTGATCTGACTTCGGAAGCTGTGAGGGTGGGTATGGGTGAATTAAGGGCTGCAGGGGCACTCAACAGTGGATCTAAACACAATTGGGGTTCTGTTCTGGACCCATAACAGTTGTGACTTCCTTATCAATGCACCATTATAAAGTTCATGACACTGGACAGTTTGCAGTATTTTGGGTAGACTGATGTTTACATTTAGGTTTTAACTGAAGAAACCTTTGGGACAATGACACTGCCTGCATATCTTATCTAAAGTAGGGAAATGAGGAACGACACAGGTGGCACGGTGGCGCAGTGGTTGGCACTGCCTCACTTCCTCGAGGGCCTGGGTTCGATCCTGGCCCTGGGTCGCAGTCCATGTGGAGTTTGCACATTCTCCCCATGGCTGTGTGGGTCTCACCCCCATGCCACAGGGATGTGCAGGGTAGGTGGATTGGCCATGCTAAATTGCCCCTGAATTGGCAAAAGAAAGAATTGGGCACTTTAATTTTTTTTAAAGAAAAAAAATGACTCACTGGTGAATTCTGTGAATTAGATGGCTCTAACCTTTTGATCACTTGAATGAAGAAGTGAAAGGAGGGATAGGTTGTGGAAGGTTTGTGCAAAGTTGCCCTGTTTTCCTGAATAATGCTAGAGAAGTCTTCTATGTTAGAAATGTGATTTGTATGGGGGAAGGATGACCAGTTGACTTATTAGATTATTAATGACCTTTATTAACATACTGTAGTTGTAATCACAGAATCACAAAATACAGTGCAGAAAAGGCCCTTCATCCCATTCAGTCTGCACCGATACATGAAAACAACTGACCTATCTACCTAATCTCATTTGCAAGCACTTGGCCCATAACCTTGAATGTTATGATGTGCCTAGCGCTCATCCAGATACCTTTTTAAAAGATGTGAGGCAACCCATCTCTACCAGCCTTCGAGGCAGTGCATTCCAGACCATCAGCATCCTCTAAAAAGGGTTACCCACCTGGTTGAAATCGTATAAAAGGACACACATCGCTCAGTTGAAGTTGATGAGTCCAATGGTACAGTACAGGCAAGCTGAAGAAGACAGAGGCTAACAAAAAGCTGAGAATAAGCAAAACCCAGTTGCTGCAGCTGTTTCTGACACTTGGAGATTACATTAGTGAATTAACTCCATCTAGACTGAGTTGAGGAAGTTTTGTAAACGTGTACCATTTTTGGTGAAGATCATACTTGTGGAACTCCGGATTATTTTATTGCTGTTGACTGGGGACCAGACAAAATCTTGGAAGAAAAGCTGAAATTCGTTGCAAGGAAAACAGAGTTTTAATAATAATTATAAGCTTTCGTTGTCACAAGTACGAAGTTACTGTGAAAAGCCCCTAGTCGCCACGTTCCGGCGCCTGTTCAGGTAAGCTGGTACGGGAATTGAACTTGCGCTGCTGGCCTTGTTCTGCATTACAAACCAGCTGTCTAGCCCACTGAGCTAAACCATCCCACAAGGACTTTGTGACCCGAGTTTGATAACTTGTACGCTGAGTAGATTGCTGAGCCAATTCTTAAGTTATATCTGTCATTTAAGTGTAATTTAGAGTTTATAATTGACCATAATTTGCCTGTCAATATTTGTGTAATCTTGACTTTTCGGGTTTTAGAGTATAGGTGATTAACTAAGATAGTATTTAGTGTTTGCTTTGTTTGATTCTTTTTGTACAGTAAAATCCTTCTGTTTTAAACCATGGAATCTTGTGGTTTCATTCTTTTAATAAATAACTAGAATTTTGTATATTTTTTAAAAACGTTACTCTTCTCGACGAAGATCAAAATATTATGAACACAGTTATGGAGAAGCTGACAGTGTTCATTGTATTATGTCTGTCTGTACTTTGTGGTTATTTTTGAAGATAATTTCAAATCATCAAAAAATCATTATAGCAAAAACTGCTTAGTATGATGACTGGTTAATTGAGACATTTGGGGATTGTAATCACTTTTAGATGTCCGCATTTTCTAAACTATGAAATTCCCTATTGTGATTGCCTGCTCAAAAAAGATTACTTAAAGTAGATTTATCAAACTACACTTGCTCTTGCCCCAGTTATGGTTTGATAAGGTGTATAACTGTAAATATTTCTAACCTATTAAAGAATGCTGTTTGAGCACAGGCAGGTAATAGTCCAGCCTGATCCTGCCTACACTAACATATCACAAGCACATGCTTTTATCCCAGTGTGAGATAAGTTAATCCAATAGTTTGTTTGGCTCAGTTGATGACTATAAATGGACCGATCCATTGGGGGAGTCTGTTTGTTTTCTTCCAGCGAACTTTTATTGATCTCAGAATGGCTTCAGTGGTTGAAATATATTGTCCAGAACATAGTCTGCACTTCAGGTAGTAAATGAAGGATAAGCAACATCCAGAAGTACAGATTAAAGCATCTATATGGAACGTAAGCACATTTGTAGCTGACTACTTAGTAACTTAAGGGGAACCAATGTGATTATTCTGATTGTAGGGTTTGAAATTTAATCAACTAAGCTAACCTTAATCATTAATTATTTGAACTACACAGCTAAGCGTTTACTTTCTTCTGCAACATTTCTCCTCTTTTCTTTGCCTTTCTGAAGTCATCAATTCAATTTAAATGGAAGCCAAGATGGTGAATGCTAGTAGGTGTTTGCTGGGAAATTGCAGTCGAACGCGATCCTGTTCTGTCTCATTGGATAGTCATGTACATGCACTTTTCTAACAGTGGGCACCGATAGCAGTAAACTGATTATCCTAGCTGTAACTAAAAGATGTGGAGCTCAGTCGTAGTGTTCCTACTGCTTGGCTGATTGATCACAGACTGAAAATTGCACTTGGTATTATCTATTCTTCTCATCAAACATGGAGAGCTGATTTTGTTTTAAGACCCAGTAATCATTTCTAATCAAGTAACTCATTGATATGTATAACTTGGTGAATAGTGTCGATTTCAGAAGCATTAGCCGTACCTTTTCTTTGCTTTTCATGGTTTGAATGGGAATTTGAATTACCCATGGAAATTGGTTAAAATTTGGTTCCCAGTTACAACTATAAACATTGAGTTTTGTGCAATCAGAGTATCCATTGTGGAGCTTATAGAGGTTTGTGGAGGTTCAATGTTTCGGTCTTGACAGAAGGAGGTTGATTCTGTAAAGGCGTTGCTTGTTATCACCATCTTTGGTAGAACCCCTTAATCATCCCCTCACGTGTACTTCTCTAGGTATAAAAACTCCAGTAAATCTCCTAACCATAATGGGGCACTTGATGGGGTTTGAGTTTTCTACCCCAACAGGACTCCTCCAGGCAATCAACGAGGCGAAGGCAAGGACGTCTTGCATGACCTCGCCTATACCTATACCTGAGCGGCCTTTGGGTCACTACACCACCCCAGCACCTTTTAATATGTTGGCCACCCAGTAATAAAAAAGTAAATTAGGCAGCGCAAGGCCCCCAGACCGCCTGTCCTATGTAAAATGGTCCTACGAATTCTTGGAGTCTTGCCCGCCCAACTAAAAGATGCTGTCAATCTGTTTACCCTCCCAAAAAAGGATGTAGTAGGAAGATGTTGAAAATCCCCCAGAAACCGTGACATAATATTCATTTTAATAGACGGGACCCTGCCTGCCAAGGATGGTAATTTTCTGGCATTCGTTTGGGGCGAATATTACTTGCAACACATCAACGCAAGCCTAAGTATTGTCCAGGTCCTGCTGCGTTTGGACACTGACTGCTTCATATTTGAACTTCCTTAAAAATCCATCACTTTGACCAATCTATTGAATAACCTCTGAATAAAGGTATGCCATTGTCTGACTTGACATCCTTGTGTTTCATTAAACCACTATGAAGCACCATTGGATCTTTTTCCACATTAAAGAACTTGTGTGTAAATGCAAATAATTGAAAATCTCTGACAAGAAATAATGTATATTTGGTTGTAAACTGTAATAACTTCGACTCACCAACTGGGCATGAAACAGCAAACATTCATTTACAGCTTTTCAGAGGAACTTCATTTGAAGCCTACTTGTGACAATAAGCGATTTTCATTTCATCATATTATTTTAGAGTCTTGCAGCTTCATGGCTGCCAGTCAGCATCTGGAATCTGTCTTGAGTCCAAAGCCTGAGCTTGCTAGAACAAAGAACAAAGAAAAGTACAGCACAGGAACAGGCCCGTCGGCCCTCCCAGCCTGCGCTGACCCAGATCCTTTATCTAAACCTGTCTCCTATTTTCCAAGGTCTACTTCCCTCTGTTCCCGCCCGTTCATATACCTGTCTAGATGCCTCTTAAATGATGCTATCGTGCCCGCCTCTACCACCTCCGCTGGTAAAGCGTTCCCGGCACCCACCACCCTCTGCGTAAAAAACTTTTCACGCACATCTCCCTTAAACTTCCCCCTCTCACCTTGAACATGACTGGCCAACTTTTGTACTCAATACCCCTTCCGATGAAGGCAAGCATGCTGTATGCCTTTTTTAAAAAAATAATTTTTATTGAAAAATTTTGAATTTATACAACAATAACGCACCATAGTAAAATACCAAAAATAACAATATTAACAATCATAAACATTCGCCCCACCTCCATGAACAACACAGCATTTTAACAACAACGCAAATTAACACAATATAAAGTTACAGAATAGACACTACAATAAGGGTTGCTGCTGCTATTTTTTTTTTTGGAAATTTTTATTGAAAAATTTTGATTTTATACAACATTGACACACCTTAGTAAAATACTGAAAATAACGATAATATTAACAATCATATATATTTGCCCCCCCTCCATGAACAACACAGCATTTTAACAACAACGCAAATTAACACACTATAAAGTTACAGAATAGACACTACAATAGTGCTTCTCCCCCCCCCCCCCCCCCCCCCCCAAGGTCTCCACGCTTGGGGGCCTTGCATCCTTCCACTGTAACAGAATCCTTCGGCGGGCTACTAGGGACGCAAAGGCCAGGACACCGGCCTCTTTCGCCTCCTGCACTCCCGGCTCTACCGCAACTCCAAAGATCGCGAGTCCCCACCCTGGTTTGACCCTGGATCCAACCACCCTCGACACCGTCTCCGCCACCCCCTTCCAGAATTCTTCCAGTGCTGGGCATGCCCAGAACATATGGGGGTGGTTCGCTGGACTCCCCGAACATCTGGTGCACCTATCCTCACCTCCAAAGAACTTACTCATCCTGGTCCCGGACATGTGGGCCCGGTGCAGCACCTTAAATTGGATGAGACTAAGCCTCGCACATGAGGAGGAAGAGTTAACTCTCTCCAAGGCATCTGCCCAAGTCCCGTCCTCTATCTGGTCCCCGAGTTCCTCCTCCCATTTAGCCTTCAGCTCCTCCACTGACGACTCCTCCACCTCCTGCATTACCTTATAGATGTCAGACACCTTCCCCTCTCTGACCCACACCCCCGAAAGCACTCTGTCCACCGTCCCCTGCGAGGGCAGCAAAGGGAATCCCTCTACCTGTCGCCTAGCAAACGCCTTCACCTGCAGGTATCTGAACATGTTCCCTTGGGGAAGGCCAAATTTATCTTCCAGTTCCCCCAGGCCCGCAAACCTCCCGCCAATAAACAGGTCCCTCAATTTGCTGATGCCCGCCCTTTGCCACCCCCTAAATCCCCCATCCGTGTTCCCCGGGATGAACCGATGGTTGCCACCCAGTGGAGCTTCCATCGAGCCCCTTGTTTCCCCCCGATGCCGTCCCCACTGTCCCCAGATTCTTAGGGTCGCCACCACCACCGGGCTCGTGGTAAACCTCTTAGTGGAGAGTGGCAACGGTGCCGTTACCATGGCACCCAGGCTCGTGCCTCTACATGACGCCACCTCCATTCTTTTCCACGCCGCCCCTCCCCCCTCCATCACCCATTTACGCACCATTGACACATTGAGTCCCCCAGGTACCTAAAGCTCTCCCCTGCCCGCCTAAGCGGGAGCTTACCAATTCCTTCCTCCTGGTCTCCAGGGTGCACCACAAACACCTCACTCTTGCCTAAATTTAATTTATAACCTGAAAAGGTCCCAAACTCAGCTAGCAACTCCATCACTCCCGGCATCCCTCCCACCGGGTCCGCCACATACAGTAACAGGTCATCGGCATACAACGACACCACTATCTCTGCCTCCCCCTCAATCGCCGGCATCATGATGACATTCAGCAATCTCCGCACATTCGTGTTCAGCTGCCTTCTTTTCACAAAACCTGTCTGGTCCTCGTGCACAACCCCTGGCACACAGTCCTCTATCCTGGTGGCCAGGATTTTTGCCAGCACCTTAGCATCCACGTTGAGGAGAGATATGGGCCTGTATGAACCACACTGCTGGGGGTCCTTGTCCTTCTTTAAAATTAACGAGATCAGCGCCCGCGACATCGTCGGGGGCAAAGTCCCCCCTTCCCACGCTTCGCTGAGTGTCCGCACCAGCAAGGGGCCCACTAGGTCCACAAACTTTTTATAAAATTCCACCGGGAACCCATCCGGCCCCGGTGCCTTCCCTGACTGCATCTGCCCGATCCCCTTAACTAGCTCCTCCAGCTGAATCGGCGCACCCAGCCCCTCCACGTTCTCCTCCTGCACCTTCGGGAAAGAAAGCCTGTCAAGGAACCTCTCCATTCCCCCCCTCTCCCCCGTTGGCTCCGACCAGTACAGTTCCCCGTAAAAGTCCTTGAAGACCTCATTCACCTCTACCCCCTTTCGCACCACATTCCCACTCTTGTCTCTCACTCCAGCAATCTCCTTAGCGGCATCCAGCTTGCGGAGCTGATGAGCCAGCATCCTACTCGCCTTTTCACCATGTTCGTACACTGCCCCTTGTGCCTTCCTCTACTGTGCCTCCGCCTTTCTAGTGGTCAGCAAATCAAATCTAGCCTGCAAGCTGCGCATCTCCCCCAACAGTCCCTTGAAGTTAAAACTCACCACTATTCTTAGAATTCCCCCTATACCAAAAAAAAGGTTGATATTCTAAATGGTGAACAGGGATTCTCACTCCCTGACTCCAATGCAGGCTTCTGTGGGTGCTATTCAGGTCAAACTATCTTTTCAAGTTATCCCCCGGTATAACCCATACCTTCACTGAAGAATTTTACCTACTTGCCCCTTAATAGCATTGATGTCCTGGGTCGTGCGTTATTAAGGAAGTAAAGTAAGCTAATAACCACTTTTTCAGGTTAAGTTATTTTTATTATTATATTTTTTCTTTTAAAAGCTGCAAACACTTTCTTTACAGAAAGGAAAAAAGATCTTGCTTCTGGCTGCTGCTGGTTGGTTGTACAGACCTTCAGTCCCACCTTGACAATCGATCTTCTTAAAATCTGGTCTTCTTGAGTTGTATTCGCTGGTGAACTCGGTTTGCTGTGTCCTGTCTTTCCCATGCACCGAGCTGTGAGAGCTGGCTCTGGCTCTGTTTAAATTCTAGTCTTCCTTAGATGTATAACTGTTTAAACTCGGCTGCTTGCCTTGTCTTTCCCATGACCGAGCTCTCTCTCTCTCTCTCTGAGTTCTCCTCCCCTTCTCTCCTGTTGCTGTTGCTCCCTGGGTTTATATTCTCTTTCTGAGAGTTATTAAGTTTTAATGACTTTATTGTAAATGGGCTTGTTTCACTTTGATAGTTTAAAAGTATCTTTGATGTAAACATTTTACTACAACTAATTATTCATTTTGGGCATATCGTCTCCTCTCAGATCTGATTTAAAAAATGCTTTGGTTTCAATAGTTAACTTTTATTTCTGTGATTTCGAATCGTTTAATTTTCCAATTTTCCCCAGCTCATAACTTTGCCTTTGATTTTGACTTAAATTATGTTTCTCGTAGACAGGTCGTCTCCAATTTTCTTTTAATTGACTTGATGTTCATAGAATTTTACACTTTAGAATTGACACCAAATTCGACTGAGCATCATCGATCCTTTCCAGCTGTTTACTAAGAGAGTTTATTTCAATTAAGGTGTGAAACTTTGCTTTTAGCTGTATGCTAAAATTTAACTTGGTTATGACTTGAAAGACTTGCCTGTTTTAAACATTCGTCACTTAATGCAATTGAAACTCTCATCCATGCTTTTCCAGATGCTTCCTGAGATAGTTACATTCCATGAAGGTGTGAGCCATTATTTTAGCTTACCACATGAAACCTGTGTGTCTGCGAAACCTGCTTGTGAGCAAGAATCTGCATTTTACAACCCTGCTCTTTGAAGCTGCTATGAAACTTTTGTGGGATCTTTCCCTGTATCCTCTCAAACCAGATATTGCCAGACTTCCATGTTTCAAATGACACATTTTTCTGTATTTTCAAGAACACCCTCCTCTGGTGCCTCTGCATACCTCCTGTCCACCTCCAGCATCTTTCCCACCAGTCTATCCCTCTCACTCCTCTCCCTGTGTGCTCGGATGGATATCAGCTCCCCACGAATTACTGCCTTCAGGGCTTCCTAGACCATCCCCACCTGAACCTCCCCCATATCATTCACCTCGAGGTACCCCTCAATACTTGCCCGGACCCTCCTACACACCTCCTCCTCCGCCAACAACCCCACATCCAACCGCCACAACGGACGTTGGTCCCGCACCTCTCCCATCTCCAACTCTATCCAATGCGGAGCGTGGTCGGAGATTGCGATGGCCGAATACTCGGCCTCCTCTACTCTCGGAATCAGTCCCCTACTCACCACGAAGAAATCTATCCGAGAGTAGACCCTATGTACGTGGGAGAAGAAAGAGTACTCGCGTGCCCTCGGCCCCACAAACCTCCATGGATCCACTCCACCCACCTGATCCAAAAACCCTCTCAGTACCTTGGCCGCCGCCGGCCTCCTACCCGTCCTAGAGCTGGACCGATCCAGTGAAGGATCCAACACCGTATTAAAGTCCCCCCCTATGATCAGACCTCCCGCCTCCAGATCCGGGATCCGTCCCAACATACGCCTCCTGAAGCCCACATCGTCCAAATTTGGGGTATACACACTAGCCAGTACCACCTTCTCTCCTTGTAGCCTGCCCCTAACCATAACATACCTACCCCCCTTATCCGCCACCACCTCCGATGCCTCAAACAACACATTTTTCCCCACCAGAATCGCCACTCCCCGGTTCTTCACATCCAACCCAGAGTGGAAAACCTGCCCCACCCATCCCTTCCTCAGGCGGACCTGGTCCGCCACCCTCAGGTGGGTCTCCTGAAGCATTGCCACATCTGCCTTTAGCCCCTTCAGGTGAGCCAGTACCCTCGACCGCTTCACCAGCCCATTCAACCCTCTCGCATTCCAAGTGACCAACTGGATCAGAGGGCGTCCCGCCCCCCTCCCCCGTCGGCTAGCCATAGCCCGTCGACTGCCCGCCCCAGGCCAGCACCCCCTGCCCGACCCAGTCCCCATAGCGACAACACCTCACCTCTGTCCCCCCAGCCCCCTCCAGCTCCTTCTTGACCCTACCAGCAGCAACCCGGTATTCCCCTTTCCCCCCCTCCCTTCCCCCCCCAGGCTAGGAACCCTCCCAGCCGCGAACCGTCCTCCATTGTACTTCCGTGGGTCAGCTAACTTCTGCTGACCCCGGAAACTCCCGCCAATAGCCCGACCCCTCCCGAAGTGGGATCATCCCCCAATCTATCCCTCCTCCAGGCACCGCTCCAGCGCGGGGAAGAACCAGTTAAGGCCCCGCCTCCCCCGTCACCGTCTCCACCCCCCAGCCCCGCAGCGCGGGAAACCAGAGGAAAGCCCGCGCTTTCGCACTGCCCCACCACACCCTTCTGACGCAGCTCCCAAATATCAGCCCCACTTCATACCCCCACTCCGACATAGAATACAACAGACCCCCCCAACCCTCCCCACAAGATACACAGCCCAAACAAAATCAAAAACATAGCAGAACAACCCCTCCGTAAATAACCATATCAACATTGCAAAAGTACTAAGACAAGAAGAGAAAAACAGAAGAAAAAGAGAACACAGCAACAGCAGAATCCAGCGCTAAGATATTACAACCGACCCCGCAGCCCCAAACCCCTAGTTCAAGTCCAGTTTCTCCGTCCGCACGAAGGCCCACGCCTCCTCCGGGGAATCAAAATAATAATGCCGGTCCGAATAAGTTACCCACAGGCGCGCGGGCTGCAACATTCCGAACTTTATCTTTTGCCTGTAAAGCACCTCCTTCGTCCGATTAAACCCGGACCGCCGCTTAGCCACCTCCGCACTCCAACCCTGGTAGATCCGTACTACCCCATTCTCCCAATTGCTGCTCTTCACCTTCTTGGCCCAGCGCAGCACACACTCCCGATCACTGAACCGGTGGAACCTCACCAGCACCGCACGCGGGGGTTCATTGTCCTTAGGCCTCCTGGCCAGTACTCTGTGTGCTCCCTCCAGCTCCAAGGGCAGATGGAAAGACCCGGCCCCCACTAGCGAGTTCAGCATTATAGCCACATAGGTTGTCAGGTCCGACCCCTCCAGACCCTCCGCAAGGCCCAAGATCCGCAGGTGTTTCCGCCTCATGCGGTGATCAAGCTCCTCAAAGCGTTCCTGCCACTTCTTGTGGAGTGCCTCGTGCCCCTCCACCTTACTCACGAGGACCACGGCCTCCTCCTCTTGTTCAGTGGCCTGCGTCTGCAACTCCTTGATAGCAGCACCCTGGGTGGTCTGAATCTCCGACAGCCTTCTGTTTGTTTCCTGCAGAGAGCTCAGTACCTCAGCCTTGAAGTCTGTGAAGCAGCGCAGGAGAGCAGCTAGTTGCTCCTGGGCCCACTGTTTCCACTCCTCTGGAGCTCTGCCGGTGGCCATCTTGGATCCCTTCCCCCGTTTTTTCTGGGGAGCTGCTGCTGATTTTTCCCCATTTCCACTCCGAGTTCGAGTCATGGACTGCAGGGAAAGTCGTTCAGCACACTTTCCCCCACCGGGAGACATTGAAAAATTTCCGTTTTGGGCTCTAAAAAGAGCCGAAAAGTCCGTTTAAAATGGGAGCTCCCAAATGTGTGGCTTCCTACTTCATCACAGTCACCGGAAGTCTCGCTGTATGCCTTCTTGACCACTCCATCAACCTGCATTGCCACATTCAGGGTATAATGGACCTGAACTCTCAAATCTCTCTGTACATCAATTTTCCCCAAGACCCTTCCATTGACCATATAGTCCGCTCTTGAATTTGATTTACCCTTAAACATCTGCTCCCAATCCACATTCCCTAGCTCCTGCCGAATTTTGTTATACTCTGCCTTTCCCCAATTTAGTACTCTTCCTTTCGGACCACTCTTGTCCTTGTCCATGAGTATTCTAAAACTTACGGAATTGTGATCGCTATTCCCAAAGTAATCACCGACTGAAACATCAACCACCTGGCCGGGATCATTCCCCAATACCAGGTCCAGTATGGCCCCTTCCCGAGTTGGACTATTTACATACTGCTCTAAAAAACTCTCCTGGATGCTCCTTACAAACTCTACTCCATCTACACCTCCAAGACTACACGAATCCCATTCAATGTTGGGAAAGTTAAAATCTCCCATCACAACCACCCTATTGCTCCTACATTTTTCTATAATCTGTCTGCATATTTGTACCTCTACTTCATGCTCGCTTTTGGGAGGTCTGTAGTAAAGTCCCAACAATGTTACTGCACCCTTCCTATTTCTCAGCTCCACCCATATTGCCTCAGTGCTCGAATCCTCCATCATGCCCTCCTTAATCACAGCTGTGATATGATCTCTAATGAGTAATGCAACTCCTCCACCCCTTCTACCTCCCTCTCTATCCCTCCTGAAGCATCTATACTCTGGGATATTCAGTTGCCAGTCCTGGCCTTCCCTCAACCAAGTCTCAGTGATACCAATAACATCATATTCCCAGGTACTGATCCAAGCCCTAAGTTCATCTGCCTTACCTGCTACACTTCTCGCATTAAAACAAATGCACCTCAGACCACCTGTCCCTTTGCGTTCATCATCTCTTCCCTGTCTACTCTTCCTCTTAGTCACATTGAGTTTATTGTCTCGTACTTTACTGGCTTTAGTTGCTGCTTCTTTACTGACCTCTAACTTCCTAATCTGGTTCCCATCCCCCTGCCACATTAGTTTAAAACCTCCCCAACAGTGTTAGCAAAAGCACCCCCTAGGACATTGGTTCCAGTCCTGCCCAGGTGTAGACCATCCGGTTTGTAATGGTCCCACCGCCCCCAGAACCGTTTCCAATGTCCCAAAAATCTGAACCCCTCCCTCCTGCACCATTTCTCAAGCCACGTATTCATTCTGACTATTCTTGAATTTCTACTCTGACTGTCCCGTGGCACTGGTAGCAATCCTGAGATTACTACCTGTGAGGTCCTACTTTTTAACTTATCTCCTAACTCCCTAAATTCTGATTATAGGACCTCATCCCTTTTTTTACCTATATCGTTGGTGCCTATATGCACCACGACAACTGGCTGTTCACCCTCCCCCTTTAGTATGTCCTGCAGCCGATCGGAGACATCCCTGACCCGAGCACCCGGGAGGCAACATATCATTCGGGAGTCTCGTTTTCGACCACAGAAACGCCCGTCTACTCCCCTTACAATTGAATCCCCTATGACTATAGCCCTGCCAGTCTTTTTCCCGCCCTTCTGTGCAGCAGAGCCAGCCACGGTGCCATGAGCCTGGCTACTACTGCCTTCCCCTGGTGAGTCATCTCCCCCAACAGTATCCAAAACGGTATACCTGTTTTGGAGGGAGATGACCGCAGGGGACACCTGCACTGCCTTCCTTCTCTTTCTCTGCCTTTTGGTCACCCATTCCCTGTCTCCCGCGCCAATCCTAATCTGCAGTGTGACCAACTCACTAAATGTGCTATCCACTACCTCCTCAGCATCGCGGATGCTCCAAAGTGAGTCCATCCGCAGCTCCAGAGCCGTCATGCGGTCTAACAGGAGCTGCAGCTGGACACACTTCCCGCACATGAAGGAGTCAGGGGCATCGGCCGCGTCCCTGAACTCCCACATTGCGCACGAGGTTGCTAGGTTGATAGTTTTTCAGGGTCATGTGACCGTATTGACCAATCGCCCTTAAAAGGGCGTGGCAACACATCCTGCCCCCCCTCTATCCTTTCTCACAATGATTTAAAAAAAAAATTTAGAGTACCCAATTCATATTTTTTTTCAATTAAGGGACAATTTAGCGTGGCCAATCCACCTACCCTGCACACCTTTGGGTTGTGGGGGGAAACCTACGCAAACACAGGGAGAATGTGCAAACTCCACATGGACAGTGACCCAGAGCCGGGATCGAACCTGGGACCTCAGCGCCGTGAGGCATCAGGGCTAACCCCTTTCTCACAATGATAACAATTAAACTATACAGTCCCCAATACATTTAACCCATTCAACCAGCCCATCATAGATTTAATGTCTCTGGTGATTACCACCTTCTGCCAGAATGGTGTTACTCCACCGACTTGGATGCTTCTGCTGGGGTACTTTCTGCAGACTCTTGTCCATGCAAGTGGTCCACATGTTTCCTGATGGATCTTGTACTTTCACTTCGTAAGTCAGCGGTCCTATCTTGGCTGCAAGAACTCGTGGGACCCAGCTTGGTCTGCTTCCAAAATTTCTGACGTACAGTGGTTCATCTATTCAAATGACCTTGCTGCTCTGTCTGAATGGTAGTCTTTCTTCTGACTGCTCTGACTGACCTCTATCCTTCCTGGCAAATTCGGAAATACCAGACTTAGTCTGTTCTTCAGATGCTGGCCCATCAATAATTCCGCTGTTGGCACTGAATGCGGCGTTGTCCAGTATCCTAAAAGAAATAGAGGCTTTCTGGTTTCCAGAGTCACACCTTAAAAAATAGGGTTTTTCCAATTAGGAGGCAATTTAGCATCGCCAATCCACCTACCCTGCACAACTTTCTGTTGTGGGGGGGAGACACATGCAGACACTGGGAGAATGTGCAAACTCCACACGGACAGTGACCCCGGGTCGGGATCGAATCCAGGTCCTCGGTGCCATGAGGCAGCAGTGCTCACCACTGCACCACTGTGCCGCCCTCCTGTCACCACCTCAAAGGTTTGGACTCTCATTCAGCCAGTCAATTGGATACAGGGTGGTATGGTTCAGTTCGATATGCTTCATACCATTCGTGGAGGTGAAATTCAGTACTCATGAAAGCCGTTCCATTATGAAACACGATTACTTCAGGTGTCCCATGGGATGTAAAACACTGACACAGTTTCTCAACTGTGGCACGCACCATTGTGGACTTTCAAATACTTCTGTTGCAACTGGCATTAATTGCAGTGCTTCACTCATCCCTTAATGGCAGCATCTATGCCAGTCCACCAAATATAGATCCTGGCGTGTTGTTTTTGACACCTGGAATAGGCACTATGTAATTCAGCCAGGCGCAACTCCCTTCCTGGCACGGGGACGATTACTCTTGCTCCCCAAAGTATGATGCCATCTTCACAACTCAATTTGTTTTTCTGAATATAATATGGATTCAACTCTTCAGGCACTCGCTTGTTGGTTCATCCTGCTAATATTCTGTGCTTCACTTTAGACAATAGTGGGTCTCTGCTGGTCCAATACATGATTTGCTGCACCAAAATTGGCAATGTGTCCAAGAGGTTTTGCGTTATCACAATTTCCGCTGTTGGAATGTATACTCGGCTGCTGATGAAAGGATGCTGATGAATCCTTGCTGACGTGATCGATGGAATAACCCTGTCTTCCTTAAAAAGACACAAAAGTGATTTGTGGTCTGCTATAATGGTAAAGTGTCTTCCATGTACAACTGCTGGAACTTCTTTACTCCATACACGACAGCCAACTCTTTTTTTCCGCCTGAGAATAGCCATTTTCGGCCTCGAGTGGGTTCTGGAGATGCTTCCTGTAGGTCTTTCAGACCATCATCCATTATATGATACAAACTGCATTGATGCCATAAGGAGAGACAACTCAAGTTAACACCCAATTTTTGGATGGGTCAAAGTGTACCAATAAACGAGATGAATGTAATAACTGCTTTACGTTGTTAAAAGCTTCTCTCTGAGGTGTCTTCCAAACCCAATGCTGGTACTACTTTAGTAGAACATGCATGAATGCAAGACACATGCAACAGAAAACACCCATAATAATTCACCGTTCCTCAGAAGGATTTAAGCTCAGATATGTTCTGGGGGCTGGTGCCTCCTATATTGCTTTAACCTGTCTTTCATGGGGTGCATCCCATGTGTGTCTACCCAATAACCCAGGCAAGCCACTTCATTGGACCTGAAAGGACATTTCTCCTTGAGGCAAACTGCAGCCTATTGAAATCATCATGGCACTTCTTCCAAGTTAGCTAAGTGCTCGGCTTCCATCAATCACATTCTCAGTAGATCATCCAGGTATACTATTACATGGAGCAATCCTTGCAACAAACTTTCCATTGTTCTCTAGAATATGGTACAAGCTGATGGCACGCCGAAAGGCAGGCGTGTAAACTGAAACAAACCTTGTGTGTTAATTGCAGCATAACTTCGGGAAGCATCGTCCAATTCCAGTGCTGATAAGCATGGCTCATGTCCAACTTTGTATAAGATTGGCCTACAAATCTCCTATCTTTGGAATAGGGCTGAGGGGGGATGACGGCACGGTGGTGCAGTGGTGGTCGATCCCAGGTTCGATCCTGGCCCTGGGCCACTGTCCGTGTGGAGTTTGCATATTCTCCCAGTGTCTGCGTGGGTCTCACCCCCACAACCCAAAAGATGTGCAGAGTGGGTGGATCGGCCATGCTAAATTGCCCTTTAATTGGGAAAAGAAAATAATTGGATACTGTAAGTTTTAAAAAAAAATCTTTGGAATGGGATACTGGTCTAGCTTGGCAGCCTGATGCACTGTCAATTTGTAATCCCCACAGATACGGACGGTCTTGTCTGGTTTTATCACAGGACTATGGGGGCTGCCCATTCTGCAAACTGGACTGACCGGATTTAACCCAGTTCTTCTAACCGTTGCAATTCTGTCTCCATCTTTTCTAATGAGGCATACGGCATGGGCCTGGCCCTGAAAAACTGTGGGGCTGCCTCTGGGTCTGCATGGACCTTCACCTGCAGGCCCTTAATTTTCCCTAGCTCATCGCAAGATACACCTTTGTGCTTCTTTCTTAATTCTAGTAGACCTCATTTGAAAGTATATGTCCGATTTAATTTATTTTGAGCTAGTGGCAGCCCAGTCAATTTTTTCCTCGGCCTGATACAACTGTTAGTGGGAGTTGGGCAGATTAATGCTGATATCTCACTGGTATGGTGGTAGTACCCATGATCGTGATGGCCTCTCCTAATTTTATTGATGTATTCCTTAAACCCAAAGACTGAACCCCTTTTCGCAAGTACCTGCACGTGTGTTCCTCTATTACGGTAGCGAACGTTTCCGTGCCTACTTTCATCTCTAGGTTTACCATTAACCAACAGCACCACTGTGATGGGAGCTACCGTGTCCACTTTTCTGTTGCTCAGTGAATGAACACTCAAATTGTTGTAGGGAAATCTTCTGCACTGTGTACTTTCAATGTGCTACTGCCTTTAATACCAAGCAGGCTTGACTAGGTCTTACAACGGTGCCTCAAGTGCCCCTTCCTGTGGCATGAATAGCATTCTGCTTCCTTAAATCTGGAAGCTTCTGGGGAGTGATTACCCCTGCATCGGCAACACTCTGCTTTGATCCTTGGTGTTACATTCACTCTCCTAAATCTTTTGACTTGCTGCTACTTTTGCTTTTGCTTCCCATTTAAAACTAAAATTTTCACTTTTGGCGCCACTGCTGACTGCAGCTTCCCACCCTAACTGAATCTCCTGTGTGCCCTTCTCACCGCTTTCCACAACACCCACTATCTCCAGCACCTTCTTGAAAAATTGATATGCGTCTTCACAGACAGCTTTCTCTGGATGGCCTCATTATTGACTCCACAAACTAAGCGACCTCTCAGCATATCGTTCCGAAGTTGCAGTACTCTGCAGTTTCCCTCAGATCGATTCTGGGTGCTGACTGGCAGCCACAAAGCTGCAAAAATCTAAGATAGTATGTTGTAAGTAAACGTTAGCTCTTTCATACCTAGATGGTGAGCAAAAGTATATACTACATTGGCAACGAGGATGAAGCAGAGGACGTGTGATCCCAATACTGAGTACATAATCCGTTGAGATCCAAGTCGGGTTGCAAGACAGGAGTTTTTTAGCAGGAAAAATGGCTCTATATGGTCAATTGGGTTCCTTTGCTGCCTCCTCCATTGAGGCTTGAACACTATATATAGAAAATCTACATTATTATTTTATGGTGGGTCATGTTACCCTATCGACCAATCGTCACCCCCTTAAAGGGGCCAGACGCCACATAAACCTTGACTGTCTCAATCATGAAGTACTAAACAAGACACCAGCAGGCACCTTTGGCAACTGTTTGTACGTACCAAAGCATGCTTTCATCAATGTCTTGAAACAAATACTTAAAAAGACCTATTTGGAATAGCTTGAAGTCGGAATATTTTTACCGAGTTTGCAATCTGTCACAAAATCAGACATTATTATCATTCAAAGTGTTTAGGGTACAGTGCTATAGTCCATGCAAAACGCTTAAAGCATTAGAATCTGCTCGCAAGTCATGTGTTGCAACACCGCAAAATTGTGCAATAAAGTGATCTTGAAGATGGCATAACCCAGTTTAGGGTCCATCTTTTACACTGTTGGACACATGTCAATCAATTCTCAAAGACTGACTAGACTGCCACCACAGATTGCCTGGTACTTGCCACTTGGAATGTTTGTTTTAAGAAAAAGACTGGCTGTGTTAGATATTGTTCAGGAAGAAGTCTTACAACACCAGGTTAAAGTCCAACATGTTTGTTTCGAACACTAGCTTTCGGAGCACTGCTCCTTCCTCGGGTGAATGAAGAGGTATGTTCCAGAAACATATATATGGACAAATTCAAAAATGCCTGACAATGCTTAGAATGCGAGCATTTGCAGGTAATTCAATCTTTACAGATCCAGAGATGGGGTAACCCCAGGTTAAAGAGGTGTGAATTGTCTCAAGCCAGGACAATTGGTAGGATTTCACAAGCCCAGGCCAGATGGTGGGGGATGAATGTAATGCGACAGGAATCCCAGGTCCCGGTTGAGGCCGCACTCGTGTGCGGAACTTGGCTATACGTTTCTGTTCGTCGATTCTGCGTTGTCGCGCATCCTGAAGGATGCCTTGGAGAACGCTTACCCGGAGATCAGAGGCTGAATGCCCTTGACTGCTGAAGTGTTCCCCGACTGGAAGGGAACATTCCTGCCTGGTGATTGTTGCGTGATGTCCGTTCATTCGTTGTCGCAGCGTCTGCATGGTTTTGCCAATATACCATGCTTCGGGACATTCTTTCCTGCAGCATATGAGGTAGACAACATTGGGCGAGTTGCACGTGTATGTACTGCATACCTGGTGGGTGGTGTTCTCTCGTGTAATGGTGGTATCCATGTCGATGATCTGGCACACTTTGCAGAGATTGCCATGGCAGGGTTGTGTGGTGTCGTGGTCGCTGTTCTGAAGGCTGGGTAGAATGTACATCGCTCGAATCGCCGAGCAGAAACTTATAGCCAAGTTCCGCACACAAGTGCGGCCTCAACCGGGACCTGGGATTCATGTTGCATTACATTCATCCCCCACCATCTGGCCTGGGCTTGCAAAATCCTACCAACTGTCCTGGCTTGAGACAATTCACACCTCTTTAACCTGGGGTTACCCCTATCTCTGGATCTGTAAAGACTGAATTACCTGCAAATGCTCGCATTGTAAGCATTGTCTGGCATCTTTGAATTTGACTAGATATATGTTTCTGGAACATCCCTCTTCGTTTACCTGAGGAAGGAACTCCGAAAGTGTTCCGCAAGGTAGTGTTTGAAACGAACATGGTGGACTTTAACCTGGTGTTGTAAGACTTCTTCCTGTGCTCACCCCAGTCCAATGCCGGCATCTCCACATCATTAGATATTGTTACCTTCATACAAAACAGAATTTTAGTAATTTGCTGTAAAATTAAGATTTGTAATGTATGATCTTTATTCCAGGTTCTGGTTTATTTAGTTTTGTACTATTGGTAAAACACCAATTTCAAACACCTGTGATAGTGCGTAGTATAGGTGCATTTTTGTATTTCCTCTGATTGAATCTGGTCTCCATGTAAGACATGCAATCTGTTGGCAATGATATTCTGAGATGTGTGTACATCTATTGAGGGGCAATTGTCAGTGTTCTAATCTGGTCACATTTCCCTTTGGTTTATTCTTGCAGCATAAACCATGGATGTTAGATTCATAGATCAAATTTAAATAGCAACTCTTGTGTAAATGTCAAATCATTTTAATGCTGTCTGAAATTGATGTCATCCAGTATAAGTACAACAGATTTTGTTCAGTAATACTCTAATTGATCTTCTGTGCCATATTACTTTGGTTTTTGTAAATGATTATCACAGTGTTACCATTTTCTTGCCCCTTCCCCCTTCTCCCGCTTGGGCGATAAATTAGCTGGCTGTACTGGCAATTGCTTTGCATGTGCTGTCACTGACTCTGACCGAAACCTGTGATAAGAAATATTCACACTTGGTTGCTCAGTCATAAACAAGTAATGGGACTGAATTGCAGTGCAATAAGCAAATCAGTGGTACATTGTGAAGCATTTCTCTGCCCCTTATGGCAGTGACAATTTAGTTCATTCTTCACTGACCCAATAGTATGTCTGTCAGCAATCTAAATATGATCATCTTGTAGCAAGGGGCCTTCTTTAAATGTATTAATTTGTTATGCATTCAGAAGTTGGAATCCCTTTATCCGTGTCTTTTTTTTGCTTGACTGATCTGATGCCTGACTGCTCAAGGGTAGACTCCGTTCTCTATTGTGATTGAAGTTTTTGCTCTCTGGGATTGATGGACTGGATTAGTATTCCAGCCATGTTTGGGACAGAACCGCCTATTCTCAATGAGTTGGATAAGGAGCACAATCAATTGTATTACTTGGCTTGTTTCTTGATTATTATTTGTGTAATCCCATGAGTGAAGCATAGGAGGTTGGCTGTCCACAGCATGCTGTTGAAATAGCGCATTTAGTTTTAAAACCAGGCATGGTTTTTTTTCTGTTTTGTTTTGCACAAGGACATTCATTCAACTGGAACAAAAAAACATTCTGACTTCTCACAAGCTGTTGAGGAGAATGGCTAAATTTGAACTTCTTGGCGATGTGAATACTGAGCTGCTCTCTTTCTAGTTTTTCTAACATGTTATTGTTTGTGTGGGGAAAGAAAGTTTTTGTGAAGAGGCTTAAAATTGTAATTTCAAAATATCTTAATTCCTCCCCCCAACATCGTAGCCAGAAATGTCTAATGTAGACTTGCAAACTGTTTTGACAATTGTCATTTGCATAAGCCACATCAAAGTAACTTGCTCTATGTATAAGGCTCATAGTTTGTGCTCAGAGGTCAGTTTGACATTTTATTGTCTAGTTTTAAACTTATATAATTAACGATGGGGATGTGGTGGGGGGGGGGCGGAATGTAACACTGTTGGTTTGTCAAAGCAGCCGGAGACCAGCGATCTATTGTGATTTTTGTTTAAGTAAAATATATCCAACTTCTTCCCACCTTTCAACAAGCCCATAAGGACAGCACTTTTATTCAGGAAGTGTGTTGCCTTTGAGTTTCACAGTGTATTCACTATTTACACCGATAATATCTAAGCAAGGTGGTGAGGACAAGTAGAACTTCATAGACAAACCACATATAGTGTTCCTGATTCAGTATGTATTATACTTCCTTTTGGAAATGCAGAACTGATACTTGGATGTGATTGTGTTATTGAGGGCCGATTAAATGTAGATGTCTTAATGTAATTTAGTACCCAATTCATTTTTCCCAATTAAGGGGCAATTTAGCGTGGCCAATCCACCTACCGTGCACATCTTTGGGGGGTTGTGGGGGTGAAACCCACGCAGACATGGGGGAGAATGTGCAAACTCCCCACGGACAGTGACCCAGAGCCGGGATTGAACCGGGGACCTCGGCACCATGAGGCAGCAGTGCTAACCACTGTGGCACAGTACTGCCCTTGAAGTCTTAATGTAATGCATGAATATTCCAAAGTGACTTTTCACATGGGGTCTTGTAGCAGGAGCCAATACGAAAACAGAATAAAAGAAGAAAAAAATACGTCAAATTCTGGAAATCTGAAATAAGAAATGCTGATAACATTTAATCAGAACTAGATTATTCCAGTGAACAGAGCTTTTTTTTCTCCTTATAAAAACTGTTCAAGTGTAACATCTCTTGGTTCTGGCCAAACAAAGGTCATTGACCTGAAACATGAACACCACCTTTATTTCTCCAAAGATCCTGTCTGACCTGCTATTTCCAGCATTTTCTGTTTGTTTTTGGTATGAAAATAATAATAATCATGATGTTGGGAGTTCCCATCCCCAACCATCCAATTTCCCCCCCTACACCACTTTGAGAAACATGACATTTTGTGTGGCACATTTAGCCTCAAATTGGCTGAGTGCATTCAATTTTTATCTGATCTAGTGTATGTGTTCAGGAGCGATGGAGGACCACTGGGGAATGATGACAAGTGGTTTGACACTTTGCATAAGACAGCAGACGACAACTGGATAAAGGCAGTAAAATGCGCTATTTTACAGCTGTTAAATCATGATAATGTAGACTGTGAATTTATTGCAGTACATTTCACCTCAGGGTATTATAGAGAATGATGGAGTACTTCATGAAAAACATTGTTTGTCAATTTGCACATTAAACTTTAATTATTTGCAACCCTGGGACTGCGATTTCATAGTATGAGTTTCTTTTAGTAAGATGTTGTGTTAAGCTACAGTAACTATCCAACCCTATATTTAAGGCAACTTGCATTAATAATTATGCCGTTAATATTATAAGATGGAACCAGCTGGTGAACACTAAGATAATTGGAAGAGATTGCCTGAAGGCATGGCCAAAGTGATGTATCTTGAGGAGACTTGAAGCTGAGCCCATGTAAATCGACAAAAAGTGGAATGATAATGGAGTGTGACGGTGTGGGATTGGATCTGGGGGTTTTGGAAGAGGACAGACGGTGTGAATGCTGAGAAGCCAAGTTTGTGGGTGATGAATGTGCAAAGTGTATCAGTGACAGTGTCAAATGGCTGGTACCTATTCTATGCAATGAGTGATGACATAGTTGCATTGTAGGATATCATTTTGGCTGTGCTGTGACATGTAGGACAAATCTAGCCGGCATATCTATTGCCTTTGTCCGTAACTCTGATCCAGAATTGATGCCTGAAGTTCTGCTCCTTGGACTCTGTCAGGATCTGCTATATGACTGAGGACAATGGGAGCTTTTTCTGTTTTTTCTCATTCAGGACAGTCTTTAATGCAAATGATGATTTTCTTAACTGGTAGGTCTATCTACCTTTGAAAACATGATGTGGAGATGCCGGCGTTGGACTGGGGTGAGCACAGTAAGAAGTCTTACAATACCAGGTAAAGTCCAACAGGTTTGTTCCAAACACGAGCTTTCGGCGCACTGCTCCTTTCTCGGATGAATGAAGAGGTATGTTCGAGAAACATGTATATAGACAAGTTCAAAGATGCCAGACAATGCTTAGAATGCGAGCATTTGCAGGTAATTAAGTCTTTACAGATCCAGAGATAGGGGTAACCCCAGGTTAAAGAGGTGTGAATTGTCTCAAGCCAGGACAGTTGGTAGGATTTCGCAAGCCCAGGCCAGATGGTGGGGGATGAATGTAATGCAACATGAATCCCAGGTCCCGGTTGACGCCGCACTCGTGTGCGGAACTAGCCAACTAGGTTATAGCCAAGTTCCGCACACATGAGTGTGGCCTCAACCGGGACCTGGGATTCATGTCGCATTGCATTCATTCCCCCACCATCTGGCCTGGGCTTGCGAAATCCTACCAACTGTCCTGGCTTGAGACAATTCACACCTCTTTAACCTGGGGCTACCCCTAGCTCTGGATCTGTAAAGACTGAATTACCTGCAAATGCTCGCATTCTAAGCATTGTCTGGCATCTTTGAATTTGTCTATATATATGTTTCTCGAACATACCTCTTCATTCACCTGAGGAAGGAGCAGTGGTCCAAAAGCTAGTGTTTGAAACAAACCTGTTGGACTTTAACCTGGTGTTGTAAGACTTCTTACTGTACATTTGAAACTATATTATTTCTATGTGTGACTTTAGAAGGATACATTAACTTGAATTTTTAAAAAAATGAAGTCAAATGAATGTTCCTCCGTGGTAGTCCTGGCTAAGCAATAGCGTATTTACCTCATTAAGAGTTTAAGCCTGTGCAGGTGGACAGAAAAGAGCCCATAGCACTAAAAAAGGGTCAGATGATTTGTCACAGTGGCTTGCCTTGCCATCCATGGCTTAAAGCTGAATCAAAGCTGACGTTCCAGTTTAGTACTGAGGGAATGCTGTACTGTTAGAGGTGTTGTCTTTCGGCTGAGACATTAAATGACGACCCAGCTCCCCCTCAGTGGATATAAAAGATTCCATGGTACTTTCTTCAAGAAGAGGTTTTCCTGGTGCCCTGGCAAATATTTATCCCTCAACCAACATGACTAAAATGGATTACCTGGTCATTGTCATCTCACTGTTTGTGATATACCCCTGCTCCTATAACCCCACCTAACCTTTTGGGCAATATTAGCATGGCCAATTTACCTAACCTGCACATCTTTGGACTGTGGGAGGAAACCGGAGGAAACCCACGCAGACACGGGAAGTGCAAACCCCACACAGATAGTCACCCGAGGGGGGAATCGAACCGGAATCTCTGGCGCTGTGAGGCAGCAGTGCTTGTGACTGCGCTGCCCATATGCTGGTCATCTGATGACATCTGTGTGTGTTGTAATTATTCCCCAAATGTAGAAGGAATGAGATTGTGACATGTAAAAATGATTTGGAGGAAAATGTAACTGGTCTGATTAGTAAGTTTGCAGACGACACAAAGGTTGGTGGAATTGCGGATAGCAATGAGGACTGTCAGAGGATACAGCAGGATTTAGATCGTTTGGAGACTTGGGCGGAGAGATGGCAGATGGAGTTTAATCCGGGCAAATGTGAAGTAATGCATTTTGGAAGGTCTAGTGCAGGTAGGGAATAAACAGTGAATGGTAGAACCCTCAAGAGTATTGATAGTCAGAGAGATCCAGGTGTACAGGTCCACAAGTCACTGAAAGGGGCAACACAGGTGGAGAAGGTAGTCAAGAAGGCATACGGCATGCTTACCTTCATTGGCCGGGGCATTGAGTATAAGAATTGGCAAGTCATGTTGCCGCTGTATCGAACCTTAGTTAGGCCACACTTGGAGTATAGTGTTCATTTCTGGTCATCACACTACCAGAAGGATGTGGGGGCTTAAGAGAGCGTGCAGAAGAGATTTACCAGGATGCTGCCTGGTGTGGAGGGCATTAGCTATGAGGAGACATTGAATAAACTTGGTTTGTTCTCACTGGAACGACGGAGGTTGAGGGGCGACCTGATAAGAGTTCTACAAAATTATGAGGGGCATAGACAGAGTGGATAGTCAGAGGCTTTTTCCCAGGGTAGAGGGGTCAATTACTAAGGGCCATAGGTTTAAGGTGCGAGGGGCAAGGTTTTGAGGAGATATACAATGTTAGTTTTTTACACAGAGGGTAGTGGGTGCCTGGAACCCGCTGCCGGAGGAGGTGGTGGAAGCAGGGACGATAGTGATGTTTAAGGGGCATCTTGACAAATACATGAATAGGATAGGAATAGAGGGATATGGACTCCGGAAGTGTAGAAGATTTTAGTTTAGACGGGCAGCATGGTCGGTGCAGGGCTGAAGGGCCTGTTCCTGTGCTGTACTTTTCTTTGTTCTAAAACATTTTTTTTGGTCTCAGTTTCTTAGGTGAAGTAGAACCTGCTAGTAGTAACCACTTGTAGACATGATCTGTACGTGATCAAGTTAGAAACTCATTTAAGTCACCCTACTCTGTTTTGACACTGGATTATTTCAATTTCTCAGTGGGAGAAAGATGTGTTGAAAGAAAATATTTAACACGATTGTGCACTTTGTGGGTCCAGTGAGTAGTGTTCAATCCATTAAATATTAGTTATCGTGATAACATAGCTTTGCAAAATAATTCCTAATTATGTAATATCTTCTGTTGTTGAACACTTGGTGTGTTACTGCTCTGTATAACCTACGTTTCTGAAAGGTACATATTATAGAGTTTAAAGAACATGTATTTTTAATCAGTTTTTAAAAAAAGCTATGCATAAACACAAACAATAACAACCCCACTACCCTTTCCCTGCCACCATCTCCGGTGGAACCCATCAATTAAGCCCTTCATGGTGTACTTAACTTTTTCAAGATATAAAAATTCTGTAAGATCTCCAAGCCATATTCAGGCACTGTGTGGAGAAGGTGACCTCCACCTCATTAGTATCAGCCTATAAGCAATCAGTGAGGCGTGGGCAAGAACATCAGCCCCTGTCTGTAGCTTCGGCAAGTCTGACAGACACCCCTTTACAGAGTTACAGTATTCATAATGCTGGATTATAAACAGTTCAAATGTTCCAAAAATAAAACCGATGACTCTGATCATTTTAAGCGTTAGAGTAACATGCCATAGTTTGAATTAGAAAACAAATTCATTTCTCTCTTCCATCCAAATTCTTTAACTGCAGGCGTCTAAGGCAGTCAGCACTGTGCTCAAAGATTAAATCCACAAATGGGTACAATTCTTGCCGATCTGACAATACTCCTCTGCGGGGGGATGGGGTGGATTCTATTTGAACATTAAGCAGGTCGCAGTATTTCCTTTTTGTTTCTCAACACTTATCTCATGCCAGTCATGATTGTGTGTTAACATGGACAATTTTATTGGTTACTGGTTCTAGTTCCTTCTGCTTTTTGCCAAAGTGGCTTTTACCAACCGATGTTTTGGTGTTAGTGGCTGTATTTTGGAAATCCTTTTGAATGACCTGTTAGCTGTGGAACTTTGAAAACACACATTGTCTTTATTATTGCATTGAGTTGTTGCCCTAGGTGTTGGGTAGCTGCAGCATATCATGGAGTTCCAATGTGCAATGTGTTAATTTGGCCAGAATTAACAATAATATCTGATATATTGGTTCAACACAAGGGAGGGAAAAAATGGTCTGTTAAACTCGAAGATGCTTTCCAGAACTACTGTGATTACAAACTTTAAATCCGTCTTTGATTCAGGTTCCAGATTTACATTTGTTATTGTTCTAATTATAGCCCTGAAATTCAGCCCTAGTTATTGCTTCTATGTTTATTCGCATTTCTACTTTTTCCACATAAACACAACATAGTTAACAGCAGGTCACTGAAAAAAGAGGCATGTCGAAGCTTTTTATCTTGTGCTCATCAGGAACTTCAACAATATAAATATAAGGATAAAATAACAATATGAGAAACAACTATATGAGAAGCGAATGATTGGTTGGCAAGTGGACTCTGGTGGAGGCATTGCCATGGAGAATGCACCAATTGATGGTGACTGACAGTTACATAATCTGCCTACATACCAACATTCGCCGCTAACAGGATGCTGCTGTTAAGCCAAAAGGACGTTCTGCCTATCTCTCAAATTAGTAATGTATATAAATTTCAGTGCCACTGTGACAGTATGTAGGTCGAATGTCCCAAAGATTGATAGATCGTATCAAATAGCATGTCCCAACCACTGTTTGCAATGGACAAGGTGCACAATGTGCCCCCCCAACCAGCCAGTCTTACAAAAGTTTTAAAAAATAAATTTAGAGTACCCAATTCATTTTTTTCCAATTAAGGGGCAATTTGGCGTGGCTAATTCACCTAGCCTGCACATCTTTGGGTTGTGGGGTGAAACCCAGGCAAACACTGAGGAGAATGCGTAAACTCCAAATGGACTGTATCCCAGAGCCGGGATCGAACCTGGGACCTCGGTGCCGTAAGGCTGCAGGGCTAACCCACTGTGCCACCGTGCTGCCCTTGGTCCTTCCAAAACTTGATACACCGTGACCAACCTTCGATTTGACAACATTTGCTAAATAATCCTCAGTGTACTAAAAATTATGCTGGCAACTAATTTAAGATTATCAGTTGGGCTCGCAGTGTGGCGCATGATGTGTACGGGAAGCTACATATGTTAACACACAGTGACCTATTCTTTGTAGACAGAAAGAACATGTACACACATTGCACCTGTTTCAACTAAACAAAGCCATTTGCTGACTCATCTCGGGGAAATGCCTTGACTAATCAAGGGTAAGCTGCTTGGTTAAAATTTCAAACAATACTTGGCAGTTAATGGTCAGTCACCATCAACCAGTGCATTCTCCATGGCAATGCCTCTACCAGTCCACTTGCCAACCAATCAGCACTCTTAGTATAAATTGTTGTTTTCTGGTTACCATTGGTATTCTTGCGAAGCGTCCCAAAGAAGAAAAGCTGCGCCATATCTCTTTTTTCAGCAATACTCAAGTTCGGTACTACCAAGCGTCTAACTGTAGGTTTTAGTATTAATTATACTATTTTAATATGAAATATTAAACATTGCTTATTTTTTTCGATAAACTTCTGCCGCTTCCCTGGTTTGAATTAATATGGTAGTCTAGGAGCTGGGTAGGCAAATTGTTTCCAAATCCATGCTAATAGCTTTCTAAAGTGGTCCCCCAGGAGTGGCATGAGAATGGAATTGTCCATTTATGGGATGCTCTGTTGGTGCAGTTGAATTTGGAAACTGTGTGTTATGAAAAGTGATTAGCAAGAACCCACATCCTGTGCCCCAACTTTAAACAGGTGTTAATAGATGTTTTACTTGTTACGCTCCTTGCCCCACCCCCTCACAAGTTGTTGGTAAGGTCCGATCAGGGACCAGTAACATTTTGTTTAGACAAAAGTTTGGGATTTAAGACATTTGCTCAGTGAGTAAGGCCACAGGATTCCATGTGTATTGAGCAAACAAATATAAACTTTACTCCGCAAGTTAAGAAAGATAAAACAATGTACAATAGCGATCTTACACTCTCAAATCCAGGGTAACTGAGGTATGCGTGAATTAACATGCAACACAATAAATGGCAGATGCAATCAAGAGAGAGTTGATGGATTTCTCAAAACCCACCCAGATGTCAGTAACATTGTGCATTGTGAGTCAACCAATCTCACTGAAACAAACACTCTCTCTGCCTGTGTGTGTGTGTGTGTGTCTCTGCGGGCCGGTCTCTCTGCGGGCCGGTTTCTCTGCGGGCCGAGAGCGGCAGAGAGGCCGGCAGAGAGGCCGGCCGGTCTCTCACTCGCTCCCGGCTGGTCTCTCCCTCTGTTTGTCTGTTCCCTCCCTCTGTTTGTCTGTTCTCTCCCTCTGTTTGTCTGTTCTCTCCCTCTGTTTGTCTGTTCTCTCCCTCTGTTTGTCTGTTCTCTCCCTCTGTTTGTCTGTTCTCTCCCTCTGTTTGTCTGTTCTCTCCCTCTGTTTGTCTGTTCTCTCCCTCTGTTTGTCTGTTCTCTCCCTCTGTTTGTCTGTTCTCTCCCTCTGTTTGTCTGTTCTCTCCCTCTGTTTGTCTGTTCTCTCCCTCTGTTTGTCTGTTCTCTCCCTCTGTTTGTCTGTTCTCTCCCTCTGTTTGTCTGTTCTCTCCCTCTGTTTGCCTGTTCTCTCCCTCTGTTTGCCTGTTCTCTCCCTCTGTTTGCCTGTTCTCTCCCTCTGTTTGCCTGTTCTCTCCCTCTGTTTGTCTGTCTCTCCCTCTGTTTGCCTGTTCTCTCCCTCTGTTTGTCTGTCTCTCCCTCTGTTTGTCTGTTCTCTCCCTCTGTTTGCCTGTTCTCTCCCTCTGTTTGCCTGTTCTCTCCCTCTGTTTGCCTGTTCTCTCCCTCTGTTTGCCTGTTCTCTCCCTCTGTTTGCCTGTTCTCTCCCTCTGTTTGTCTCTGTTTGTCTCTGTCTGTCTCTGTCTGTCTCTGTCTGTCTCTGTCTGTCTCTGTCTGTCTCTGTCTGTCTCTGTCTGTCTCTGTCTGTCTGTCTCTGTCTGTCTGTCTCTATCTGTCTGTCTCTGTCTGTCTGTCTCTGTCTGTCTGTCTGTCTGTCTGTCTCTGTCTGTCTCTGTCTGTCTCTGTCTGTCTGTCTCTGTCTGTCTCTGTCTGTCTCTGTCTGTCTCTGTCTGTCTCTGTCTCTGTCTGTCTCTGTCTGTCTCTGTCTGTCTCTGTCTGTCTCTGTCTGTCTCTGTCTCTGTCTGTCTCTGTCTCTGTCTGTCTCTGTCTCTGTCTGTCTCTGTCTCTGTCTGTCTCTGTCTCTGTCTGTCTCTGTCTCTGTCTGTCTCTGTTTCTGTCTGTCTCTGTTTCTGTCTGTCTCTGTTTCTGTCTGTCTCTGTTTCTGTCTGTCTCTGTTTCTGTCTGTCTCTCTGTTTCTGTCTGTCTCTCTGTTTCTGTGTCTCTCTCTGTTTCTGTCTCTCTCTGTTTCTGTCTCTCTCTGTTTCTGTCTCTCTCTCTCTCTCTCTCTCTCTCTCTCTCTCTCTCTCTCTCTCTCTCTCTCTCTCTCTCAGTTGTACCAACTCAAACTGCACGAACGACAGCCCATCTTGCACAGTTTCAATCTTGCCTCCTGAGAGGCCATTTTCCAAGATTTCGAAGTACGTATGCAAGCACTATTGCTCCAAAGTTGCCCAAGTGGCTTATAGTGCAGAGTCACCAACCTTTGGCTGCCTTCTCAAGAGCTTCAGCCCTTTACCTATTCGGAGCCGCCTTTTCTACTCTGGTGTGAACTGGGGCCGTTTCCTGTCCCTGTCACCTTTCTGGGACTTTTCTTTTGGGACCTTGCCCTGTCCTCTATGTGGGGCCCCAGTCTTCCATGTTGCTCGGCTTCTGGTTCCCTGACTCTGGTTTCTTCACAGTTTTCCTTTTCGCACAGGTGCGCTGGGCCTACAGAACATGAAAATGTAGAACTGTGCATGTGTGCCGAAGCTCCGACGGTCATTGGTTCTTGACCTCTGCTCTCAACAACAAATTAAGTTTATTTTTTGTAGCTAAATCTTAGGTTTCATTGTGGTTACTTCTACCAAGCCTACAATGTAACTGATATTTTAAAACGTGGATTAAACTGTAAAGTTTAAAATTTAATTGGATTATTTAGGCAGTGCTGAAAACAACTGGTGTAATCTGGCAATTTACTGAACCAGATGGTTTCATTTAAAATGCTAGTCTCTGATTCAGTTCATTGAGTTGAGATACTGTCTGAATTGAGTTGATAAAATCTTGGAAAAGGTGCTCACCCAAATCTGATTAGATTATGTAGATGTCTCACTTACTAGGTACTTTTTGACTCTTGGAAGTTTCTATTGCAGCATTTCTCTTAATCGGCTGCATTATGTACAAAATTAACATTTCCTTCCCAAAGTTGAATGGTTCAATTTTAATATAATAAGATTGGAAGGGTTGATAAGGGCAGAGGACTGAAAGGCAATAAAAGGTTGTATCGTTCACAAAATCTATTCGACAAAGAACTAGTGGCATTTGAACTTTAGGGCTGAATTTGCTCTTGCTCACATTAAATCACTTTCTATAACAAGTGTGCAGTAAGAGTTCTCCTGGTTTATCTCCATCCTCTTCCTAGTTAAGAGGTGATGTTGATTAAAGCTCCTTTATGGAGGTTAGCTTAGTTTAGAGTAGGGGGTTAGTAGGGGGAAGACGGCTTTTGCACTATGTTTATAAATTCATGTACATTGTTTATTTTGTTGTCTTTGGATAACTATTTCAGTGATAATACCCTACACAGGGTGGCACATGGCACAGTGGTTAGCACTAGGACTGCAACGCTGAGGACCCGGGTTTGAATCCCGGCCCTGGGTCACTGTTCGTGTGGAGTTTGCACATTCTCCCTGTGTCGGCGTGGGTTTCAACCCCACAACCCAAAGATGTACAGGTTAGGTGGATTGGCCACGTTAAATTGCCCCTTAGTTGGAAAAATAATTGGGTACTCTAAATTTATATAAAAAAAAATAAAACCACTACACCATCGCCTCCCCTTACCTGGCCTATTTGAGGTGTTATTTCAAACCTGAACGTTTTCTGTGTGGGTCTCTTTGATATGGCAGGTTAATTTGGAAGTGCCTGATATCCGTGATCATCTATTTAACAATGTCTGATGTTGTACGTTTCATATTACTAAGTTTTATTAAGAGTGATCAAGATTAAATACTTAAATGGTGTCTTCAATTGCAAGGCATGTTTTTTGAATATACCGTAGGACTTGGGAGAAATATAAGGGATGGGGCAGCACGGTGGCGCAAGTGGTTAGCATGGTTGCCTCACGGCGCCGAGATCCCAGGTTCGATCTCTGCTCTGGGTCACTGTCCATGTGGAGTTTGCACATTCTCCCCGTATTTGCGTGAGTTTCACCCCCACGACCCAAAAGATGTGCAGGATAGGTGGATTGGCCACGCTAAATTGCCCATTAATTGGAAAAAAGGAATTGGATACTCTAAATTTATTTAAAAAAAAGAAATATAAGGGGCGGGATTCTCCATTCCTGAGACTTAAGTGTTGACGCTGGCGCAGGATTTGTGGACTTCCACGACTGCAAAACTGGCATCGTACCTGGACCGATTCAGCGACTGTTGAGGGGCTAGCACTGACACCAGGTGGAACACAATCGATTCCAATGAAAAGCAGTGCTGGATTTGCGATTGACACTCAGGAGGGTAACAAGCAGCAGCCGCATATATGCATATACACATTACAATCTCCGCACACACATCCGAGCCAACAAAATGACACTGGCTGTGCTGGAGTGCGCCTACCCTGCTGATGGGTCGGCTGGGACCGGAGGGCACGCGCGTGGTGGGGGGGGGGGGGGGGGGGGGGGGGGGGTGGTACGGCAATCCATATAACTTGTGACCCTAATCCCACAGTGGGCAGTCAGGGGAGGCCGCGGTAGTGATGTTCCTTGCCCATCCATCCCGATCCCACAGCCCACCTCCTAGCCATCCCCACTACTCCCTCCGGCCCTGGCAGAATCCCTCCAGCCAGCGGTATAACTGTCAGCAAACTATGGCGAAGTTGGACACTTTCCGTGTTCTCTCTTTCTCTCTTCCTCTCTCCCCCTCATCAGCCATGTTGCCGGTGAACTGTGCTGTCGGGAATTCAGCCCAGTGGAGCCGGAAAATCGTGGAGGCCCCAGAGAATTAGGCCTGCTAATGGCATGTATTTACTGTCTGTGCATTCTGGAATGCATCGGTCGAGATGATGGAGAACTGCAATTTGGCATGAAACCGGCACCAGCCACTATCTCGGCCTCAACTGATTTTCCGCCCAATCGAGTTTCCCGATTTCGCCGTCGGCCAACAGAAATTCCCGCCAAAGGAATCTGATCATTCTTGACTGTGGCATGGTAGCACAGTGATTCACATTTGATACATCCTTGATGTATCAAATATACCCTTATGACCTATATACTAGCTCCATGACTTCCAATGCTTGAAATGTAAACATTTTATCTACAAAACTTTGAAAGGCCTCATTTCAACGTATCCAGCTACTTCCTTCTGCTCTTTCCAACTCTTTGACTATCCTACATTTTTGTGGGTTGCACAGTTGCTTCACAGCTCCAGGGTCCCAGGTTCGATTCCCGGCTTGGGTCACTGTCTGTGCGGAGTCTGCACATTCTCCCCGTGTATGTGTGGGTTTCCTCCGGTGCTCCGGTTTCCTCCCACAAGTCCAAAGATATGCAGGTTAGGTGGATTGGCCATGCTGAATTGCCCTTGGTGTCCAAAAAGGAAGGGGGGGGGTTACTGGGTTATGGGGATATGGTGGAGGTGTGGGCTTGGGTAGGGTGCTGTTTCCAAGGGCCAGTGCAGACCCGATGGGCTGAATGGCTCCCTTATGCACTGTAAATTCTGTGACCGAGCTTGTGTCGGCAATTTTACCTGAAACACCTCAGGTTTTTAGTCTTGCAGAGGTTTTTTTGGATGAATATCAGATAATAGAACTCCATTAACTGCTTAATGTTCTGAAAACGCATATTTATTGGATTGGATTTGTTTATTGTCACATGTACTGAAGTATAGTGAATTATGTTTCTGCGAGCAGTTCAAACAGATCATTAAGTACATGAAAATAAAATAAAATGCATAATAGGGCAACACAAGGTACGCTATGTAAATATATAGACACCAGCATCGGGTGAAGCATACAGGAGTGTAGTATTAATCAGGCCAATCATAAGAGGGTCGTTTAGAAGTCTGGTAACAGCGGGGAAGAAGCTGTGTTTGAGTCTGTTCGTGCATGTTCTCAGACTTTTATATCTCCTGCCCGATGGAAGAAGTTGGAAGAGTGAGTAAACCGGGTGGTGGGGTCTTTGATTATGCTGCCCACTTTCCCCAGGCAGTGGGAGGTGTAGATGAAGTCAATGGATGGGAGGCAGGTTTATGTGATGGACTGGGCTGTTTTGAGTATTGCTGAATTTGTTTGGTTTGAGAATTTTGTTTTTAATACTTCTTTGTCACACAAACAAATGGAAACTGTTTCTCCAGTTTTGCTTTGGACAGTTCAACCCAAATTGTCCTACTTTTAAAAGCCAGCATGTTATTACAGAAGGATTGGCATATCAGCTAATCAAATGTATTACTTCCACTGATGACTCATTTGTCCCTGCAGTGCTTCACATTCTCACAATATGGGGTAGAGCTTAAAATCGTACTGGGTCAAATTCTGGTGGAAAACGCATGCTATTGTTTTTTAAAAATAGATTTTGAGTATCCAATTCTTTTCTTCCAATTAAGGGGCAATTTAGTGTGGCCAATCCACCTACTCTGCACATCTTTGGGTTGTGGGAATGAGACCCACGCAGGCATGGGGAGAATGTGCAAACATCCACACGGACAGTGACCCGGGTCTGGGAACGAACCTGGGTCCTCTGCGCCGTGTGGCAGCAGTGCTAAGCACTGTGCCACCGTGCGCATACCATTGTTAATGCCAAAGCGGCCATTCAGTTTGACTTTTTTGAGAGACTTAAAAAAAAAAATTTAGAGTACTCAATTATATTTTTCCCAATTAAGGGGCAGTTTAGCATGACCAATTCAACTACCCTGCGCATCTTTGGGTTGTGGGGATGAGACCCATGCAAACACAGGGAGAATGTGCAAACTCCACACGGTCAGTGACCCAGGGCCAGGATCAAACCCGGGTCCTCAGTGCTGTGAAGCAGCAGTGCTAATCACTGCGCCACCCTAGATTAAGAGATAGTTATGTGAATCTCCAAACTTGTTGGTCAGTTTGTACCATTTGCTTTGTACAAACTACACCCTGTTAGTCTCACTGTTATTTTTAAGAGCTCGATAGATTTGCATGTCAATTGATCGTTAAACATTTCACAAAGTTAGGGCTGGTAATTAAGAATGCAAATACCCCTTTACAAATGTGATAGTTAATTCAATGCCAATCTGACTCTTGTCAAAAACGGGAACATTTCTACATGCAATAAATTATTTTTAAAGGAGAAAATAATTCACATTTACTTTGCCTTTTTTCCCTCTCAATCCAACCTGCCTTTCCATCTCTCTATTTTCCTTTGACCTGATTTAACACTTAATTCATCCTCTGTAGTTCTGTTTCCTTCACAATTCTTAAATCTCATTGGTTAAGGAAGATGGGCCGTTGTTCCCATTGTTTACCAAAGCCCCAGATGTATTATTGCCCTCATCTTGTGCAAAGATCTTTCGAGCACAAAATTGCAAAAATATGTATGTGATGTATGTTGTGAATTTCTCACTCCACTGAGATTTGGCCATAGATTTAAAGGGCTTGAATATCAATATTGTGGCCATTTTATGGCATTAATGGATTTTTGCAGGAGGTTTTTGTGCTGCTTTCATGGCAGAGTTGATGAGTGTGTTGCTTTCATGGCAGAGTTGATAGAGCAAAGTGTGTACATGCTTGTTTGTATTATTTTGTGGAATGAGTGTGACTGGCAAGGCTAGCATTTGTTGCCTATTCCTAGTTGCCCTTGCAAAAGCTGGGATGAGATGCTTTCTATAACCCATGCAGTCCAACAGGCGATGCAGTCCAACAGGTGGGGGTAGACTTAATTGTCCAACAATACCTGTGTGCTGCCTATCTGCACATTCACCTGATGAAGGAGCTACGCTCCAAAAGCTAGTGATTCCAAACAAACCTGTTGGACTTTAACCTGGTGTTGTAAAGACTTATCTGGCTTATAAAAATGTTTGGATCTGTGATGCACAGGACAAATACCAGATATTAAAATGTTTCATAAACATTAAACCATATATATATATTTATTCAAACATGTGCTTCTCGAACCAAACACTTGCTATATAAATAAAAGCAAGTTACTGCGGATGACAGTCACCCAGATTCTCAATGTTAGCACCGTTCTCTCTACCGACAGATGCTGTCAGACCTGCTGAGATTATTCTTTATTTTCTGTTTCTGTATGTGCTATTTAAACTCAACAGATGTTTATCTTCCTGGCATAGAACGCCTTGTGCTCCACAAAAGTTCTCTGAGCAAATATATTGCTGGAGATTTAAGCCGATTTTAAAAAATGGATCTTGCAGTTGCAAATGATACCTGAAACGATTTGTTGTCCGGCTTTGATTTTCTGGTACATTATGAAGTGGCGCACTTAATCTATTCGGTTTTCCTTTCCATTTTTTTTGCCAATTCTCAGTTTAAACCATTTTATCATTTCTATTTTTACCCTCTAGCCATCAGCATAGACAAATATTAAACCTTAAACTGAGCAAGATAAAAGAGCTTTTGACCAAACTAGTTTTTTTTTAAGGTGTTGCAGTTTTCGCTCTTGCAGCCTGTGCTCATACAATCAATTTCCTAAGGTGTAAACGTCCTTACGGTTAATTAAATTAAACCCTGAAATTGGAATTCAACTGTAGAGCCACACTGGAACTGATGACCATAGCAAGTCATAAGTAACTTATCCATGGATCCAGCCACACATGAGCTATTTTGCAAGTAATTGCTTATCAATGTTCTCCATCTAACCGTAGCTCGTTCTTGAGCAGGGAGTTAGCTGTTAGAATAATGACACCCTCTGCCCATTAACTTTATTATAAAGGAACATTTTCATAGTGGGTTTTCTAAATTAGGATAATATTGATTAGGTTTTAAACCACACAATTATGCCAGAGACTTGGGTCTAAAATGTGTACTAATATTATCAAGTAGGTGCTGCATTCATTTCAGAAATGAGTTAACACAAAATCAGTTAGACAGCGATAACTTACCCAGAGTTGTGTAGTTTTAGTTTTGACTAATATGTTTAAAACTTATTTTGACAGCACTTGTGTTCCATTGCAAATTAACAGATGCTCATATTAATTGCAATGAGCTGATGTCCATTTTTCAGAAGCAGGCGTCAGACTTTCTGGATCAGCAGTGTGTGTCTGAAATGGTTATTTCAAGCTACTGCTAGCTGGTGATGTCACTTCCTGCAATAACTGTGAAAATGTCAGGCGAGAAACTCAACAGGATTTGTCACTTACATTTCAGAGCCTGTAATAAGCAGTATGCGATGCATGGTAACTGGTAACAGAAGGCACATTGCAATTTCAGTCAGTCACTAATGCTCCCTCATCGATTTTAATAAAACAGATGCCCTCTCAATAGCAATGTTTGCAGTGGGGAGATCACAACTCTCTGGCAGATGTTTGAATGATACACTGCAATATTTATCAGTGATGTGCTAAAGGAGGATTGCCTCCAAAGATTTGTTTTGCCATCCTCATGTTAATACATTTAGCTTACTGCCTGAGAGACCCTTCATCATATTAGCAATATAACAAAAATGTATGACTCAAATAAAAGCCTTTTCAGTAGTTTGTTCGCTTCATTTTCAGAAGATTGCGTCAGCCAGGAATAGCTAGGAGCAATGTATAAAACCGTCTGTATGTTAAAGAGAACAAAGAAAAATTACAGCACAGGAACAGGCCCTTCGGCTCCTAATTGTTACCACGATATGATGGTCAGACAATTCAGAAGAGCAGAGTTGTTCAGGAATTGTATTTAACTCTTTGGGTCATCAGCAACTTTCAAAATGTTAACTATTTCTATCTAATATTACGATCCCAGACCAGACTCCAATAGCGGCTAGGATACTTGACTGAAACCCCAATACTTTAGTTCATTGTAAGACTGTGCGGTAGTATTGAGGAAGCAGGCGGGCTGCAGAGGGACTTGGACAGGCTAGGAGAGTGGGAAAGAAGTGGCAGATGGAATACAATATAGAAAAGTGTATGGTTATGCACTTTGGAAAGAGAAATTGAGGCATAGACTATTTTCTAAATGGGGATATGGTTTGAAAATCAGAAGCACAAAGGGATTTGGGAGTCTTTGTTCACGATTCTCTTAAGGTTTACGTGCAGGTTCAGTTGGCAGTTACGAAGGCAAATGCAATGTTAGCATTCATGTCAAGAGGGCTAGAGTACAAGACCAGGGATGTACTTCTGAGGCTATATGAGTCTCTGGTCAGACCCCATTTGTAGTATTGTGAGCAGTTTTGGGCCCCGTACCGAAGGAACAATGTGCTGGCCTTGGAAAGGGTCCAGAGGATGATCCCTAGAATGCAGAGCTTACCGTATGTGAAACGGTTGAGGACTCTTGGTCTGCACTTGTTGGAGCTTAGAATGATGAGGAGGAATTTTATTGAAATTTACAGGATACTGCGAGGCCTGAATAGAGTAGATGTGGAGAAGATGGTTCCACTAGTAGGAAAAGCTAGAACCAGAGGACACAATCCCAGAATTTCTTCAGCCAGAGGTGGTGCAGAAGGCTGTGGAGACCAAATCACTGAGTGTCTTTAAGGCAGAGGTTCTTGATTAATAAGGGGATCAGGGGTTATGGGGAGAAGGCAGGAGAGTGGGGATGAGAAAAATATCAGACATGATTGGATGGCTGAGCAGACTCGATGGATCGAGTGGCCTATGTCTTATGGTCTTATGAAATGATTCGCTCCAGGAGCGATTGATTAAGAAATAGGGATTTGGTATTTTTAACAAATCTTTATTATTATTAATGCCTGAGACCTGCCCCAAAATTCGGAGAGCTATCTTGCAGACTAGTCAAGCAACAGCTTGACAGAGTCATAATCATAGAACATACAGTGCAGAAGGAGGCCATTCAGCCCATCGAGTCTGCACCGACCCACTTAAGCCCTCACTTCCACCCTATCCCCGTAACTCAATAACCCCTCCTAACCTTTTTAATTACTAAGGGCAATTTATCATGGCCAATCCACCTAACCTGCACGTCTTTGGACTGTGGGAGGAAACCGGAGCACCCGGAGGAAACCCACGCAGTCACCGGGCAGACTCCGCACAGACAGTGACCCAGTGGGGAATTGAACCTGGGACCCTGGCACTGAGAAGCCACACAGCTAACCACTGTGCTACTGTTCTGCCCCATCATTATGAATACAACGTTAAGCTCTAACTTCCCACCTGAAAAGAACAGCTTACAATTACGCTTTAAATACTCCTACTCAATCCCCATTAAATAGCAAGAAACGAAACATACAGCCCTCAATCCATTTTAAAATCAGCATGGTATATTGTAATACTTTATAGAACAGACTTTTGGCTCCTGTTAGAACCCTTCAGACTCTGGCCGAATATCTTCAAATAGCTTCTTCAACTGGGTTGTTTCAGCCTCTTCCATGTCTTCAGACAAGACTGCTCTGCTTCAACTATTATTACTCTTTTTAAACTATCCTGCTGGGAGAGAAAACTGCCTTGCGGTCAAAACAAGGGTTGCCAGATCAGACTTGAATTCCCTTCTCCAAAGCATTTTCTAAAATGTCTTTCCCGGAGCTCCACTCAGCATTGACATCATCTCCCCAAACTGAAAAACAAAACTGTCCCCAGTCAAGCCACAATGAATTAGCCGATACTGAAAAACACATTATTCTGGTCAATTTCACCTTCTGGATCCTAGAAGCTCCCAGGCCTTCAGATATGGCTAATTCATCTGGAAAATCAAAAAAGATGCAATTGTCACTTCACACAGCCATATAATTTGGCATTTGGTATTATGTTAATATAGGGTATTCTGTTTCTTGTAGCGTAGTCATTTGAAAGGTATTCAAACCGGGGCTGGTTTAGCTTAGTTGGCTGGACAGCTGGCTTGTGATGTAGAGTGAGATCACCAGCGCGGGTTCAATTCCCATACCGGCTGAGGTTATTCATGAAGGCCCCGCCTTCTCAACCTTGCCCCTTGCCTGAGGTGTGGTGATCCTTAGTTACATCAAAGGGGAAAGCAGCCTATAGTTATCTGGAACTATGGCGAATTACATTGCATTCATAAATGTGAGAGAATGGCGAGGCAGGGTGTGCACGTTATAGGGAAATGCCTAACCAAGATCGAGTATTTTCTTGCAGGCAAGCAAAATTATCGCGACTGCCCTTGTGATAGCTATACAATAGGCATGCATGACTGATTCAGGAGTGGAACATCTCTTTTGGGATGTTGCATATTGCTGCAGTTTGCCGCACTACCACGTGACCCTAACGTTTTCATTTTTTCAATGCAGAATATGTAAAATCTGATGATTTTTCATTTTATAGGTGTGCTGAAATTAAACTGGTTTCCTTGCTTGATTCTGCACTTGCAAGACATAAAGTTCATGTTCATGCATGGGTCCCTGAAATCCAAATGACATTGCATTTTTGCCTCTCCCGAAAGTGTTCTAACTTTGGGGTAGTTCTTTTATTCAGCATTATAAAAAAGGAGTTAGCCTTTTAAATATGTTTAAAGTTAATGCTCTTTGCTATTTCTTCTGTATTATGAATGCTACATAATTTGGAAGAATACGCTTACTTGTGAAAAAGCTGACTAATTTAATCTAATGTGCGTATTGGTTTGGAAGCTTGTAAATTCTGAAATGCAAAAGCAGTTTTGTTCAGTTACTTCTGGGCTACGACTAGTTGCTGATTTCTACACTCTACAGACAAGGTACCTTGTTAAAGCAGAAGTAATTAATCCATTTGGCTTCAACCCAATGTTCACAAACGGATTTTTCTCAAAACTTGGTTTATCTGTTGCAGTTTTAGAAGATTAAATTCCTGTTTTTGTTCTAAATGGTGAAAACTAGCTAAATTGTTGTCGATTTAAAAAAAAAAGGGAATTAGTGTAGACCGGGAAAAGATTTGGCATCATTAGAGAGGAAGTTAGAAACATAGAAACAGAGAAAATAGGAGGAGGCCATTCAGCCCTTCGAGCTTATTCCGTCATTCATTATGATCAAGATGTGGAGATGCCGGTGTTGGACTAGGGTGAGCACAGTAAGAAGTCTTACAACACCAGGTTAAAGTCCAACAGGCTTGTTTCGAACCACTAGCTTTCGGAGCACTGCTCCTTCCTCGGGTGAATGAAGAGGCAGGTTCCAAAAACATGTATAGTCAAAGATGCAAGACGATACTTTGAATGCAAATCTTCACAGGTAATTAAGTTTTTACGGGTCCAAATGGAGCAACTGGAGAGAGGAAGAATCACAGGTTAAAGAGGTGTGAATTGTCTCAAGCCAGGACAGTTGGTAGGATTTTGCAAGCCCAGGCCAGATGGTGAGGGGTGAATGTAATGTGACATGAATCCAAGGTCCAGGTTGAGGCCATACTCGTGTGCAGAATTTGGTTATAAGTTTCTGCTTGGCGATTCTGCGTTGTCGTGCGTCCTGAAGGCCGCCTTAGAGAACGCTTACCCGAAGATCAGAGGCTGAATGCCCTTGACTGGTGAAGTGTTCCTCGACTGGAAGGGAACGTTCCTGCCTGGCGATTGTCACGCAATGTCCGTTCATCTGTTGTCGCAGCGTCTGCATGGTCTCGCCAATGTACCACGCTTCGGGGCATCCTTTCCTGCAGCGTATGAGGTAGACAATGTTGGCCGAGTTGCACGACCATGTACTGCGTACCTGGTGGGTGGTGTTCTCCCGTGTAATGGTCGTGGTACCCATGTCGCTGATCTGGCACGTCTTGCAGAAATTGCCTGGCAGGTTTGTGTGGTGTCGTGGTCGCTGTTCTGAAGGCTGGGTAGTTTACTGCAACTAATGGTTTGTTTGAGGTTGCGCGGTTGTTTGAAGGTAAGTAGTGGGGGTGTGAGAATGACCGTGGCAAGATGTTCGTCTTCATTGATGACATGTTGAAGGCTGCGAAGAAGATGTCGTAGTTTCTCCGCTCCGGGGAAGTCATGGATGACAAAGGGTACTCTCAGTTAGAACATAGAACATATAACGATACAGCGCAGTACAGGCCCTTCGGCCCTCGATGTTGCACCGACATGGAAAAAACTAAAGGCCATCTAACCTACACTATGCCCTTATCATCCATATGCTTATCCAATAAACTTTAAAATGCCCTCAATGTTGGCGAGTTCACTACTGTGCGTTTTTGTCTTCTGAGGAGGTCGTTGCGGTTTTTTGCTGTGGCGCGTTGGAACTGCCAATGGATGAGTCGAGTGCCATATCCTGTTCATACGAGGGCATCTTTCAGCGTCTGTAATGTCTGTTACGCTCCTCCTCGTCTGAGCAGATCCTGTGTATACGGAGGGCTTGACATAGGGGATGGCTTCTTTAATGTAAGAAGTCTTACAACACCAGGTTAAAGTCCAACAGGTTTGTTTCAAATCACTAGCTTTCGGTGCAATCCTCCTTCCTCAGGTGAATGGCGAGGTAGATGTGTTTAGGGTGGAAGCTGGAGAAGTAGAGCATCGTGAGGTTATCCGTGGGCTTGCGGTAAAGCGAAGTGCTGAGGTTACCATCCTTGATGGAGATGTGTGTCCAAGAATCCAACCGATTCTGGCGAGTAGTCCATGGTGAGTCTGATGGTGGGGTGGAACATATTGATGTCATCATGTAGTTGTTTCAGTGATTCTTCGCTGTGGTTCCAAAGGAACAAAATGTCATTTATGTATCTGGTGTATAACGTCGGTTGAAGTTCCTGTGCAGTGAGGAGGTCTTGTTCAAACTTATGCATGAAGATGTTGGCATGTTGAGGCGCGCATTTGGTTCCCAAGGCTGTTCCGTATGTCTGGATGAAGAACTTGTTGTTGAAGGTGAAGACGTGATCCAGAATGAAGCGGATGAGTTGCAGAATTGCAGCTGGAGATTGGCAGCTGTCGGTGTTGAGTACTGAAGCTGTGGCAGCAATGCCGTTGTCATGGGGGATTCTGGTGTAGAATGCCGAGACATCCATTGTGACGAGGAATGTTCCTGATTCAACTGGTCCATGGGTGCTGAGTTTCTGTAAGAAGTCCGTTGTATCGTGACAGAAGCTGGGCATTCCTTGCACGATGGGTTTCAAGATGTTCTTGATGTAGCCAGAGAGGTTCTCACACAGGGTCCCATTGCCTTGTACGATTGGATGGCCTGGTGTGTTGGCCTTGTGTATTTTAGGGAGGCAGTAGAGATCTCTAACATGGGGAGTATGTGGGTGCTCTGAAGGTCTGGATTCAAGGCCTTGATCAGTCTGTTGAGTTGGCGGGTGTGCTCTTTGGTTGGATCTGCGGGTAACTGTAGTGTTCCTGGTTGTTGAGTTGTCGGTGCACTTCTTTGCAGTAGTACGTTCTGTTCAGTATAACGGTGGCCCCTCCTTTGTCTGCAGGTTTGATGACGATGTTGCGGTTGATCTCGAGAGCGGGTGGTGTTGCGTTGTGCTTGGGTAACGTTAGGGGCTGTCTTGTGAATGCGACTGATGAATCTGGCATTGACACGACTCCTGGCGGCTTGAGCATACATGTCGAGTCTAGGGCAGACGCTGCGACAACGGATTAATGGACGTTGCACGACAATCGCCAGGCAGGAATGTTCCCTTCCAGTCGGGGAACACTTCAGCAGTCAAGGGCATTCCGCCTCTGATCTTCGAGCAAGTGTTCTCCATGGTGGCCTTCAAGACGCGCAAAAATGTAGAAACGCCGAGCAGAAACTAGTAGCCAAGTTCCGCACACATGAGTACAGCCTCAACCGGGACCTTGGATTCATGACTCATTACATTCCACCCCCCCCCACCATCTGCCTGGGCTTGCGAAATCCTACCAACATCCTACCAACTGTCCTGGTTTGAGACAATTCACACCTCTTTAACCTGTGATTATCCCTCTCTCCAGTTGCTCCGTTTGGACCTATAGAGCCTTAATTACATGCAAAGACTTGCATTCAAAGTATTGTCTTGCATCTTTGACTTTGTCTATATATATATATATATATATATGTGTTTCTGGAACCTACCTCTTCATTCACCTGAGGATGGAGCAGTGCTCCGAAAGCTAGTGATTCGAAACAAACCTGTTGGACTTTAACCTGATATTGTCAGACTTCTTGCTGTCCATTATGATCAAGGCTGATCATCCATAAGTCATAGGAGCAGAATTAGGCTACTCGGCCCATCGAGTCTGCTCTGCCATTCAATCATGGCTGATATTTTTCTCATCCCCATTCTCCTGCCTTCTCCCCATAACCCCTGATCCCCTTATTAATGAAGGACCTACCTATCTCTGTCTTAAAGACGTTCAGTGATTTGGGCTCCACAGCCTTTCTGCAGCAAAGAGTTCCACAGATTCACCACCCTCTGGCTGAAGAAATTTCTCCAACTCAATAGCCTAATCCGCTTTACCCCATATCACTGGGGCTGGTTTAGCTCACTGGGCTAAATCGCTGTCTTTTAAAGCAGACCAAGGAGGCCAGCAGCACGGTTCGATTCCCGTACCAGCCTCCCCGGACAGACGCCGGAATGTGGCGACTAGGGGCTTTTCACAGTAGCTTCATTGAAGCCTACTCGTGACAATAAGCGATTTTCATTTCATTTCAATCCTTTGATCCCCTTCGCCTTAAGTGCTACATCTAACTGCTTCTTGATAAGTTATTGTGTTTGTGGAAAGCAGCATTTCTATCCTTTAATTTCATTGCCAGCAATTAATTGAAAAGTGGTAGAAGCAGCTGAAAGAGTCCACATCAATATTACACAAAACCAAAAATCTGGGAATTATAGAGAAGTAATATATTGCACATTTAACTGAGACTGAGTACCATGCATTATTGTGTTAGAGGTTTAATGTGTTACTAACAACACTGAGGGATACTACAAAAACGAGCAGACTTGCTTACATCCTAGGGAACAAAGCAATTCACATTAGGCATTTGGATTTTTTTTGTAGAATTTGTCTAACTGCATGAATGTGAAACAGTTGACATCCTTCTGGAAACTAGGCCTGGGTCCTCCATAACCACTGCTGGACCTAATTCTCTCCCCTGCTCCCCTCCCACATGACTACAATGTATTTAATATATAAGAATTGAAGCCCCTGCGATAAATATTGATCCTACTGATCCATTTCTAACTTGGATTTTTAACTCCAAAAGTATCACGGCAATACTCGTGATGTCAACTACAATTGCTGGGGTCATGTAGTTAGTGAGTGATGGTTGCCTACCAAATAATGCACTGTTAGGAGTATTTGCGGGTTCCAGTTGACCTGTTGGTAGCCAAAATTAAGGTCCAAGGACTCATGCAAGTGATGATGTGGAGATGCCGGTGTTGGACTGGGGTGAGCACAGTAAGAAGTTTTACAACACCACGTTAAAGTCCAAAGGTTTGTTTCAAATCACTAGCTTTCGGAGCACTGCTCCTTCCTCGGGTGAGATACCAGGTATGTAGAACCAAAGTTGATCTTCGCCATAAGTGTGCGGGATGTCAGAAGAAGTTTGCCTGAAATTGCAATGTCACATGCCCACTATCTACTTAGAATTTAACTTGCCTCATTAGTAATTAAAGGCATTTATACACGGGCAGAATTTCAGATTTAGGACATAAATTAATTTAATGTAATTACTAGAATTATGTAGTCCACCAATTTTATGACTCAATCTTTCTCATTTTCCCTTCTTTTGTTAGCAGTATTGACTGAATAGATGAACAATTTGATATCTCAGAATGAACCACTTCCTGTGGTCAATGTTTCAAATAATTATCTAAAATTCACAAAGAACAGTGCTTACTATTAGCATGTAATCAGAATAAGATTTTGTAATGCATATTCTGAAAAGTATGGCTGTCAACAGCTCATTCTTAAGTCTTATTGATTTCTGTGGAATCCCTCCATACAATGCTAATTTAGTGATTTCTACTGTCAAGATGTTTTGGCTGAGGGTTTATTTATTTTTTTTGTTTTGCTTGTATAGTGATTGGCCAACTTATAAATTGCTTCTTCTGTAGGTTTCATTGAGGATAAATGGTTTAAAGATGCTTTTTGCCTTTGTTTGAATATTATATTTGATTTGATTTATTGTCACATGTACCGAAGTACAGTTCTGCGTAAGTCCAGATCGTTCCATACATGAAAAAACATCGGACGCAATGATAAATACACAATGTAAATACATAGACACAGATATTGGGTGAAGCATAGAGTGTAGTACTACTCAGTAGAGAAGAAGTGTGGAGAGATCAGTTCAGTCCATAAGAGGGCCATTCAGGAGTCTGGTAATAGTGGGGAAGAAGCTGTTTTTGAACCTGTTAGTGCTTGTTCTCAGACTTTTGTATCTCCTGCACGATGGAAGAGAGAATAACCTGGATGGGAGGGGTCTTTGATCGTGCTGCCTGCTTTCCCAACGCAGGGGAAGGTGTGATAAAGTCAATGGATAGGAGGCAGTTTCACTTGATGGACTGGGCTGTGTTCATGGCTTTCTGTAGTTTCTTGTGGTCTCGGGCCGAGCAGTTACCATGCCAGGCTCTGACACAGCTAGATAGGAATGTTTTCTATGGTGCACCTATGAGGATGTGCTGACTTTCCTTAGTTTTAGAGGAAGTATAGTTGCTGTTGTGCTTCCTTGATTGCAGCGTCAACGTGGGTGGACCAGGATAGATTGGTGATGTGCACAACTAGGAATTTGAAGCTGTCAACCATCTCCACCTCAGCACCATTGATGCAGACGGGTGTGTACGAGACTTTGCTTCCTGAAGTCAATGACCAGCTCCTCAATTTTGTTGACGTTGAAGGAGAGATTGTTGTCATTATACCATGTCATTAGGTTCTCTTATCTCCTGTCTGTACTCTAATTCATCGTTGTTTGAGATCTGACTTACTACGGTCGGGTCATCAAACTTGTAGATGGAGCTGGAGCTGAGATTTGCCATACAATCGTGTGTGTGTGTATAGGGAGTCTAGTTGGGGGGTAAGTTCACAGCTTTGCAGGGCCCCGGTATTGAGGACCATCGTGGAGGAGGTGTTGTTGTTTATCCTTACTGATTGTGGTCTATGGGTCAGGAAGTCGAGGATCCAGATGCAGAGGGAGGAACCAAGTCCTGGGTTTTGGAGTTTTGATATGAGCTTGGCTGGGATTATGGTGTTGAAGGGGGAGCTGTAGTCATTGAAAGTCTGATGTAGGAATCCTTGTTGTCGAGATGCTCCAGGGAAGAGCATAGGGCCAGGGAGGTGACTCCTCTCTGTGGACCAGTTGTGGCGGTATACGAATTGCAGTGGATCAGGACATTCTGGGAGTATGAAGTTGATGTGTCTCATGACCAACCTCTCGAAGCACTTCATAATGATAGTTGTCAAGGCCACCAGACTGTAGTCGTTGAGGCAGGTTGCCTGGTTCTTTGGCACCAATATGATGGTAGTGTTTTTGAAGCAGGTGGGAACATATATATGCAAAGATGGGGACTTCAAATTTTCAGTCTTCAAATATTGGATTTTTGTAAAAAAAAATTTGTGGCAATGCACCACAGGAAAAAAAGCTGCACAGGTCACAGATAAGATAAGTAACATGCTACTTCTGTGCAAGATTCAAAATCAACATAAAAATTCATACTGCAGTTCTCCATACAATTTGTATTTCACATCTTGTAGATTTCCAGACCATTCATTCTCAGTCCACTGAAGATCCATGTGGAAATGTTTATAAGATTGTTAATTAAATTTTGATGCTGACCGAATCACATCTTTGGAATCCGTTATCTTTTTTTTTTTAAATAATTTTTATTGAAAGAGTTTTTCCATACAGACATTTACCCCTACTAATTTTTAAATTATTTACAACACAATCCCTCTAGGCAAATGTCCCTCCCTCGCCCGCCCTCTCGCGCGCACCAGTCCTCCCCCCCCCCCCCCGGCAACCTTAACAACCAAGGCAGCCTACAGTTCCAGACATGAGCAGCGAGCAGGCTTGCCCGCGTTACAGTCGTGCGTGTCCCCCCACGACCCTTGCTGCCCCCCCCTCCCTCCTCCCCCCCCCCCCCCTCCCCCCCTCCCCTCCCCCCCTCCCCCCCCCCCCCCCCTCCCCCCCCCCCCCCCCCCCCCCCCCCCCCCCCGGGTTGCTGCTGCCACGACCCCGAACGTCTATCTCTGATCTAAAAAGTCAAGGAAAGGTTGCCACCGCCTGGCGAATCCCTGTACCGACCCTCTCAGGGCAAATTTGATCCTTTCTAGCTGAATATAGCTAGCCATATCGTTAATCCAAGTTTCAACGCTTGGAGGCCTCGCGTCCTTCCATTGAATTAATATCCTTCGTCGAGCCACTAGGGACGCAAAGGCCAGTATTCCGGCCTCCCTAGCCTCCTGTACCCCCGGTTCTACCCCGACCCCAAAGATCGCAAGCCCCCATCCTGGTTTGACCCTGGACCCCACCACCTTCGACACCGTCCTTGCCACCCCCTTCCAGAACCCTTCCAGCACCGGACATGCCCAGAACATATGCACATGGTTCGCTGGGCTTCCCAGACATCTGACACACCTGTCCTCACCCCCAAAGAACCGGCTCATCCTTGTCCCCGTCATGTGAGCTCTATGCAGCACCTTAAATTGAATGAGGCTCAGCCTCGCACACGAGGAGGAAGAATTGACCTTCTCCAGTGCATCCGCCCACGTCCCGTCTTCTATCTGCTCTCCCAGCTCCCCTTCCCACTTGGCTTTCAGCTCCTCCCCTGATGCTTCTTCCGCCTCCTGCATTATCTTGTAGATGTCTGATATCTTCCCCCCTCCGACCCAGACCCCCGAGAGCACCCTATCACTCGCCCCCTTACTGGGGAGCAGGGGAAACCCCTCCACCTGCCGCCTAGCAAATGCCTTCACTTGTAGATATCTGAACATGTTTCCCGGGGGGAGCTCAAACTTCTCCTCCAGCCCTCCCAGGCTCGCAAACCTCCCCTCGATAAACAGGTCCTTCAGCTGCCGTATGCCCACCCTGTACCAGCTCTGAAATCCCCCGTCGATGTTCCCCGGGATGAATCTATGGTTCCCTCTTATTGGCGCCGCCAACAGACCTCCCATTTCCCCCCTATGTCGCCTCCACTGCCCCCATATCTTGAGGGTGGCCGCCACCACCGGGCTCGTGGTGTACCTCGTGGGGGGGAGCGGCCATGGTGCCGTTACTAGGGCCCCCAGGCTTGTGTTGCCACAGGACGCCCTCTCCATTCGTTTCCAAGCTGCCCCCTCCCCTTCCATCATCCACTTGCGCACCATTGACACATTTGCCGCCCAGTAGTACCCCGAAAGATTGGGTAGTGCCAGCCCTCCACTGTCCCTACTCCGCTCCAAAAAGACCCTCCTCACCCTTGGGGTGCCATGCGCCCACACGTAGCTCATGATGCTACTCGTCACCTTTTTGAAGAAGGCCCTAGGGAGGAAGATGGGCAAGCACTGAAATAAAAACAAGAACCTTGGGAGGACCGTCATTTTGATTGACTGCACCCTCCCCGCCAGCGACAACGGTACCATGTCCCACCTCTTAAACTCCTCCTCCATCTGTTCCACCAGCCTGGAAAAGTTCAACTTGTGGAGGGTCCCCCAGTTCCTTGCCACCTGCACCCCTAAGTACCTAAAGCTCTTTCCTGCTCGCTTGAAGGGGAGTCTCCCAATACCCTCTCCCTGGTCCCCCGGGTGTATCACAAAAACCTCGCTTTTGCCCAAATTTAATTTGTACCCCGAAAAGTCCCCAAACTCTGCTAATAGTTCCATTATCTCCGGCATTCCCCCTTCTGGGTCTGCCACGTACAGCAGTAGATCATCCGCATACAGCGATACTCGATGTTCCTCCCCTCCCCTAGTCAGTCCTCTCCACCCCCCTGAACCCCTCAGTGCCATCGCCAACGGTTCAATCGCCAGTGCGAAAAGTAGGGGGGATAGGGGACATCCCTGCCTGGTCCCTCGGTGGAGCCCGAAATACTCCGACCTCCTCCCGTTTGTCACTACACTCGCCGTCGGGGCCGAGTAGAGCAACTTCACCCACTTAATAAACCCTTCCCCAAACCCAAACCGTTTCAACGTCTCCCACAGGTACTCCCACTCCACCCTATCGAATGCCTTCTCCGCGTCCAGCGCTACCACTATCTCAGCCTCCCCCTCCACTGCCGGCATCATAATTACATTCAGCAATCTCCGCACGTTCGTGTTGAGCTGCCGCCCCTTCACGAACCCCGTCTGGTCCTCATGGATTACCCCTGGCACACAATCCTCTATTCTAGCTGCCAGGATCTTTGCCAGCAACTTGGCATCCACGTTCAGAAGCGAGATAGGCCTGTAGGACCCGCACTGCACGGGGTCTTTATCCCGCTTCAATATCAGGGAGATCAGAGCCTGCGACATTGTCGGGGGCAGAACCCCCCCCTCTCGCGCCTCATTAAAGGCTCGTACCAGTACCGGTCCCACCAAGTCCACATTTTTCTTATAGAATTCCACCGGGAACCCATCTGGCCCCGGCGCCTTCCCCGCTTGCATCTGACCTATTCCCTTGACTAGCTCCTCTAGCCCTATTGGCGCCCCCAGCCCTTCTACCAGCCCCTCCTGGACCCTTGGGAACCTCAATTTGTTTAGGAAGTCCTCCATTCCCCCTCTCCTTGTCGGCGGCTCAGACCGATACAACTCCTTGTAAAAATCCCTGAAGACCCCGTTCACTTCTTGCCCCTTCTGCACTACCTTCCCGCCCCTCTCCTTCACTCCCCCAATCTCCCTAGCCGCATCTCGTTTGCGAAGCTGGTGTGCCAGCATCCTGCTCGCCTTTTCCCCATACTCATAGACCGCGCCCTGTGCCCTTCTCCACTGCGTCTCTGCCTTCCTGGTGGTCAGCAGGTCGAACTTGACCTGCAGGCTGCGCCGTTCTTCCAGCAGCCCCTCCTCTGGTGCCTCCGCATATCTCCTATCCACTTCCAATAGCTCCCCCACCAGCCTCTCCCTCTCCTGCCTCTCCTTTCTTTCTCTATGCGCCCTTATGGAGATCAGCTCTCCCCTGATCACTGCCTTCAGGGCCTCCCAGACCATCCCCACCTGCACCTCACCCGTGTCATTCAAGTCCAGATAGCTCTCAATGCTCTTCCGGACCCTTTTACACACCTCGTCGTCCGCTAACAGCCCCACATCCAGCCGCCACAGCGGGCGCTGGTCCCGCGCCTCCCCCATTTCCACATCCACCCAATGCGGTGCATGATCAGAGATCGCAATGGCCGAGTACTCAGCTTCCCGTACCCTCGGGATCAGCCCCCTGCTCAACACGAAGAAATCGATTCTGGAGTACACTCTATGGACGTGGGAGAAAAAGGAATACTCCCTCGCCCTCGGCCTACCAAACCTCCATGGGTCTACTCCTCCCATCTGCTCCATGTACCCCCTCAGCACTTCTGCCGCTGCCGGCCTCCTATTGGTCCTTGCGCTCGATCTGTCTAGCCCGGGGTCCAGCACTGTGTTAAAGTCCCCCCCCATGATCAAGCCCCCTGCCTCCAGTCCCGGAATGAGGCCCAATAGGCGCCTCATAAAACCCGCGTCATCCCAGTTCGGGGCATATACGTTGACCATCACCACTTTCTCCCCCTGCAGCTTACCCTTCACCATCACATACCTACCCTCCTTATCCGCCACCACCTTCTCCGCCACGAACGACACCCTCTTTCCCACCAGAATCGCCACCCCCCGGTTCTTTGCGTCCAATCCAGAGTGGAACACCTGTCCCACCCACCCCCTTCTCAGGCGAACCTGGTCCACTACCTTCAAATGGGTCTCCTGTAACATTGCTACATCAGCCTTCAGTCCCTTCAGGTGTGAGAATACCCTTGATCTCTTGACCGGCCCATTCAACCCCCTCACGTTCCAAGTGATCAGCCGGGTCGCGGGACGACCCGCCCCCTTCCCCTGCCGATTAGCCATGTCCTGTTCCCTGCTCGCCCCGGGTCGACCCTCCCCTTCTGACCCGCTCCCCATGGCGATGTCCCCCTCCCCCCACCTCTCCAGTCCTCCACTTCCCGTTTCTGGTCTTTTCAGCAGCAACCCGGTGTCCCTCCCTAACCCCCCTCCCCCCCCCCCCCCCCCCCAGGCTAGGACCCCTCCTAGCCGCGATGTACCCTCCATCGTACTCCCGTAAGTCAGCTGGTTCACGCTGACCCGGCTGCTCCTGCCCCACTCCGACTCCCCCCGGCTCGGGGGGGCCCCCCCCCCCCTTGCCACTCCTCCCTGGCCCCGCTCCAGCGCGGGAAAGGTCGCCATTGCTAGCCACGCCCCGCACTCCTCCCCTCCCCCCTCCTCTGCCCCGCGCGCGGGAAAACAGAGGAAAGCCCGCGCTTTCGCCCTGCCACACCCCACCCCGCCATCTTCAGTTCCACCCCCGTCCCCGTCCATGCCTGTAAAAGAACCCCCCCTAGGAGCCCAAATCCCCGATCTGCTCTCCCCCCCGTCCCACCTCCCCAACTTAACATTATAAATAACAGATAAATAACAAATAACAATGTACTTAACAGTCGCCCTCTACCAAACAGCATAAATAACCATAAATAACCATGAATAACCACAATAACAATAACTAAGGGAAGTTGGCAAAGGGAGAAAAAACATCAGAAGAAAAACCACAGCAAGAGTTCAAAATCCAAACAAAGAATTCAGCTGAAAGTACCCGAGCGGCTACGGCCGCCAAGTATCCCCATGGTCTAATTCGAGTCCAGTTTCTCTTCCTGTACAAAGGCCCACGCCTCCTCTGGGGACTCAAAATAGTGGTGTTGGTTCCTGTAGGTGACCCACAAGCGCGCTGGCTGCAGCATTCCGAACCTGATCCGTTTGCATGTAGCACCGCCTTCGTCCGGTTGTACCGGGCCCGCCGCTTTGCCACCTCCGCACTCCAGTCCTGGTAGACCCTCACCGTCGAATTCTCCCACTTGCTGCTCCTTTCCCTCTTGGCCCACTCCAGCACTCTCTCACGGTCGCTGAGTCGCTGGAACCGCACCAGCACCGCCCTCGGGGGCTCATTTGCTCTTGGCCTCCTAGCCATGACCCTGTAGGCCTCTTCCAGCTCCAGGGGCGAAGGGACGGCCCCTGCCCCCATCAGGGAGCTCAGCATTTCTGCTACATATCCCGGGAGGTCTGACCCCTCCAGGCCTTCTGCCAGGCCCAAGATCCTCAGGTTCTTCCGCCTCATTCGGGTATCCAGCTCCTCAAAACGGCTCTGCCATTTCAGGTGGAGTGCCTCGTGCACCTCTACCTTTCCCACGAGGACCGTGGCCTCCTCCTCCCTCACAGTCATCTCCTGTTGCAGCTCCCGAATCGACGCCTCTTGGGTCGCCTGGGCTCCCATCAGCCTGGTGGTCGTCGCATTCATTGACTCCAAGAGCTCCATTTTCAGCTCCGTAAAGAAGCGCAGGAGAGCGGCCTGCTGCTCCTCCGCCCATTTCCTCCATTCCTCGGGTGCTCCACCGGCCGCCATTTTGGTCTTCTTCCCCCGCTTTTTTTTGGGAGCTGCTGTTGCTTTCTTTACCACCCCACTCCGGGTACCGACCATAAAGTTGGTCTGGTTCTCTTCAGGGAGCCTTCCCCCACCGGGATTTGTCCTTACAGCGCCGTTGGGGCCCTCCAATCGGCCCGAAAACACCTTTGTAGCAGGAGCAGCCAAACGTGCGACTTAGCTGGTCATAGCCGCAACCGGAAGTCGGAATCCGTTATCTGTCGAATGGATCATTGTTGTGTTAATTGTCATTGCTCAAGGACAACTTCGTTCATAAGTTCATACGATATAGGAGCAGAATTAGGCCATTTGGCCCATTGAGTCTGCACCGCCGCCATTCAATCATGGCTGATCTCATCCTGGTCATAACTCCATCGTCCTGCTGGTTCTCCATAACCCACTTTCTCAACAGTTCCAACTAATGAAAGACTGGCTTGAAGTACAAATCAGTTTAAGAAGAATATAACTATATTTTAGATAGATAATCTCCTGTGTGTAGATGTGGGTTGATGTATAGCTAAAGATTTGGATGTCTTGTCTCAAACTAAGTCTTAACTTTTCATCATTCCAGCCCTTGTTGATTTACATTAGCTCTCTATTGACTGCCACATTATTTATTTGTTTGATTGTTTATTTAAATTTAGAGTACCCAATTTTTTCCCCCAATAAGGGGCAATTTAGTGTGGCCAATCCACCTAACCTGCACGTCTTTGGGTTGTGGGGCAGAACCCATGCAGACACAGTGACCCAGGGCCGGGATCGAAGCAGAGTCCTCCGTGCTGTAGGCAGCAGTGCTAACCACTGTGCCACCATGCCGCCCAACTGGCACTTTAACGTTAAAAATTTATTCCTCACCTTTAAATCCCTCCATGACTCCATCATCCGACAGGCTGTAGCCCAATATTCTCCTGACACTCTTCTGAATATTCTTAACATTTCTCCCTTTTAATCTACTTCTCCCGCATTCCCTTTGCAATGCATTTGGCAACAGAGCTGATAACTGCCTTGTACCAACTTCTGTTTTCCTTGCATTTGAGAAACCTAGATTAAAAGCCTATGTCAATGCAAGTTGTTAAATGATTTGTGAAAATTACATTAAATGGGAATATAAAGTTATACTACAATACTTGTACTCGCTTTCATATTCTCATGATGCTAAAGTGCTTACTGTTTAAACGTAATTACTTTTGCAGTGGAGTTACTGTTGCTATGTAAGAAAATAATGGAGTCAATCTTGACACAGCAAGGGATCACAAGAAACAAATAAGGTGAATGACCAATTTTGTTTTAGTGTGTTAGTAGAGGTATCGGTATTGTTCTTGGTATGTGGAGAACTGCCCCCTCTTCAAATTATTACCCTGGAATCTTTTGTGTTGACCTATACAGGCACTCAGGGCATCGGTTTAACCCGTCATCAAAACGATGGCACCACTGACATTGCAGTACTGAACTTTATAACATTTCTCTACATTGTTACAAAGCATGACTTGGTTTCTGGAGTGTACAATTGTGCTCTATGCATTCTAGTAAAGGAAACTTCTTGGTATGGAAAAACTCTTGTAATCCAAAATGACACTGTCATTATCTTGAGAAATTTGTACTTCTGTTTTCTTAATACTGCCACCAGCTATTATGACACTTCTGTCCATCAAACATTAGCCACAAACTAAAAAAAGTGCATAATAGTTCAACTTCAGTTGTGGTTTTGTTTGGGAGAGCTGCCAGAATTGTTTTAACATCACATCCTTGATGTATCAAATGTATCCTTATGACCTATACTAGCTTCATGACTTCCAATGCTTGAAATGTAAATATTTTATCTACAAAACTTTGAAAGTCCTGATTTCAACGTATCCAGCTACTTCCTGCTGCTCTTTCCAAACCTTTGACTATCCTACATTTGTGGGCAGCACGGTAGCACAGTGGTTAGCACAGTTGCTTCACAGCTCCAGGGTGCCAGATTCGATTCCTGGCTTGGGTAACTGTCTGTGCAGAGTCTGCGCGTTATTCCCATGTCTGTTTCCTCCGGGTGCTCTGGTTTCTTCCCACAGTCCAAAGATATGCAGGTTAGGTGGATTGGCCATGCTAAATTGCCCTTGGTGTCCAAAAAGGTGGGGCGGGGTTACGGGGATAGGGTGCAGGTGTGGGCTTGGGTAGGGTGCTCTTTCCAAGGGCCGATGCGGACTCGATGGGCTGAATGGCCCCCTTCTGCACTATATTCTATGATTCTTTCTCTCCATGGATTTCCTTCCTCAACAGCAGAAGTAAAGGGAAGAACTGTGGTTTTTGGAGTTGGATGTTAGCTGTGAATGATAGTTCCATCATTTTAAACTTTTGGAAATCCAGAAAGTTGCATGAAATGGTGATCTTATGAATGCAGTTCTGTGGCTCAAGGTACTGATTCTCATAATTCTAAAATTTGATGTAACGTAATCTTTTTATCTTCAAAGTTGTTTTTGTTTTGTTCCATGTCAACGATGTTCATCCTTTTGAACCTCACTGTGAAATACAGAAAGACTGCATTTTTGTAGCACTTTTCCTGATCTCTGGACGTCTCAAAGCAGCAATGTGATAGTGACCAGATAATCTCTGTCTTGTGATATTGATTGAGGGATAAATATTGACGACTACTCCACTGTGACATGTAATACTGCACTTGGGACATTTTAAAAATTCATGCAAGGGATGTGGGCTTCACTGGCTAGACTAACATTTATTGCCCATTCTCAATTGGCCTTGAGAAGGTGATGTGAGTTCCCTTCTTGAACAGCTGCAGTTCATGTGCTGTGGGTATACCACAGCGCTGTTAGAGAGGGGGTTGTAATCCATGTTTATGGGTTTAATCAGAAAATGTTGGGTTTTCCTTCTGTGACCTAATTCCCTATAAAGCAAATGGACTAAAATCAATTCGCAATTTCAATAATAGTGAAAAATCTGGAAATAAATCTGTTAGATGCTGATGGGTATTTATTTATTTTAAAAATGTTTTTATTGAAGTTTTTACATTTATACACTACAATTGGGAAGGATAACTGTGCCGATTGCAATGTACGTGTCATTTTCCTCTGTGCCAAACCCCCCTTCCCTCCCCCCATGGATCATTCCCCCTCTCCCTCTTCATTCATGGCTTCAAGGTCCTTTGCTAGGCCCTACATTGTACCTGGGCAGTAATCAGCTATTTACATGGTGGCAGTACCTCCTCCCTGTCCTGTGTTTGGCATTCCCTTGTGGGGGGGGGGGGGGGGGGGGGGGGTCATTTTTTGTGGTCTTGTTCTCTGTGTCGGTTGTTTTCTGGCCTCCCCCTCCTTTTACCTGTTATCACCTGTGCGCCCCCCTCCCCCACAGCCGTTGGCTGGCTTTGAGCAGGTCCTCTAACGCTGTAGAATGGCCTCTAAGCTTTGTGAAAGCCAATCTCTGAATCTAGAACGGTGAACTTGATCTTTTCCAGGTGAAGAAATTCCGATAGATCTGCCAGCCAGTCTGCAGCTGTTGGCGATGCTGCTGATCACCAGCCGAGCAAGATTCTCTGGTGGGCGAATAGACAAGCAAAGGCTCTGGCATCGGCCTCTACCCCACAAATAGTTCTGGCGGATCTGATACCCCAAAGACTTCTAGTTTTGGGCACAGCTCCTCCTTCACCCCCACAACCGTGGACATTGCCTCAAAGAAGTCCAGAACCCAACAAGTCTGGGGCATGCCCAGAACATGTGGGCATGGTTGGCACACAAAAGAGAATGCCAAAAATAGGACAGGGGGGGGGATACTGACACCATGTAAATAGCTGATTACTGCCTAGGTACAATGTAGGGCCCAGCAAAGGACCTTAAAGGCATGAATAAAGAACAGGGGAGTCATCCCCGTTGACCCGACAAATATATATCCCCCTTTTAACATCACAAAACACGGATTATTGGGTCAATATAATATTGCTCTTTTTTGGGAGTTTGTTGTATTTCCAACATTACGGCAGTGACTATGCTTTTTTTTTTTAAATTTAGATTACCCAATTATTTTTTCCAATTAAGGGGCAATTTAGCGTGGCCAATACACCTACTCTGCACATTTTTGGGTTGTGGGGGCTAAACCCACGCAGACACTGGGAGAATGTGCAAACTCCACACGGACAGTGACCCAGAGCCGGGATCGAACCTGGGACCTCAGCGCCGTGAGGCAGTTGTGCTAACCACTAGGCCACCGTGCTGCCCCGGCAGTGACTATGCTAAAAAGCACTTTGGGATGTATCGAGGTTATGAAACATGAACATGCTGTATGAATTTTAGACAATTTTATTGGTTTGCCTTGGGCTACCCTAGTTTCTAACTAACGTTTTTGGTCTAATTCACTTACTACTTTCAATCTTAATGTTTTATCCAAAAAGTATTTTGCACAGTGACATTTAACAGCAAGTAGTTCCCGTACCAGCCTCCCCGGACAGGCGCCGGAATGTGGCGACTAGGGGCTTTTCACAGTAACTTCATTGAAGCCTACTCGTGACAATAAGCGATTTTCATTTCATTTCATTTTCAAGTTTAAAAAAAAAATTTAGAGTAGCAATGAATGTTTTTCCAATTAAGGGGCAATTTAGTGTGGCCAATCCATCTGCCTTGCACATCTTTGGATTGTGGGAGTGAGGCCCATGCAGACACGGGGAGAATGTGTAAACCACACACAGTGACCTGGGGCCGCAGGATGAAAAGTTTTAAAACAAAATACACTTTGTACTATTTTGTGAAGAAGCATTGTTTCTTTAAAAATAAATTTAGAGTACCCAATTCTTTTTTTTTTACAATTACGAGTAATTTAGTGTGGCCAAGCCACCTACCCTACACATCTTGGGGTTGTGGGGGTGAGACCCACGGAGACACGGGGAGATTGTGCAAACTCCTCACAGAATATGACCCAGGGCCGGGATCGAACCCAGGTCCTCAGTGCCCTGTGTTACTTCATTGAATTGTAACTGAAGAATAATGAAATGTATAAGGCACGTAATGCTATCGTACATGTAAAAATGTGTTGAGCCAAGGAACCGGTTAATAATAATAATAATAATAATAATAATAATCACTTATTGTCACAAGTAGGCTTCAATGAAGTTACTGTGAAAAACCCCTAGTCGCCACATTCCGGCGCCTATTTGGGGAGGCTGGTACGGGAATTTTGAGGAAAATCCTAATTTTGAGGAAAAGTTTAATATTTTTGTAAAGAGACCTGTGTGGCCATTAATCTGAGATAGAATAAAATTGGCCTGAAGCACAATATTTTGATTTAAGAGGCGAGTTGCTTTGTCTAACAAGATTACAATTAACAAAAACCCAAAGGAAAGCTGGTGAACTTCCTAAAAACCATATGAAAGAAGTTTTGAATTTTCTCAGCAGTTTGGTAAATTGTTCGTAAGTTGTACAAAAACCAAGCAGTAGTTAATTTCATTTAGCATTTCACTGACCAGCACCTCAAACAATGTTGTTTTAAATGTCTTTCAAATACTGCTTTGCCAAACTTTGTAAAGATGCTGCTAAACTGAGTTTTCCATGTGCCACTGTATAGTCTTTGTTGTTTAATTGATGGTTCAGTTGCCTGTTATAGTTTGTTGCAAACGGAGTCAGGGAATTCTAATTGGAGTTAATAAGCAGATTTTATTTGTGGATATTTATAGAGCTGTCAAATCAAGTTGCACCAGATAATTACCATATCCAGGAGATTGGTATTTACCTGAAGTAATTGTAGTTTAGGCATACAGTCTTTGAATCTATGTATGTATTCAGTCAAGGAACAGATTGCTTGGACTTATGGCATTTTAGATAATATATTTTCCTATTGTAGTTTAAAAACTATATATACATGGAAATAGACTGTCTTATAAATAAACATGTTGGGACTAATATATCTCTCACCCATCCCCATTCACTTATTTCCAGCCTGTACCACAGCAGAGCAAAGAAGTGCATGGGAGGGAAATCTAGCTGACAATAGATTTACATACAGGCTTTGAGGACTACTTTAAGTTCACATTATTCCATTGTCTATGGACAAAAGAGCTGAATGCCAGAGGTGAGGAGAGAGTGATTGCCCTTGACATCAAGGCAGCATTTGACAGACTGGCATCAAGGATCCCTAACAAATCTGAAATCAATGGGAATCGGGGAAAACTCTCCGCTGTTGGAGTCATAACTGGCACAAAGGAAAATGGTTGTGGTGGTTGGAGGTCAATCATATCAGCAGCAGGACATCACTGCAGGAGTTCCTCAGGGTAGTGTCCTAGGCCTAACCATCTTCAGCTGCTTCATCAATGGCCTTCTTTCATCATAAGGTCAGAAGTGGGGATGTTCACAGATGACTGTACAATGTTCAGTACCATTCACAACTCCTCAGAAACTGAAGCAGTCCATGTCCAAATGCAGCAAGACCTGAATGATATTCAGGCCTGGGCTGACAAGTGGCAATTTACATTGTGCCAGGCAATGCCCATCTCCTACAAGAGAGGATCTAACAATCACTCCATGACATTCAATGGCATTGCCATCGCTGAATCATCCACATCCACATTCTGGCGGTTACCATTGATCAGAAACTGAACTGGATTAGCCATATTAATACTGTGGCTACCAGAGTAGGTCAAAGACTAGGAATCCTTCGGCGAGTAACTCATCACCTGACCCACTAAAGCACGTCCACCATCTGCAAGGCCCAAGTAAGGAGTGTGATGGAATACTCTTGCTTGCCTGGATGAGTGCAGCACTATCAACACTGAAGAAGCTTGACACCATCCAGGATAAAGCTGCCATCTTGATTGTTACCCCTGCCTCAAACGTTCAATTCCTCCACCACCAACGAACAGTGGCAGCCGTGTGTACCATCCACAGAATGCACTGAAGCTGCATTCACTAACGTTCCTGAGGCAGCACCTTCCAAACCCACGACCGCTACCATCTAAGAGGACCGGAGCAGCAGATATCTGGCAGCCCCACCACCTGGAGCTTCACGTCCAAGTCACTCACCACGCTGACTTGGAAGTATATCGCTGTTCCTTCACTGTGGCAACATCTTGGAACTCTCTCCCTAACAGCACAGTAAGTGTACCTACACCTCAGGGGCTGCAGCGGTTCAAGAAGGCAGCTCACCACGATGTTCAGTACCATTCGCGACGACTCAGAAACTGAAGCAGTCTATGTCCAAATGCAGCAAGACCTGAATGATATCCAAGGCTCCCCACTAGTTTTCCAAGGCAATAAATTCTGACCGTACCAGCAATGCCTACATCCTGTAAATGACTGGACAATACTTTTCACAAGAATGATTTACTTTCTTTTGTCACTTCAGAGAAGAAAATGTGACCAGAAGCAACTCTCACCAGGATGGGTAATAGCAAAATTGAACTACTGGGACTTTTTTTTTCTTATAAATTTAGTGTACCCAATTATTTTCTTTTCCAATTAAGGAACAATTTAGCGTGACTAATCCACCCACCCTGCACATCTTTGGGTTGTGGGGGTGATACCCACACAGACATTGGGCGAAGTGCAAACTCTATACGGACATTGACCCGGGCTGGGATCGAACCCGAGTCCTCAGCTCTGTGAGGCAGCAGTGCTAATCACTGTACCACCGTGCGTCCCCAGAACTACTGGGACTTGCTTGAATAGAAGAATAGAATTGAAGGGAGAGGATTAACGTGGGTAAATTACTCCTGGTTCACATTGTATATTTTGATGCACATGTGTAGAATATATGTTTTGTCTACTGCCATCCATGTACCTGTGCAGTTGACAATGGTATGTAACTAGGATTTGACAATGAAATGATGATCTGTATTAGAAGCTACAGCTGCCTTTTTCAAGGCATTGCCTGCTATTCTTGTGGGGATGACAATAAATAATGTCAGCCGTATGGTTTTTATTTGTACTTAATTCAGTAAGTGGTAATATGAGAGGTTGAGTTGCTTTTCAACAACACAAAGATATATTTATACTGTTCTCTATATTTGTGGGTGAGTAGTAGTGAATGATGAATGAACTTTGGTCATTAAAACCATCCTTGGAACACTAATGTCTGCATAAATTGCACTCGTTGAATTGCTTTCTTTCTTCCTCTTTTCCATCTGCTCTATTTCAGCAAGTTAGACATTAGCAGGATGTTTGTTGTAGAACCCTATTTGTGTTCAGTGGAGAAGAAATCTGATTCTGTAGAATGTCTGTAAATAATAGTGTTGAATAATGGTACATTTGCCAAATGTTTAAAAAATACACTTGAATGCCCAAGGAGCAGTGGTCCATCAGTTGACTGAAGAATGGGTCTGCAGTGTTGGCAGGGATATATACAGTGTGCCCAACTGCATCTCCTCACCATGCACAAACTACAGATGTGGCATGGTTGGTTAATTTCACAAGAAAAATTAAGCACCCCCTGCATATTGCAATATTGCAAAAAATTTTGAGGCATAGATTTTGTTTTTTGGTTTGCACCAGGGCATTTGTCCAAAAACTGTAATGATCAAACACAGGAGAAAATTGAGAACTAATGAGAAAAATTCTGAAGCTTGTGCTGGCATCTAATCTGCTGAGAATTTGTCACTGCAAAATCAATGTATCTATCGCATTTTAGTTTGTGGGCAATAACATGTTTACTTTAACTGTAGGCTAATTTTCTAACACTGTTCTTACAACTCAATGCGTTAATGCTTCTCCATTCTGTGGCTTTGTTATTTATGATGCCTTTTTGATCATTTACACAGTTATCATTAGATGTTGAATCAATCTTTATTTTCATGATTACAATAAGAAGCTGTATTAAATGTAGTGGCTTCAATGTAGAAAAATATCTCGGCACTTCACAGAGGAGCAATTTTTAAAATGTAGGAAACTAACCTGACATTGAAAAGTTCACCATTTATGATGGTTTAAGACTTTATTTGTGTATTTAAAAAAGAAATTTAGAATACCCAATTTTTCTTTTCCCAATTAAGGGACAAATTAGTGTGGCCAATCCACCTAATCTGCACATCTTTGGGTTGTGGGGGTTAAACCCATGTAGACACGGGGAGAATGTACAAACTCCACACGGACAGTGACCCAGGGCCGGGTTTCGAACCCGGGTCCTTAGTGCCACAGGCCACAGTGCCGTGTGCCGCCCTAGACTTTATTTATTAAATATAAAGTTTGAGATATAGTTTTTTTTCAACTTGATCTGAAAAAAGGCACAGAAAAGTGTCATTCATCTTGAGAGATTATCAAGGTCTATGGCCAGCAGTGGCGTGGGAAGCCTATTTTCATGAGAATTTGCACGTAGACACTGAATTAACTTTGATGGACATCCGTAAATCTTAAGTAATGGCCATTGTTTGATTAATAATCTAACAGACATCTATTTGAATAAATCTAAGTAACAGACATCTATTTGAACAAATCAAGAGGTCTCAGCTGAGAATTAAAAACCAATGCGAGTAAATGAGGGATTAGACCATCGATAAAGATTCCCTTCCTCGTAGTCAAGGTTTTGTTCCTGTTTGTGAATTCCTGCCTTCCTGAATTCTTGAATCATCTCTCCTTGTGTATGTGTTTCAAGTGATTTCTTTATGATTTTAGACCTGTTAAGATCCCAAACGCTTCTTTCAGGTGAAGCAGCAATTTGCTTGGATCTCTTTTAATCTGGCATTTGCTGCTCCCAATGCGGTCTCCTCTACATTGGGAGACTTAACACAAAAGGGTAACTGCTTTGTTGAACACCTCCAGGCAGCAAGCATGATCCCAACCTTCCTGTCTCTTGCCATTTCAATTCACCATCTTGCTCTCATGCCCATATTTCTGTCCTCTGCCTGTTACAAAGTCCCAGTGAAACCCATCTCTCTAAGTGGAGGAACAGCACCTCATATTCCAATTAGGCACTTTACAGCCTTCTGGACTTAACTTTGAATGTTAACACACGCAGGGCCAGTCTGTTTACTGTTCTTGTATTTTGCTTTCAGAGAGTACTGGTCCCTGTTCTGCTATTCATGCGTTCTGCTAGCTGACCTTTATCACTGTTAACACCTGCTGTAGTATTTACCACTATAATTACCACTCTTTGTCTTATGTATATGACATTTTTGTCAAATCTCTCCAGAGTTCTGACCTATCCCTGACCTTCAATTGTGCTCCACACCCTCTCGATACAAAACCCATCATATTTCTCCCTCTCTTCAGCTCTGAAGAAACGTCATTCAGACTTTAAACGTTATCTCTGGTATGCTACCAGACCTGCTGGGTTTTCCCAGTATTTTCTATTTATTTTTCAGAGGAAAATGTATGTTCAATTTTGAAAATTGATCTTTGTCTTGGAAACTATTCATTTTTATTGAGCGCCTTAATGTATTCCCAAGGCTCTTCATGTGAGCATCATAAAACAAAATATGACGCCGAGCTACATGAGGAGATATTGGGTCAAGTGACCAAATTCTTGGTCAGAGAGGGAGGTTTTAAAGAATGTCTAAAAGGAGGAAATTGAGATAGTGTGACAGAGAGGTGTCAGGAGGGAATTTTGGGGCTTAGTGCCTTGGCAATTGAAGGTGCAGTCACCAATAGTGTGGCGATTGAAATTGGGGATATACAAGATACCAGAATTGGAGGAATGGAGATAAAAGAAAGACTGCGATTTGTTGTTCTCATGACTACTAAATCTTCCAAAAGTGCTTTACAGCAAATACTTTTGAAGTCACTGAAGTAATGCAGAAAATGCAGGAATCAGTTTAAACACAGTAACTAAATATTGTCTAGGATATGAGGGATAACTTGAAATAAAGATGTAAAATTATGAAAAACTGTCTTTATTTAAGATTTCCATCATCTGCAATATTTTGCTTTTGCATCAGTAATATCTCCCTTACTCTTCTCAAAATCATTCAAATTCATTGGATCTTTTACATCCATCTAAACAGAGACACTTGGTTTAACATCTGGTTTAGCTCACCAGGCTAAATCGCTGGCTTTTAAAGCAGACCAAGCAGGCCAGCAGCACGGTCCGATTCCCATACCAGCCTCCCCGGACAGGCGCCGGAATGTGGCGACTAGGGGCTTTTCACAGTACCTTCATTGAAGCCTACTCGTGACAATAAGCGATTTTCATTTTCATTTCATTTCCAAACACCGCGCCCCTGGCAGCGCAGCACTCTTCGGGTACTGCATAGGAGTATCAGCCTTAATTCTTGTGCTCGTGCCCTGGACTGTGACTTGAACCTAGAATCTTGTGCTCAGAGGTGAGAGCGCTATGAATTGATATATGACTTGACCTCTGAGGGCTGTGGGGCTGGCTGCGGGGCTGGAGGAGATTACTAGGGTAGGGAGGGGTGAGGCCATGGAGGAATTTGGAAACCAGGGTGATAAGTTTAAAATCTTGACTTGGCAAGCACAGTGGTGATAGGGGAATGGGACCTGGTGAGAGTTAAGACCCAGGTAGCAGAGCTTTGAATCATTTCAAGCATACAAAGGGTAGAACATAGGAGACCAACCACGAATAATTGAGTCTAGAGCAGCAATGTATGAATTGGGATTTCAGCAGCAGATGAGTTAAGGCGGGTGAAGTTGGACGTTGTTATGAAGGTGGAAATAGGGGTCCCGTTGATTACATCAACATCAGGTCGGAAGCTTATCTCTGGGTCGATTAAGACACCAAGGTTACGATCAGACTGACTTGATCTCAGACTGTTACGTGAGAGAATGGAGTCGGTAGTTAGGGAACAGAGAAACAAGGGGAACAGAGGAGACATTCAACAGGTCAGCAAACACCGGTCCAGAAAACACACATCACTTGACATTTTAGATTTAAACCCTCCCTCAAGTCTGTAAGATATGATGGGCGAGAGCAATTTAAAAGAAACTGAAATGCACATTGACCACACAGCAAAGGCATAAGATGAATTGTAAAAGCCTATGGTGATGATCAGGAAATAGTTTATTCATTCAGGGGATGTGAGCTTTGCTAGCTAGGCCAGCATTCATTGCTCATCACTAATTGCTCTCGAGAACGTGGTGGTGAGCTACCTTCTTGAACCACTGTAGTCCATGTATCATAGGTAGACCCATAGTGCTGTTTCGGAGGGAGTTGCAGAATTTTGTGCCAGCAACAGTGAAGGAATGACTGCTTCCAAGTCAGAGTGGTGAGTGGCTTGGAGAGGAACTTCCAGTTGGTGGTGTTCCCATTTGTCTGCCGCCCTTATTCTTCTACACCAGTGGTTTTCAAACTTTCTTTTCCCTGGGACCCACTTTTACCAACCATTGAGTTTTGTGACCCACACCAGCCAACCTTGACAGCACATGCCATGTTCGCTTACCTTCAATGTGAAAGGGGAACCTGCTTGCTTCCTCACAATCTCACTCCAATCAGGTTCACAGGATGAGATTGCAATGCACATATCAGGTGCAGACAGCCAGTTCCTTTGTGCCGCCTTCATCTTTGTGAGAGTGGAAAATCTAACCTCGCACATGTAGGTCATCATGAAGGGAAATGGGAACAAAATGCTTCTTTTACTCAGCACTGGATACTCTTGTGAGATGCTACTTCAGAATGCTGACAGTCTCATGGGCTTTTGGCGGTAATGTGGCTATCACAGGTCAGGTATAGCAGCTTAGTCTTTTCATTTGAAGTCAGCTGTAAGTTAATTGACTCTGGAGTCTCAACCTCAAAAAGGATTTTTCAATCACCACTTCTCTTTCAAAATCTGAAACGTCTCATTTTCCAGCACTTACCTGTGAAGTAAAAAACTCACCACTATTCTTAGAATTCCCCCTATCCCGAAAAGGGTCAATAAGACATTCTAAATGGTGAACAGGATTCTCACTCCCTGACTCCTATGCAGACTTAGGTGGGTGCTATTCATGGCTTCCATGTTTCAAATGACATATTTTCCCATTTTTTTCTTTTACACCTGCTTATAACACATGGGCGTTGCATCCTTATTTGCATTGGAACAATTGACAAAAGCATGCCTCAATAAATCTTTATACTCCTTTGTTCCTGAGTTAAGTTTCTTCTTTGTAGGCTGTTCACCAGAGGCCCTGGAGCTCTGTCCTGCTGTGGATTCTCCTGAGCATCTCTCTCGGATCCTGGCCAGAAGATACACTGTCAACTTGTGTCTCTGGCCTTCTCTTATTCGTAAGAATACGATTCATCTGCACCGTCCTCTTGCCTTGCTTGCCAGCAGCTCGAAAATGGAAGAAACTGTCCATGGTGATTTGGTGCCTGAAGCACAAACATAAAGGGCATTTGACGTCAGGTGTACGTGCAGGGAGTGTGACCTACTCACTGCTACTGCTTCTGGCTGGAAGATTGCACAGTCTCATTTCCTTCTTAATTAAAAGCCCACCATTCTCAATAAATATGCTGGTAGTGGCCGGTGGACGCTTCTCCCATGACCGGGATCATTGCGGGAATGTCTCAACCCTCACGGCACCTGCCCACGACCCACCCACACTTTGTAAAACCCTGTTCTAGACAGCAGTAGTCATGGGTTTGGAAGGTGCTGTCTGAGGAGCCTTGGTGAGTTCCGGCAGTGCATCTTGTAGATGGCTCACTGCTGCTACTATGCGTCAGTGGTGGAGGGAGTGAATGTTTGTGGAAAGGATACCAGTCGACTGCTTTGCCCTGGATGGTGTTGAACTTCTTGAGTGGTGTTGGAGCTGCACTTATCCAGGCAGGGGGAGAGTAGTCCATCACATTCCTGACTTGTGCAGTATAGATTGTGTACAGATTTTAAGAATTAGGATTGAGTTACTCGCTGAAGAATTCCAAGCCTTTGAACTGTTCTTGTAGCCACAGTATTTACATGTCTAGTCCAGTTGAGTATTTTGTCGATGGTGACCCCCAGGATGTTGTTAGATCCCCATACAGATAGTGACGGTGGTGCCATTGAATGTTAAGGGGCAATGGTTAGATTCTCTCTTGCTGGAGATGGTCATTGCCTGGCACTTGTGTGGCTTGCCACTCGTCAGCCCAAGCCTGGATATTATCCAGATCTTTTTGCAAGTGGACATGGACGACTTCAGTATCCGAGGAGTTGTGAATGGTGCTGAACTTTGTGCAATCATCATCACACATCCCCGCTTACCTTATGATGGAAGGAAGGTCATTGATGAAGCAATTGAAATTGGTTGGGCTGAGAACAATCCCCCTGAGGAACTCCTACAGTGATGTCTTGGAGCTGAGAGATTGACCTCCAACAAGCACAACCATCTTCCTTTATACTAGGTATGAATTCAATCAGTGGTATGTTTTCCCCTTCGATTCCCATTGACTCCAGCTTTTTCTCCTGTTGTGCTGGAGACTAGAAGGATACGAGATAAATCAAATAAATTGTAGATATGTGTTACAGAGAATTTAAGAACTAAATAGGTACAGGTAGGTAAAATGGTGAACATGAAAAATGGACAAAATGGAGAAGGCCTCTGTGACCCTGGTTCCCTCGCTTTTACATTCATTGCACTGTTATGATCTCCGTAGAGATGAGTAACTTTTTAAAGTAGATGTAATGCGAAATCCCGGGTTCTTAAGAGTTAAGCCACAAGGTTCCATGGTGTAAAAACAGAAGAATGTTTACTATACATGTGTCAACAAAGCAAACACTAAAATACTATCTATCCTCTACTCTAACATCCAGAATTAGTGCAAGTTAAATGTGAATTAAGAGGCATATTGCAATTCATTATAAACTATAAATTCCACATTTAATGGCAGATACAACCAACACAGATCTTGCAAATTGGCCCAGCAGTCCACATCAACTTCATTGATTGCAGTCACAAAATCTCTCAAAGCTCTGTCTTCCTCACAAAGAATTTTAGCTCCTATCATTCTCGGAGCTCATCTGATCCCCAGCCAACAGCAACATACAACCAACCCATATTCCATGGGCATGGTCTTCACCAAAAAGATCACACGTCTGTCGAACCTGCTCAACGCGGTCTGGTGCAGATCCACCAATTTTATCTTCAAGTGACAGAACCAGCTGCAGCAACTATCTTTGCTTTTTCTCAGCTTCTGGATTTAGTCTCTGTCCTTTTAAATTGTCTTCAATCTCCTTTAGCTTACTTGTCCTGCACCAGTGGATTCCTCAGTTGTCACTGTTTAACTTAAACTGATCTGTGAGCTTTTCTACTTTTTAAACAGGGTCACTTTGCTGAGATGTTTTGGTTCCCAAGTGTCAATTTGTTTATGTTTCCTGTTATGAAGATGTCTTGCATAAAATATTTAATTTCTGAAGTAATCAGTTGGTCATACATATGTATTGAACTTTCAAAAAAAAACACTGTCCTGTGCAAGGGGCACTGGCTTACAGCAGCCACTGTGTTGCATTTGTGAAGGACACGAGCTGCTTTTAAAGAAAGACGAAAGTCTATGGAGCTCTGTGAGGTCAAGTGATCCAGCTCTCAGGCTTAAACGATACTGGCTTTTTGGATAGTCGGACAAAGATTTCCATAGGGGCAATAGCCGAACCCCAGCTCTCACTCTTCTGAAACCTCTCTCATCGAAGCTGTTTGTGATTTGAAACACCCATTTGAAGACCTCCTTGCCGCAAACCAAGAGTCCTTAAATAAGTGGACTTTCAACGAAACACACGGTGCTGCAGCACAGGGCCCCGGGTCAGTGGGAGGGGACCCCGTACAGAGAGGTGACTTTCCTGTTGGGGAATTGGGGATCAGGGCCAGCGGGAGCGGACCGACTCAACCAGAACCAGAGGCTCATCAGGGCTGAGAGCGAGCGGGCGACAAGGGGAAGAGAGAGCATAGGCCAGGTCAGGTAGTCAACAGCAACCAGGAGAGCATGCAGTCGGCGAGGCTCGAGGTTGGCCACCTAAGCGGGAGCCAAGAGGTGAGCAGAGCAGGTGGTGAGAAGGTGGCCATTGGGGGAAGCTACTACATCAGCAGGGGATGGGGTGTGGCGTGCCCCCCCCCCCCCCAAAGTGGGAGTGTGGGGCCTCCCAAGAGTGTGAGCCCAGCTCTGTAAATAAGAAATCACGATCAACACTGCTGTCTCTGTGAGAAACCCCCAAGAACCAGCAGCTATTGTGGACTTGGAATCCTTCAGCTGGGAACAAGCATCTGAGTACTCTGAATTATTTTCCTGACTTATTACATGGCCGCGTTTTTAATATGTTACTCTGCTGAGTTTTACTTTTCTCATATGCTTGGGGAAATTATGTTGTTTTTGAATTATTGGATTGCATTTGTTTATTGTCATGTGCACCAAGGTATAGTGAAAAGTATTTTTCTGCATGCAGCTCAACAGATCATTAAGAACATGAAAAGAAAAGGAAATAAAAGAAAACACATAATAGGGCAACACAAGGTACACATGACATCGGCATTGGGGTGTAGTGTTAATGAGGCCAGTCCATAAGAGGGTCGTTTAGAAGTCTGGTAACAGTGGGGAAGAAGCTGTTTTTAAACTCAAAAACTCATGCAGCTCAACAGATCATTAAGAACATGAAAAGAAAAGGAAATGAAAGAAAATACATAATAGGACAACACAAGGTACACAATGTAACTACATAACACCGGCATTGGGTGAAGCATATAGGGGTGTTGTGTTAATGAGGTCAGTCCATAAGAGGGTCATTTAGGAGTCTGGTAACAGCGGGGAATAAACTTTTTTTTGAGCCTGTTCGTGCGTGTTCTCAGACTTTCGTACCTCCTGCCCGATGGGAGAAGTTGGAAGAGCGAGTCGGCTGGGTGGGAGGGGTCTTTGATTATGCTGCCCGCTTTCCCCAAGCAGCAGGTGTAAATGGAGTCAGTGGATGGGAGGCAGGTTTGTGTAATGGACTGGGCTGTGTTCACGACTCGCTGAAGTTTCTTATGGTCTTGGGCCAAGCAGTTTGGATGCTTTCTACAGTACATCTGTAAAAGTTGTTAAGAGTTAATGTGGACATGCCGAATTTCCTTGGTTTCCTGAAGAAGTACAGGCGCTGTTGTGCTTACTTGGTGGTAGTGCTGACGTGGGTGGACCAGGACATATTTTTGGAGATGTGTATCCCTAGGAATTTGAAAATGTTAACCACATCTCCACTTTGGCCCCGTTGATGCTGACAGGGGTGTGTTACAGTACTTTGCTTCCTGAAGTCGATGACCAGCTCTTTAGTTTTGCTGGCATTGAGGGATAGATTGTTGTCACTGCACCACTCCACTAGGTTCTCAATCTCCCTCCTGTATTCTGACTCGTTGTTATTCGAGATCCGGCCCACTATGGTCGTATCGTCAGCAAACTTGTACCTGGAGTTGAATGTTGCCACTCCACTAGAATTAGTGACTAGTTGAGCATTTCTGTACTTTTCAAATCTTTTCTTAATTACTGCATCTTTTTTTTCTCCTTTTAAAAAAAATTTAGAGTACCCAATTCATTTTTCCAATTAAGGGACAATTTAGCGTGGCCAATCCACCTAGCCTGCACATCTTTGGGATGTGGGGGCGAAATCCACGCAAACACTGGGAGAATATGCAAACTCCACACGGACAGTGACCCAGAGCCGGGATCGAACCTGGGACCTCGGCGCTGTGAGGCAACAGGACTAACTCACTGTGCCACCGTGCTGCCCTAATTACTGCATCTTTACCTGAGAGTTCGAGCAACTTTAAAAATGAATTTAGAATACCCAATTCTTTTTCTCCAATTCAGGGGCAATTTAGTGTGGCTAATTCACCTACCCTGCACAGCTTTTTGGGTTGTGGGGCAGAGACCCATGCAGCACGGGAAGAATGTGCAAACTCCACACGGACAGTGACCGGGGCCAGGATTGAACCCGAGTCCTTGGCGCAGTGAGGCAGCAGTGCTGCCCAACTCTTGTTAACTTAAGAAACATGGATGGCTTATTTGTTGCACCAAGCTTTCAGCAGTTAAACATATATCATTGGTAATATCACCTCCCTTTAAATTCAAACTATTATAACACGGTAGCACAGTGGTCAGCACAGTTGCTTCACAGCGCCGGGGTCCAAGTTCGATTCCCTGCACAAAATTGTCTCTTTTGCAGTTTAGGTGGATTGGACATGCAAAACTGCCCTTAGTGTGCAAAAGATTAGGTGGGGTTACGGGAATAAGGTGGAGGTGTAGGCTTGGGTAGGGTGCTCTTTCCGAGGATCGGTGCAGACTTGATGGGCCGAATGGCCACCTTCTGCACTGTAAATTCTGTGTCTAACAAAGAGAGGAGTCCGTTCACCCCTGTTCACCTGCTTGTAATCTTTACAAACTGAGGGTCATTTTCCTTTTTACATTTACCTGTTCCATTTGCCACTCTGTTCCCTTTCCAGCAATGTTTTAGTTATGGGGTACATCAAAAACATACAAATTAAATAAAATTTTAAAAACTCAGATTCCTTCACAGCATGCAGAATCAAATTGATGAGAATGCTGGCACTTTTGATGTTGGCAACCTTTGGAGTAGGCTTGGCTGAAAACAATTGCAAATACTTCAAATTGTCTCTTGTATTTGTGACGTGTTGCACTATTTTTAAGGATGGAAATGCTCACAGAACACCCCCCGCAGTTGTCTGATTGTCCATTACCATTCTGGGCATGGTAACATTTGCACTGTTTTTCTATCGATGTAATGAGTCAAGGTTGATAATGGTTTGTGAAATTTAGGAACCTAAGTCAGTAATGGATGCCTGGGAGTGATTTCAAGGTTGTAATTAAATCGAGTGGATCAGATCACATAAAGCACATAGCTGGTGTGGTAATCATCAGTGCCCGAAGGATTATCTTAGAGCCTTGAAATTACTGATTAATTCTTAAATAGTATTATATAGGCTGGCTGTTCTGTTGTGCTGGCAATAGCTGTTAGTGCTGCACTACCTCAGCCTTTTGAATACTCTTGTGTGATGGCATTCATTACCAGTAATTGTAAAATGGAGGATTGCGATCAATTTTCATTTCTACCATGCATTCCTTTTTTATTATTCCAACATTAGATTTTAAAAGTTTATATTGTCTCATGTTGCAGTATTTTATATAGCATTAAAACTGCAGTTATTTCACTGCTTTCATTAAATTGAAAGAAATAACAAAAGTTCCTGAATATCATTGCTCCTAGTGCCATTAGTTATTTGCAGTTGGGTTGAATTTTATTGCATGGTTTGTGAACTGATGCTGCCGTTTTTGATTGGGTTCTGGCTCTGTGTTTATTTGGAATGCAGCTGATAAAGATAACAATGAGTACACCCGTTTGATATTACTGAACCTAGTCTCTGCTCAGACAACTTAAATACCTTCCAAAATAGTAAACAAACCTATTCATTCTGTTTCCTTTCTGTCTCCTCAGCTTTTTAGCTGTACTCTGCACAAATCATAAATAGTATTTCACATTTGGAGGAAACAAAACTGTTTTCAATGACCATTTGTGTCAGAGTTGGCAGTTTTTTAGTTCATGGGCAAATCACATAAATGTGATTTGAGGGACTGCTGTGTGCTCTGTTTCACAGAGACATGGCTCACTCCTGCTTCACCAGACTGTGCCCTACATCCAGAGGGCTTCTCAATCTACCGAATGGACCATTCAGCAGCCTCGGGCAAGGCTAGGGGAGGTGGGGTCTGCCTCCTAGTCAACAACTCCTGGTGCCTAGATGTAGCAATACTGGCGAGTTTCTGCTCCCTGGACCTAGAATACGTGACGCTAAAATACCGCCCCTACTACCTTTCACAGGAGTTCAGCTCCATTATCCTGATGGCAGTTTACATCCCGCTCCATGCGGACATTAAAATTGCGCTGGACGAAATATACACCACCACAAATAGCCTTGAAACAAAACACCCCGAGGCCTTGTTCATCGTGGCTGGGGACTTCAATCAGGTCAAGCTCAAGAGCGTAGTACCAAGTTACCACCAACATGTCACTTGTTTCACCAGAGGCCCAAACATCCTGGACCACTGCTACACACATCAAACATGACTACCGCTCTACCGCATGCCCACACTTTGGCAAATCTGACCTCAAGTCTGTGCTCCTGCTCCCAGTTTCTAAGCAAAAATTGAAGCGGGAGAATCCGTCAAAGAAAGTTGTGCATTGTTGGTCTGAGGAATCGGATGATCTCCTACGGGACTGCTTCGAGTCAGTGGACTGGTCAGTATTTAAAAACTCTGTGACCAGCCTGAACGAGTATGCCACTACAGTAACTGACTTCATTAGTAAGTGTTTAGAAGACTGTGTGCCAAAGAAGCAAATCCGCGTGTTTCCCAACCGGAAACCCTGGATGAACAGGGATATCCACTGCTTGCTGAAGTCTAGGTCTGAGGCGTTCAAGTCGGGTGACCCTGACCTACACAAGAAAGACAGATTGATCTAAGGAGATCCACCAAAGATACTAAAAGACAGTACCGGACCAAACTCGAGTCCCAAGCTAGCCACACGGACCCCCGCCGACTATGGCAAGGTCTGCAAGACATAACGGGCTACAAGATGAAGGCATGTAAAATCACCGGTTCCAACGTGCCCCTCCCTGATGAGCTCAACGCATTCTATGATGGCTTTGAGCAAGAGATCTGTGAGAGCACGCCCTCCACACCAGAAGCCTCGGATGATCTTGTATCTGAGGTCACCATTGCAGATGTCAGAGCAGCCTTCTTCAAGGTCAACCCATGGAAAGCCACTGGCCCGGATGGGGTACCCGGACGAGCACCCGGGTCTTGCGCGGATCAGATGGCGGGGGTATTCGCAGACATCTTCAACCTCTCTTTACAACAATCTGAAGTCCTTATCTGCTTCAAAAAGGCGACCAGCACCCCTGTACCAAAGAAAAGTCAAACAGCGTGCCTTAATGACTATTGTCCAGTGGCTCTCACATCCATCATTATGAAGTGATTTGAAAGATTAGTCATGGCGCGAATAAACTCCAGCCTTCTGGATTGCCTTGATCCACTACAGTTCGCCTACCTCTGTAACAGGTCCTCAGCAGATGCCATTTCCCTCGCCCTGCACTCAACCTTGAACACCTAGATAACAAAGAAACCTATGTCAGACTCCTGTTTATTGACTACAGCTCAGCCTTCAACACCATTATTCCTACAAAATGCATCTCCAAACTCTGTGGTCTGGGCCTCGGCACCTCCCGACTGGATTTGATTTAATTTAATTTAATTTTATTTATTATTGTCACATATTAATATACAGTGAAAAGTGTTGTTTCGTGCATGCTGTACAAACAATGCACACTGTATATTAGGAAGGAGAGACTACAGAATATAATGTTACAGTTAGGTAGATAGAGAAATACAGCACAGAACAGGCCCTTCGGCCCACGATGTTGCGCCGAACTTTTGTCCTAGGTTAATCATAGAATTTTGGACAATTTTTCATGGCCAATCCACCCAACCTGCACATCTTTGGACTGTGGAAGGAAACCGGAGTACCCGGAGGAAACCCACGCAGTCACGGGGAGGATGTGCAGACTCCACACAGACAGTGACCCAAGTCGAAATCGAACTTGGGACCCTGGAGCTGTGAAGCAATTGTGCTATGCACAATGCTACCGTGTTGCCCTTAAGAAGTTAACCTACACTCCGTTATTCTACCCTAATCCATGTACCTATACAATAGCCGCTTGAAGGTCCCTAACGTTTCCGACCCCACTACTCTCTGGGTAAAGAAACTACCTCTGACATCCCCTCTATATCTTCCACTATTCACCTTAAATTTATGTCCCCTTGCAATGGTGTGTTCCACCCGGGGAAAAAGTCTCTGACTGTCTACTCTATCTATTCCCCTAATCATCTTATAAACCTCTATCAAGTCGCCCCTCATCCTTCTCCGTTCTAATGAGAAAAGGCCTAGCACCCTCAACCTTTCCTCGTATGACCTACTCTCCATTCCAGGCAACATCCTGGTAAATCTCCGTTGCACCTTTTCCAAAGCTTCCACATCCTTCCTAAAATGAGGCGACCAGAACTGCACACAGTACTTCAAATGTGGCCTGACCAAGGTTTTGTACAGCTGCATCATCACCTCACGGCTCTTAAATTCAATCCCTCTGCTAATGATCGCTAGCACACCACAGGCCTTCTGCACAGCTCTAGCCACTTGAGTGGCAACTTTCAAAGATCTATGAACATAGACCCCAAGATCTCTCTGCTCCTCCACATTGCCAAGAACCCTACCGTTAACCCTCTATTCCGCATTCCTATTTGTCCTTCCAAAATGGACAACCTCACACTTGTCAGGGTTAAACTTCATCTGCCACTTCTCAGCTCTGCATTCTATCTATGTCTCTTTGAAGCCGACAACTGCCCTCCTCACTATCCACTACTCCACCAATCTTCGTATCATCTGCAAATTTACTGACCCACCCTTCAACTCCCTCATCCAAGTCGTTAATGAAAATCACAAACAGCAGAGGACCCAGAACTGATCCCTGCGGTACGCCACTGATAACTGGGCTCCAGGCTGAATATTTGCCATCCACCACCACTCTCTGTCTTCTATCGGTTAGCCAGTTTGTTATCCAACTGGCCAAATTTCCCACTATCCCATGCCTCCTTACTTTCTGCACAAGCCTACAATGGGGAACCTTATCAAATGCCTTACTAAAATCCATGTACACTACATCCACGGCTTTATCTTCATCCACATGCTTGGTCACCTCCGCAAAGAAGTCAATAAGACTTGTAAGGCAAGACCTCCCCTCACAAATCCGTGCTGACTATCCCTAATCAAGCAGCGCCTTTCCAGATGCTCAGAAATCCTATCCCTCAGTACCCTTTCCATTACTTTGCCTACCACCGAAGTAAGACTAACTGGCCTGTAATTCCCAGGGTTATCCCTATTCCCTTTTTTGAACAGGGGCACGACATTCGCCACTCTCCAATCCTCTGGTACCACCCCTGTTGACAGCGAGGACGAAAAGATCATTGCCAACGGCTCTGCAATTTCATTTCTTGCTTCCCATAGAATCCTTGGATATATCCTGTCAGGCCCGGGGGACTTGTCTATCCTCAAGTTTTTCAAAACACGCAACACATCTTCCTTCCTGACAAGTATCTCCTCGAGCTTATCAGTCTGTTTCACACTGTCCTCTCCATCCATATGGCCCCCCTCGCTTGTAAATACTGAAGAAAAATACTTGTTCAAGACCTCTCCTATCTCTTCAGACTCAATACACAATCTCCCGCTACTGTCCTTAATCGGACCTACCCTCGTTCTAGTCATTCTCATATTTCTCACATATGTGTAAAAGGCCTTGGGGTTTTCCTTAATCCTACCTGCCAAAGATTTTACATGCCCTCTCTTAGCTCTCCTAATCCCTTTCTTCAGTTCCCTCCTGGCTATCTTGTATCCCTCCAGCGCCCTGTCTGAACCTTGTTTCTTCAGCCTTATATAAGTATCCTTCTTCCTCTTAACAAGACATTCAACCTCTCTTGTCAACCATGGTTCCCTCACTCGACCATCTCTTCCCTGCCTGACAGGGACATACATATCAAAGACACGCAGTACCTGTTCCTTGAACAAGTTCCACATTTCACTTGTGTCCTTCCCTGACAGCCTATGTTCCCAACATCTGCACTTCAATTCTTGTCTGACAGCATTGTATTTACCCTTCCCCCAATTGTAAACCTTGCCCTGTTGCACGCACCTATCGCTCTCCATTACTAAAGTGAAAGTCACAGAATTGTGGTCACTGTCTCCAAAATGCTCCCCCACTAACAAATCTGTCACTTGCCCTGGTTCATTACTAAGTACCAAATCCAATATGGCCTCCCCTCTGGTCGGACAATCTACATACTGTGTTAGAAAAGCTTCCTGGACACACTGCACAAACACTACCCCATCCAAACTATTTGATCTAAAGAGTTTCCACTCAATGTTTGGGAAGTTGAAGTCACCCATGACTACTATCCTGTGACTTCTGCACCTTTCCAAAATCTGTTTCCCAATCTGTTCCTCCACATCTCTGCTGCTATTGGGGGGCCTATAGAAAACTCCCAAGGTGACTGCTCCTTTCCTATTTCTGACTTCAACCCATATTACCTTAGTAGGCAGATCCCCCTCGAACTGCCTTTCTGCAGCTGTTATACTATCTCTAATTAACAATGCCACCCCCCCACCTCTTTTACCATCCTCCCTAACTAATTGTTGAAACACCTATAACCAGGGACCTCCAACAACCATTTCTGCCCCTCTTCTATCCAAGTTTCCGTGATGGCCACCACATCGTAGTCCCAAGTACCGATCCATGTCTTAAGTTCACCCACCTTATTCCTGATGCTTCTTGCATTAAAGTATACACACTTCAACCCATCTCCTTGCCTGCAAGTACTCTCCTTTGTCAGTGTTACCTTCCCCACTGCATCACTACGTGCTTTGGCGTCCTGAATATCGGCTTCCTTAGTTGCTGGACTACAGATCCGGTTCCCATTCCCCTGCCAAATTAGTTTAAACCCTCCCGAAGAGTACTAGAAACCCCCCCCCCCCAAGGATATTGGTGCCCCTCTGGTCCAGATGCAACTCCTCCTGCTTGTACAGGTCCCACCTTCCCCAGAATGCGCTCCAATTATCCAAATACCTGAAGCCCTCCCTCCTACATCATTCCTGCAGCCACGTGTTCAACTGCACTCTCTCCGTATTCCTAGCCTCGCTATCACGTGGCACCGGCAACAAACCAGAGACGACAACTCTGTCTGTCCTGGCCTTTAACTTCCAGCCTAACTCCCTAAACTTGTTTATTACCTCCACACCCTTTTTCCTACCTACGTCGTTGGTACCAATGTGCACCACGACTTCTGGCTGCTCACCCTCCCCCTTCAGGATCCCGAAGACACGATCCGAGACATCCCTGGCACCCGGTAGGCAACATACCTTTCGGGAGTCTCGCTCGCGACCACAGAATCTCCTAACTATTCCCCTAACCATTGAATCTCCTATTACTATTGCTTTTCTATGCTCCCCCCCTTCCCTTCTGAGCCCCAGAGCCAGACTCAGTGCCAGAGACCTGGCCGCTGGGGCCTTTCCCCGGTAGGTCATCCCTCCCAACAGCATCCAAAACGGTATACTTGTTTTGAAGGGGAACGGCCACCAGGGATCCCTGCACTGTCTGCCTGTTAGTTTTCTTTCCCCTGACTGTAACCCAGCTACTCTTGTCCAGTACCCTTGGTGTGGCTACCTCCCTGTAACTCTTCTCTATAACCCCCTCTGCCTCCCGGATGATCCGAAGTTCATCCAGCTCCAGCTCCAGTACCTTAACACGGTCTCTGAGGAGCTGGAGTTGGGTGCACTTCCCGCAGGTATAGTCAGCGGGGACACCAGTGGTATCCCTCACCACCCACATCCTACAGGAGGAGCATGCAACTGCCCTAGCCTCCATCCCCTCTTACATTACAGAATTAGCTGCCCCGTGGACCAACTGGACCTCCGCACTCCGACTCTGCTTCCGGTCAGCTGTACTCTAAACTCCTGGCTCCCTTCACGCTCTTTGATAAATATAGGAAATGAAATGTAAGGAGCACCTTGCTCCCTCCTCACCTAACTCCCTCAGTCACCAAACTCTCACTGTAGCACTCAAATGCCACAAGCTCAGCACTCCCTCAGTCACCAAACTCTCACTGTAGCACTCAAATGCCACAAGCTCAGCACTCCCTCAGTCACCAAACTCTCACTGCAGCACTCAAATGCCACAAGCTCAGCACTCAGTGCAAACAAAGTCTGCACTGTAACTAGCTCCTATTTATGCTGTGACTCGAGCCTCTGAAAACTGGCTTAATGCAATTAACTAATTAACAAGCTCCAGCTGCAAGTAAGTACAAGTAGAACCTTGTTTAAAGCTGATTCAAAATTCACCTTCTTATAGACCAAACAGCAACTTTTAAGTTAATTAACTAAATAAAAGAAATACTAGACTTTAAATAAAAATGAACCCTTATACTCCCTCAGTCACCAAACTCTCACTGTAGCACTCAAATGCCACAAGCTCAGCACTCCAGTGCAGTTATAGCAAGGTTTAGAGAAAAGATCAACTTAATGCGACGTAGGTCCATTCAAACGTCTGATGGCAGTAGAGGTGAAGCTGTTCTTGAGTCAGTTGGTACGTGACCTCAAACTTTGGTATCTTTTTCCTGACGGACGAAGGTGGAAGAGTGTGTGGGGTCCTTAATTACACTGGCTGCCTTTCTGGGGCAGTGGGAATTATAGATCGAGTCAATGGATGGGAGGCTGGTTTGCGTGATGGACTGGGCTACATTCACGACCTTTTGTTGTTTCCTGCGGTCTTGGGCAGAGTAGGATCCATACCAAGCTGTGATACAATCAGAAAGAATGCTTTCTATGGTGCATCTGTAGAAGTTGGTGAGGGTCGTAGCTGACATGCCAAATTTCCTTAGTCTTCTGAGAAAGTAGTCGTTGGTGGGCTTTCGTAACAATAGTGTCGGCATGGGGGGGACCAGGACAGGCTGTTGGTGATCTGTACACCTAAAAACATGAAGCTCTCGACACTTTCTACTTTGTTCCCATTGATGTAGACAGGGGCATGTTCTCCGCTAGCAACAACACCTCCTCTACATCATCCTCAACACCTGTGCCCTACAAGGCTGTGTCCTCAGCCTCCTACTATACTCCTTGTACACCTATGACTGTGTGGCCAAATTCCCTTAACTCGATTTTCAAATTTGCTGATGACACCACCATAGTGGGTCAGATCTCAAACAATGACTCGACAGAGTACAGGAATGAGTTGGAGAATCTGGTGAACTGGTGTGCCGACAATAATCTCTCCCTCAATGTCAACAAAACGAAGGAGATTGTCATCAACTTCAGGAAGCACAGTGGAGAACATGCCCTTGTTTACATCAATGGGAACAAAGTAGAAAGGGTCAAGAGCTTCACGTTTTTAGATGTCCAGATCACCAACAACCTGTCCTGTTTTCCTCCCCCAATGCCGACACTATAGTTAAGAAAGTCCACCAACGACTTTCTCAGAAGACTAAGGAAATTTTGCATGTTACCTATGACTATCACCAACTTTTACAGATGCACCATCGAAAGCATTCTTTCTCGTATCACAGCTTGGTATGGATCCTGCTCTGCCCAAGACCACAGGAAACTACAAAAGGTTGTGAATGTAGCCCAGTCCATCACGCAAACCAGCCTCCCATCCATTGACTCAGTCTATAATTCCCGCTGCCTCGGAAAGGCAGCCAGCATAATTAAGGACCCCACTCACCCCGGACATACTCTCTTCCAACTTCTTCCGTCAGGAAAAAGATACAAAAGTTTGAGGTCACATCCCAACCGACTCGAGAACAGCTTCTTCCCTACTGCCATCAGACTTTAGAATGGACCTACCTCGTATTAAGTTGATCTTTTTTCTACACCCTAGCTATGACTGTAACATTACATTCTGTGGTCTCTCCTTCCTTCCCTATGTATGGTATGCATTGTCTGTATAGCGTGCAAGAAACAATACTTTTCACTGCATACTAATACATGTGATTATAAATCAAATCAAAATGTGATCTTGTCTTCACCTGAGAACTTTCAACAGGAGTTGCATATTGCATGCCGATTGTCCCCTCTTCGATCCAATCGCACTGTGGCCATTTGTGACCCCTTGACTGCTACTGTAACCAAGATCGGTGAGGTATTAAATCTGGACTTTTGTTTATGTCGGTCATTTACTCAACCTAATAAATTTGCTGAGCTAAATTTACTTCAAAATCTAATGGTTTTATTTCAGCTATTAAACCTTTATGTAATGCATTGAAAAGGCAAATTTAATTTTCTAACTGGTTTAGAGATAGATAGATAGAGAAATACAGCACAGAACAGGCCCTTCGGCCCACGATGTTGCGCCGAACTTTTGTCCTAGGTTAATCATAGAATTTTGGACAATTTTTCATGGCCAATCCACCCAACCTGCACATCTTTGGACTGTGGGAGGAAACCGGAGTACCCGGAGGAAACCCACGCAGTGGTTTAAGCTGGTTTGATTCACGAACTGGATTTGCCAACATGAAAAGGGATACTGAGAAGGGCAAACCCCCCCCCCCCCCCAAAAGATGCCGGCAGCTTGAGCCTTGCTCCAGACTATCCATATTTATTGCAACCCAGGATAAGCACAGCGCCAACTTGAAGTTTAAATTAGAGGGCAAGAGGTTTCATCCGACAGACCTGAAAACTAAGATTTTTGTATACAATTTGATTTAAATGTGTCTCGTTCAGCCAACAGACTGAACCTTGCTCCCCAACTGAGACTACATGTGTTGAGCTGATAAGAGATGATGTTGAAGTAGCAGTCCACATTTTCAAAGTCTTCTCTGAAAGGAATTAGACTGTGTGCTTTTCCAGATAATTGAGTTCAGCAATGAGATTCTGTCAGCACCACAAACTTCTTCACAATCCCTTATTGCAAAATCTTTCACAGTTGACATTTAAAAGGATTTATATCCATTAAATATTTGTACAGATTCTATCTGCATCACTTTTACAAGCATCGCCGCACAACTAATACATAAAATGTGCTTCAGAATAGAGTGGTTATATTTAAACTTTATGCATGTAATGCGTATATGGTATTCAATGTTATCTATAACCGAGATAATTAACTTGATATTGGAATCAAGAGGAGTGCAATTCTGGTAAAATTGTTTCCTGCCACGTCTGCAGTGGATCATAAAAAGCTGCATCACTAAACTCCGTTTCAGTCACGCAAAGGCAGAGCTTTAATCAAGAGTCTTCTGGGATGCAACTCTTCCAATTTTACAGCGGTCAAGAATTGCCTCAGTTACTCCTGCTCTGCCATCACAATGTGGCGGCAGTGCAGTGGCTGCTCTATTTATGTTGCACGTCTGGTGACATTCTGGCAGAGTCCCCAATCTTTGTGTCAATACCTTTTAGATCAGTGTGCACAGAGACCAGACCCCCACCCACCTTCCACAACCATCCTGTTAAGTAAATGGAATCCATATTATAATCATAATGAATCCTCCTTGCACTTGCTTTTTGTGATTGGAACACCCAGAGATCATTCTTTTACTGTGTATCTTGAAAACTATATTAGGAAGGAAAAGATGCAGGACGAGTGTCAATAATCTGAACAATGAAAAAGCTGTGGAATTGCTGGATCCATTCCATTAGCAGCACAGTAGCATTGTGGATAGCACAATCGCTTCACAGCTCCAGGGTCCAGGTTCGATTCCGGCTTGGGTCACTGTCTGTGCGGAGTCTGCACATCCTCCCTGTGTGTGCGTGGGTTTCCTCCGGTTTCCTCCCACAGTCCAAAGATGTGCAGGTTAGGTGGATTGGCCATGATAAATTGTCCTTAGTGTCCAAAATTGCCCTTAGTGTTGGGCGGGGTTACTGGGTTATGGGGATAGGGTGGAGTTGTTGACCTTGGGTAGGGTGCTCTTTCCAAGAGCCGGCGCAGACTCGATGGGCTGAATGGCCTCCTTCTGCACTGTAAATGCTATGGAGAAAAAAATTCAGGCCACTACAGGAAGCCAAAATTCAGCAAGATTTTCAGCTGCATGTTATTTTGCTATTCCATCTATCAGTTGTGCATGTGTGTTTGGCACCAGTCTTCACCTCTGAAACGTGAAATTTATATAGGCAACATTTCATAAGATTATTTTGCAAGTGTGCCTCCGATGTTGGCAGAACATAGTGTTCCTTCTGATTAATCTTCCAGTTTAAGTAATGCAAAATAGATTATATAGTTTAGTCATTGCAGTTTTAATGCCTCTGTGGTACTTGCCTGGTCTTTCTCAAATTTACTTGCCTAGACTCTTTCAAATTTAGATTCTTTGTATGCAGATTCAAGGTAAGACTGATTAAAGGCAAGATGAGTGATTAGTGGGAAGTGTGGTCTCACTTTGGAAGTATAGTTGGTAGATGCTCCATGGCTCTCCTGGCTAATGGTTCTCGCAAATATAAAATGAACCAAACTAATCCACTGAGCTGGATTTCTAAGGGTGCATTTTGTTTTGCTTAAAACAAGTCAAAGTCAGGGATATGAAAAGAGCATTCAACCCTTGAGCTCATCCATATAGCATTTCAAACTAACATCCAACTAACTACTTTTTGAATTGTCCTTTGAACAATTTAATATTGTGTTGGAGGCAGGGGGATGCACAGAACCAGCTTCATAACTCAAGTGAAATGAGGCCGAACAATTGTTGCAAAAATAATCCTTCCACAAATGCTGCTTAAATTATCTGTATGATAGTGTTTAACTTCAAGGTATAGGAAGATCATGACATCAAATCCTTCATCCCCATTCAGCCACAAAGATACCAAGCACAACCCTCATTAAAAATACCGTGGCCACATCTTGATTTGCAGTGGTTCGGGAACCTAGGATAAATAGGTATTCGGGCATTAAACTACAGTTTTTAAAAAAGAATCTACAGTTTAAATGTTCCAGTACCTTTTGCTGTCCAGGCAAGATGTGATTGAAATGTGCAGTTGATGAAAGCAATTTGAAGATGCTGGCTAGCAGTTCCACTGCAGCTATATAGTACTTGCACTACAACCAGTTTTAACACTGGAGTTGGACTCATCTGTACCCAATTTATATCAATTTAACACAACACCAGGCACTGTGCACTGCCACTTGGGAGCAGTTTTATATAGCAACAAAAGTGGCGTATAAGATTAGAAGGGATTTGAATCTTTCTGCTCAGTTGCCCGTGGCACTGTAATTCATGCTTATTCAGAGAGCTCTTAAGCACAAAAGGGGTGCCCTACAAACACTACCTCAGTGCTCCCGAGGAAACTAAGTGTTCCTGGCGCAGAGTGAAACACTCAAGCCTTCGTAACCTTTGGAGATAACCTTAGTACCATGTTACCATAGAAAGCAAATAACAAGGTTCAGCAGAGCAGTTCAAAACGTTTTAACATCTCATTTCTGAATACTAAAGATAGCATAATGGGATTTCACCAAGGTACCAATTTTTGAGAAACTGTGCTTCCAGGAGTAAGGTTGCAGAAGAGCATCAGCACGTTTAGTACCTCAATTATTTGGGCACTATTTACTATATACAAACATGAAAGTACGAATTAATTATGAAATTAATGCAAGTTTTCATGTAATAATTGCTGCATACTGCTACATTTGCATTCAGTGGATAGCCAGCACTATTACAGGCTTGGTTTTGCATGACTGCATTTGCGAGAGGGATCCAATGCACTTGGCAACTGAACACAGCAGTTTGCAATGCAGTTATGGTTAAATAACATAATCAATCCACCTGCAATGTCATTTAACATCGAATGGCACCTTCCTCCTTAAATACCTATTGAACCTCTATTTAATACAATTAAAATAATGAACTAAGTGAATCCAAAAAGATACAAGTATAAGTCTAATTGTTATTGAGGTAGCTTCAGAATGTACGATTTTGACAAGTTTGAGAATTAACTTGCATAAAAATTATAAATTGGAAATAGGCCGTGTCAATCACTAACTCTGGGTAGTGTATTCCACAACCTGAATATAAAGATATAAAAAATCTCTTCACTCTCTCTATGCTTTCGATTAAAAAAAATAAATAAATAAATTTAGAGTAACAATTAATTTTTCCAATTAAGGGGCAATTTAGCGTGTTCAATCCTTGGAGCTTGCGCATCTTTTGGGTTGTGGGGGCGAAACCCACACAAACACGGGGGGAATGTGCAAACTCCACACGGACAGTGACCCAGAGCCGGGATCGAACCTGGGACCTCGGCGCCGTGAGGCAACAGGGCTAACCCACTGTGCCACCGTGCTGCCCACACTTTCGATTTTAATCCTGTATCTGTATCACCTTGTTCCAGCCCCTTATCACTGGGAAGATTGTTTTTCTCTATTTGTTTTCATTCTTTACCTTCCGTCACATCATCCCCTAATCTTCTTTCTTCTGACATAAACAGCATTACTTAACTAATCTAGCAAATCCTGCCGGTCAGGTAAACTGGAGTTACAGATTCAATGATGGGATAATCATTTATATTGTCATGTGCAATAAAATAAATTATGGTTAACTATAGTTAAATAGGACCATTCAGCTCTCGCCCATTTGGCCTGTCCACCACTTAAAAAAAAATACCGGTTACAGCGGGGCTGTTTAGCACTGGGCTAAATCGCTCGCTTTGAAGGCAGGCCAGCAGCACGGTTCAATCCCCGTACCAGCCTCCCCGAACAGGCGCAGGAATGTGGCGACTAGGGGCTTTTCATAGTAACTTCATTTGAAGCCTACTTGTGACAATAAGCGATTTTCATTTCATTTTCTTGCCTTCTGACAAATAAAGCAATTTAGAACCACTCCGACACCAAAAATATTTGCTATATTTTAAAGTTACAATGCACAACTATTTCAAAAGTCAAACTGCAAATATCTTTCATTATTCATTGGGATTTCTGTTGATTTCAACTTTGTTCCTTTACCTTATGGGTAAGTTTTTGTCCATCTGTTTCACAAGATCAGCACTAGCACTTGTCACTTTCTATTGAGCCAAACATTACAGACAGAATTAGGAAAAGACATGTATTTCAGAATTGGCAGCACAAGAGGTATAAGACTCTGCTTGAGCGTAAGAGGTCGCAAGTCCCCTATTGTTGGAGGCGTTTTATGCATTCCCACTGTAATGTGCAACTGTTCAAAGGTCCCGTTGGACAGTAATGAATGACTGGACAATCTACCACCCAATTTCTTCAACCAGTGTCTATATATATATTTACATTGTGTATTTATTGTATGTCCTATGTTTATTCATGTATGATCTGGACTGTACGTAGAACAATACTTTTCACCGTACCGCGGTACACGTGACAATCGATTTATTCTGCTCTCCACTTGAAGACAGTAGCGGGGATGATGGAGGAGCAGCTGCAGGAGAAAATGTTTGAGAATGTTCAGAAATCCCATTTTATTTTATCTAGGAATGATGTTACCGTCCTCATTATAGAAATCAGCATTCTATTTCTTAAGGTCGCCAATCAGTTTTTCAGCATTCTCAGCACTCTTTTGCTCTCGCCTTCCTCACGCCCATATTGAGTTTTCTCAGGAAACCGATTTTAATTTCAGTGGTCCTTGTGCATTTTGACACATCAGCAATCTAAAATACTCTTGGGTTTCGGACTGCAGGCATCAACATTTTGCATTGTTTTGTTTTCCACCAAAGTCAAGGAATGAAGACCTTGAATTCCCATTTGTGTTTTTATCGTCTCACACACTAATCGGATCTGAAATTATTGTGCTTCGTTCGGCACTGGGATTTCTACCTAAGTAGCTACACGAGTCCACAGAATGGACTCCAAAATAATGCCTGTGTTGGATCACTAACATGAATAAACGATTAAGATAGTTTTGGTACTGATGGGGACATGTTACTCTGCTATTTTAGTCGAAGACTTCTTCCATGGAGCATTTAGCCAAAGCTAATCTTAAATAATCAGTAGATATATAATTGACCCAGAACCATTTCTTCCAAAGTAATCTTTTGGAAAACTTAAAACTCAAAAGCTGCTCCCAGAGCATAACATTTTACATCATACACGTTAGCAATAGTCACAACTGGTGGTGTGCACTTGGAAGTATTTTCTGCACAGGAAATAATACGTTTCTATGGCGCTCCCATACAGTGTTTCAGGTACTTTAATGGCCCAAGTGGGCACATGGATGCCAAGTTAGAGTGAGAAAGGGAAACATAGGCAAAGGTGGAGACCAAGGCATGAGACAGACTTTAAAAAGCAGAGATGGAAGTGTCGACAGGTGAAGCTGAGGGAGGGAGTTCCAGTAAGCTTGGGCTTAAGAGCTGAAGCAGCAGTCATTGTATGGGTGGCAGGGTAGCACAGTGATTAGCATTGTTGCTTTACAGTGCCAGGGTCCCAGGTTCGATTCTCGTCTTGGGCCACTGTCTGTGCGGAGTCTTCATGTTCTCCCTTGTATCTGCGTGAGTTTCATTGACAAAAAACGTTAATTATTTTCCACCACCTGTCCTGGTAATCTGTTTCAATTACTTGCTGCCATTGGTAATTAAAAAGTTCCTTCCAGAATTCCCATTTAAAATGTTCATTGCAAGAGCCCATTTTTAAAGTATATATATTTTGTGCAGTTGCATCAATGTCTTAACATCCTTTAGAATTCTGCAATCATAAAAACAAAGTTTGTAATTTTTAATCTGCCACAATTATTCGAGCTGCCAAGTAAATTCCTTCCTTTTTAAAATTCTGATTGATATTTTGATGGAATTAATGCAGCATAATGACCTGTTATAACATCAAATATACGCAGCACGTAGCATGGTGGTTAGCATCAATGCTTCACAGCTCCAGGGTCCCAGGTTCGATTCCCGGCTGGGTCACTGTCTGTGTGGAGTCTGCACGTCCTCCCCGTGTGTGCGTGGGTTTTCTCCGGGTGTTCCGGTTTCCTCCCACAGTCCAAAGATGTGCGGGTTAGGTGGATTGGCCATGCTAAATTGCCCGTAGTGTCCTAATAGTAAGGTTAAGGGGGAGCAGTTGTTGGGTTACGGGTATAGGGTGGATACGTGGGTTTGAGTAGGGTGATCATTGCTCGGCACAACATCGAGGGCCGAAGGGCATGTTCTGTGCTGTACTGTTCTATGTTCTATACAAGCTATGGATTAAGGCCTCAGTAAATATTTGAGCAAAGTTCTGAAATAGTAAATTTATGTAGTATCCAATTATTTGTCTGATGCAGGTTTCTTAAGTCCTGCTATCTACTCAACTGACTCATTTATTTTCCTGATCATTGAGTGGCCTAGTGGTTAGCACTGTTGCCTCACAGCTCCAGTGACCCGGGTTTAATTCCGACCTTGGGTGACTGTCTGTGTGGAGTTTGCACTTTCTCCCCGTGGGTTTCCTCGGGGTGCTTTGGTTTCCTTTTGCAGTCCAGGCATGTGCAGGTTAGGTGGATTTGCCATGCTAAGTTGCCCCTTAGTGTCCAAAAGGTACGGTAGGGTTACTGGGTTTTTGGCATAGGGTGGAGGCATGGGCTTAAGTAAGGTGCTCTTTCCAAAGGTCTGTGCAGACTTGATGGTCCGAATGGCCTCATTTTGCACGTTGGGATTCTCTGATTAAGCATTCATGGAATGGTTTTGTTTCATTAGTTCTGCCAGGAGATTATTCTCCTTTCTGACAAGTCGACATCTCTTCCATATTTTTGTTACGGCCATGTTTCTGCCTCCTTTTCCAAGTCATTTAAGTGCACTTGTAAGAAACTGAAGACTGATTGCTGAGGCATCCCATTACTATATGTAATTCCTTGCGTGCTGATCCGCCTCCAGGTACAGCCACCCTTTTGTTTTGGCTAATTTACAGTTCACTTCAGGAGAGTTCCACTAATTTGTGCCTTGCAGCCTTGTGCACCAACCTGCAAAGTAACACTGGACACAAAGCTGAAATCTAAATAAGCAACCCCCCCTCCTCAATGTTTTTAAATAACTCGTGCATGATCTCCCTCTCCTAAAACTGCTGGCTTTCTATTCGTGTTTCATGATTTAACCAGATGATTCATCATTCACTCTTTTACAAATTCTTCCAATATTGATAGATGTCAGGCTCCCTTGGCCTGCTTTGATGTCCCCACTGAGTGAATTAAGCCAATACTTTAGAAGTGGGATTTTCATTGCATTACACAAGGGACATAGTTATAGCGATTAGCAAGTATCTAATTTGCTAAATTGTTAAACAATGCATATGATAATAGAAGTGTTAAATTCATTATAGCATTTGCATTCCTTCAGTAAAAGCTATCTTAACCACTGGGACTTTGTGTGAAACCCATCTCTTTAAATATCCATTGTTAAAAGAAATGGGAATATGCTATAGTATAATTCTCATGTGAGCTAGAATTTCTCTCTGAAGCACCACCTAGCAATTACTGCCAGCCCCAGTCTATCTGAAGTAATTATTGGGGCTGTGTCAACTTACGTGGTATATGATACAACTTGTGGATTTCGTTAGAAGCACGTGCAAAATTTTACTTTTTTTTCTCAAGTTGTATTGCGATGTATTTTAGTTTATGCTTATTTGTCATGTTCTCTCGCAGTGTTGAACCAGACCAGTTTTCCAATGGTGCTGTGTTTTTTTAACTTCCTGTAAATTTATACAGATTTAGGCTGGAACTGCTGTTTATATTTTTTGTTTGTCTATTTATTTGAGATTGGAGCATTTGCACTTAATAAATTAGTATGTGTACAGACTGCTAACACTGATTTTCTGCCATTGAGAACTGCACAATGCTGCTTGTCTGTAGTCACTATAAGGATTGGTTGTGACAAATTTAATGTTTTCTTTCTCAGCAATTTTGTAAATGCTGAAGCTGCCAAACATTGGCAGGTACCATTTTGTCTCAAATAGCTCACTTGCAGTAGATGACTAGGCGCTAGTCTTAAGTCTGCATGGTTCACATCAGTGATTTTCAACTTTTTTTCTTGGGACTGACTTTAGCCAACTGGCCGACATTCACGACCCACGCCAGCCAACCTTCATAACAGACGCACGGTAGCACAGTGGTTAACATTGTTACTTCATAGCACCAGGGTTTTAGGTTTGATTCCCGACTTGGCTCACTGTCTGTGTGGAGTCTGCACGTTCTCCCTGTATCTACATGGGTTTCCTCTGGGTGCTCTGGTTTCCTCCCACAAGTCCCAAAAGACTCGCTGTTGGGTAATTTGGAAATTCTGAATTCTCCTTCTGTGTACCCAAACATGCGTCGGAATGTGGCGACTAGGAGCTTTTCACAGTAACTTAATTGCAGTGTTAATGTAAACCTACTTGTGATAATAAAGATTATTATTATATTTGCTTACCTTTGATGCGAAGGGGGAGTCTGCTTGCTTCCTCACGGTCTCACTCCAATCAGGTTCACAGGAGGAGAGCGCAATGGGCAGCTCGGTAGCATAAGTGGCTAGCACTGTGGCTTCACAGCGCCAGGGTCCAGGTTCGATTCCCCACTGGGTCACTGCGGAGTCTGCACGTTCTCCCCATGTCTGCGTGGGTTTTCTCCGAGTGCTCCAGTTTCCTCCCACAGTTTAAAGATGTGCAGGTTAGGTGGATTGGCCATGCTAATTTGCCCTTAGTGTCAAAAAAAAGGTTAGATGGGGATAGGGTGGAAGTGAGGGCTTAAGTGGATCGGTGCAGACTCGATGGGTCGAACGGCCTCCTCCTACACTATGTTCTATATCAGGTGTGGACTACAGCCAGTTTCTTTGTGCCGCATTCTTCTTTTGAGAATGGAAAATCTAACCTCACATACGTAGGTTGTCCTGAAGGACAGTAGCAACAAAATGCTTGTTTTACTCAGCACTGGATACTCCCACAAGGTGCTACTCCAGAATGCTGACCGCCTCATGCACTCTGTTTTTAATGTGCTGTCAAGGTCAGGTACAGCAGCGTAGTCTTTTCATTTGGAGTCAGCTGTAAGTTAATAACTGACTATGGGGTCTCAACCTCAAAAGGAATTTTTCATCCACCATTCTTTCCAAATCTGAAACGTCTCTCATTCGTCAGTACTTCCCTGTTTATGACACACATGGGCTTTGCATACGTATTAGCTTTGTCACAATTGACAAAACCATGCCTCAAGAAATTATCTTCATACTGGGTTGTTCCCGAGTTAAGTTTCTTCTTTGTAGCCGTTCACCAGAGGCCCTGGAACTCTTCACAGAGCTAGCACTGTGGCTTCACAGCGCCAGGGTCCAGGTTCGATTCCCCACTGGGTCACTGTGCGGAGTCTGCACGTTCTCCCCGTGTCTGCGTGGGTTTTCTCCGAGTGCTCCAGTTTCCTCCCACAGTTCAAAGATGTACAGGTTAGGTGGATTGGCCATGCTAATTTGCCCTTCGTGTCGAAAAAAAAAAGGTTAGATGGGGTTATTGGGTTATGGGGATAGGGTTGAAGTGAGGGCTTAAGTGGGTCGGTGCAGACTTGATGGGCCGAACGGCCTCCTCCTGCACTGCATGTTCTATATCAGGTGCAGACTACAGCCAGTTTCTTTGTGCCGCATTCTTCTTTTGAGAATGGAAAATCTAACCGGAGCTAAGCTCTGTCCTGCCTCAGGATTCTCCTGAGGAGCACCCTCCAGATTCAGATGTGAGCTCCTGACCAGTTGGTGCACTGCCATTTATGTCTCTGGCCGTCTCTCCCATGTAACAAAACAATCCATTTTCACAGTCCTCTTGAATTGCTTGCTAACAACTGGAAAATGGAAGAAGCTATCCTCTGTGATTTGGTGGCAAAAGCATGTACGTACAGGGTGCTTGATGTCAAGTGTACGTGCTGGGCATGTGACGTGCTTGCTTCTGCCACTATAGAAAGACTATACACAGATTAATTTTGTTTTCATTTAAAAGCGGTAGCGGCTGCCATTCTCAATTTTAAATGTCGGGAGCAGCCTTTGGGTGCTTCTTCTGCAATCAGGACCACCATGACCGATCACTCCGTGACCCTCCTGACACCTGCCCAGGACTTTGAAAAACCCTGGTTTGCATCATCGATCCTTCATAACGGACTCTAGCAACTTACCCATTACTGCCGTTAGGCTCACTGGTCTGTAGTTCCCTGCTTTCTCTCTATCTCCCTTTTTGAATAGCGGGGTTATATTCGCTACCCTGCAATCTGTAGGAACCATTCCAGAGTCCAAAGAATTTTGGGAAATGACAACCAATGGATCTACTGTTTCTCGGCCTACTTCCTTAATACTCTGGGATGAAGATTACCAGGTTCTGGAGATTTATAAGCCTTTGATCCCATCAATTTCCCCTAAACCATTTCTCTACTAATACTAATTTCCTTCAGCCCCTCACTCTCAGAACTTCTGGTACATTGCTTCTGTCTTCACAAAGGAAGACATGAATAAAGTACAAATTTAGTTCCTCAGCCATTTCTTTGTTCCCCATTATGAATTCCTACGTTTCCGACTGAAAGGGGCCTACATTAATTTATGTCAATCTTTTTCTCTTGACATATCTATAGAAACCGTTACAGTTTGTTTTTATGTTCCCTGCTAGCTTGCTTTCATACTCTATTTTCCCCATCTTAATCAATCCCTTATTATGCCTTTGCTGAATTTCAAATTGCTCCCAATCCTCCAATCTATTGATTTTTCTTGCCAATTTGAATGCTGCTTCTTTGAATGTCATACAACTCTAATTTCCTTCGTAAATCACAATTTGGCCACAGTTCCAGTTCCGCTCTGGTGCCAAATACGAATAAGCAACTTTTGGAATTTACCAACTCGCTCCTTGAATGCCTGTCATTGCCAGTCCACTTCCCTTCCTTTTAGTAATGTTTCCCAGTCCATCATAGTCAACCCATGCATCATACCATCATAGTTACTTTTATTTAGATTCGGGACCTGTGTCTCAGAATCCACTACCTTACTATCTACCTTGATGAAGAATGCTATCATATTATGGTCACTTATCCCTAAGGGTTCTCTCCCTATTAGATTGCCAATAATCTTTGCTCATTGCACAATACCCAGTCCAATGGCCTGCTTCCTTGTTGGCATTGGGCCAGAAAACTTTTCCGTATACACTCTAGGACAACTTCCCCCTATTCAACTGACTCATTTAAAAACATTTTTTTTTTAAGAGTATCCAATTATTTTTTTCCAATTAAGGGACAATTTAGCGTGGCCAATCCACCTAACCAGCACACCTTTTGGGATGTGGGGGTGAAACCCACACAGACACGGGGAGAATGTGCAAACTCCACATGGACAGTGACCCAGGGCCGGGATTTGAACCCGGATCCTCAGTGCAGTCGTCCCAGTGCTAACTACTGCGCCACCGTGCTGCCCCACTGTGACTAATTTGATTCACCCAATCTATATGCAGATAAAAGTCACCACCTCTGATTTCCTGTTTAATGTTATATCTGACATTATCAATCCACTTTCGTGGTCTGTATACCACCCCCACAGTTGTTTTTTGCCTCTTAATATTTCTCAACTCGACCCCGACAGATTCCACATCTTCTGTGCTGATATCTTTACTCAGTATTGTATTAATATCTTTAAACAACAATGCAACTCCAACGCCTTTTACTTTCTATCTGTCCATCCGAAACACTGAATGGCCCTCAATGTTTAGTTACGTTACTTGGTCACGTTGGAGCCATGTCTCCGTAACCCCATTATATGGAGTTGGATACAGCCAGAGGTGGAAAAAATCGTGGAAGCTGAAGAAGCTTGCTTTCAGCGAGGGCAAAGCACATGCAATCAGCTCCCTGCCCTAACCATCGTTTTATTGAAAGTGGCTTTCAAAATAATCTTAAAAAAGCCTCTTGGTGAGATTCTCTGGCCTCCCTGCAGCATGTTTCGCGGTGGCACGAGGCAGCCCACTGTTGGCCAGAAATAGGATCTTCTGGTCCCCATTGAATCCACGTCTTGCTGCCATGAGACCAGAAGATCCCGGTGGCATGAACAGCAAGAAGATCTGATCCTCTGTTGTTCTCTATCTCACTGCAGTACATGTCATGGTCTATTATGCTGCTCTCTTCGTCAAAAGCAGTCCTCCTTCTGTGGGTTAAGAACGCCATTGCGCTATTTACTCCAAGACAGATGGTTCCGGGTGCACATAGGTGATGTGACAAACGTCTGGAGGAAACAGTCCAACGTGCTTCCCTGGGATTTGTGCTAACTCCAACCCTTTTCAGTACCCAGGTCAACGATCTTCCTCCAACCCCGTCTCGGAAATGCATCTGTGCTGATGATATCTGCTGTGTCTCTCGGGCTTGGACATTTTCTAAACTAGAGACAACATTAAACAACTATGTTGCAAAAGGGGCCTTTGGCCCAGCAGCAACAAAACAGTCTCTGGTATATTCCACCTCCACAATGCCCGTGCCAAGGGGGAACACAACATCTCTTTGACTGATATAAGACTGAATTATGAACAAGATCCTATTTATCTTGATGTAACCCAACTGACATACAAAAATCATCTCAGCAACACAGCAGCAAAGATCAAAATGTGAAACAACCTCCTGTTTGTTGTTTCAACTTGCTGGTTCTCCATGGGGGTGCAAATGATCGAACCTTGAGGACCTCAGCTCTTGCCATCATCGGCTCTCCTGCAGAGTACTGTGCACTCCTTAACTCTTTCCACAGCAAATCAGCGAGAGTGGGGCCTTGTAGGGAACCCGAATACAGTTGTGGTGCCCCCCAATCAATGACTCGCATCATTGAAAACTGCCCCCTGCCGAAATTCAGCGGAGGGCTCAGAGAGCTCCATTTAACCACTGCAGAAGCTATTGCCTGGCTTGGTAATTACTGCACACTTTAAAAAAAAAGGATGAACTTGTATTTAAAAGGTCACTAGAGAAGGCTTCAGATGGGAGTTGCCAGCTGCACTTGGTAATAAGTCAATCAAACTGGCACCTGGCACCAAAATCAAGGGTGGTTCTGTTTCAGTTGCATCAGATCAGAGTGGGATTTCTTCAATTCGTGGCAGTTGTACGAAGCATGAAAATAAACTTTTCATTTTAATTTAAAAAAAAATGGATGAAGGGCATGACCTGAAGCATTATTTCTCTTTCTCTCTCTCCATAGACGCTAACCGACCTATTGAGTATTTCCAGTGTTTCTGTTTTTATTTCGGATTTCCAGTATTGGCATTATTTTTCTTTTGGATATCTTTTTTTAACAAATGATTCCTCCCAGAAAATATCAAATAACCGTCACCATCATTGCTCACTTGTGTTGTGGGGTGTGGAATCCTGAGCCAGAAATGAATTGACTGCAGGTGCATTGCAGCCAGAAACTGAAGCAAATGAGCAAAAACTGGTAGCCAGTTGGGAAAGAACTATAGGATTTTGTGATTTTGCATTGGTCTAGTGCCCTCCACCACTGAAAGAATAATCATGAATTCATAGGGGTGTGTGTGCAGGATTATAGGAAAAGATTCATCTTGGATTAATGTGCAGGTTCAGTCGGCAGTTAAGAAGGCAAATGCAATGTTAGCATTCATGTCGAGTGCTAGAATACAAGACCAGGGATGTACTTCTGAGGCTGTATAAGGCTCTGGTCATACCCCATTTGGAGTATTGTGAGCAGTTTTGGGCCCCGTATCTAAGGAAGGATGTTCTGGCCTTGGAAAGGGTCCAGAGGAGGTTCACAAGAATGATTCCTGGAATGAAGAACTTGTTGTATGAGGAACGTTTGAGGACTCTGGGTCTGTACTCGTTGGAGTTTAGAAGGATGAGAGGGGATCTTATTGAAACTTACAAGATACTGCGAGGCCTGGATAGAGTGGACGTGGAGAGGATGTTTCCACTCGTAGGAAAAACTAGAACCAGAGGACACCATCTCAGGCTAAAGGGACGATCCTTTAAAACAGATGAGGAGGAATTTCTACAGCCAGAGGGTGGTGAATCTGTGGAACTCTTTGCTGCAGAAGGCTGTGGAGGCCAATTCACTGAGTGTCTTTAAGACAGCGATAGATAGGTTCTTGATTAATAAGGGGATCGGGGTTATGGGGAGAAGGCAGGAGAATGGAGATGAGAAAATATCGCGGAGCAGACTCCATGGGCCAAGTGGCCTAATTCTGCTCCTATGTCTCATGGTCTTATCGATTGGATTTGTTTATTGTCACGCGTACCAAGGTACAGTGAAAAGTATTATTCTGCATGCAGCTCAACAGATCATTAAGTACATGAAAAGGAAATGAAAGAAAATACATAATAGGACAACACAAGGTACACAATGTAACTACATAACACCGGCATCGGGTGAAGCATATAGGGGTGTTGTGTTAATGAGGTCAGTTCATAAGAGGGTCATTTAGGAGTCTGGTAACAGCGGGGAATAAGCTTTTTTTTGAGCCTGTTCGTGCGTGTTCTCAGACTTTTATATCTCCTGCCTGAAGGAAGAAGTTGGAAGGGTGAGTAAGCCGGGTGGGAGGGGTCTTTGATTATGCTGCCCGCTTTCCCCAAGCAGTGGGAGGTGTGGATGGAGTCAATGGATGGGAGGCGGGTTTGTGTGATGGACTGGGCTGTGTTCATGACTCTCTGAAGTTTCTTGCGGTCTTGGGCCGAGCAGTTGCCAGACCAGGCTGTGATGCAGCCAGATAGGATGCTTTCTATGGTGCATCTGTAAAAGTTGGTAAGGGTTAATGTGGACATGCCGAATTTCCTTAGTTTCCTGAGGAAGTATAGGCGCTGTTGTTCTTTCTTGGTGGTAGCGCTGATGTGGGTGGACCAGGACAGATTTTTGGAGATGTGTACCCCTAGGAATTTGAAACTGCGAACCATCTCCACCTCGGCCCCGTTGATGCTGACAGGGGTGTGTACAGCACTTTGCTTTGTGAAGTCAATGACCAGCTCTTCAGTTTTGCTGGCATTGAGGGAGGGATTGTTATCGCTGCACCACTCCACTAGGTTCTCTAGCTCCCTCCTGTATTCTGACTCGTCATTATTCGATTAAATTTGTTAATGATGCTTCATCTGAAATAAATAAATTTACTATGTAAAATCAGAACCCTTTAAAATCCACAATGGAATCAATCAAGGTTGCGTTTTGGCACCAACACCCTGGGGATATTCTCGCTGTGGCTGTCATATGCCTTCAGTCCAACACCAGAGGGCGTCTACAGAACTCCTGCAAAGCTATTTAGCCTTGCTTGCCTGAGATCCAAGACTAAAATCAGAGTTGCTCTATGCAGATGATGCTGCACTAGAGTTCTATTCTGAGGGACACCTTCATTGTCAAATGGGCAGACTCGGTTCCGTAAAGAGTTTGGTTTTATAATCAGCATCAGGAAAATGAACATCATGGTCCAGGGTGTAGCTATGCCACCATCATTGACAATGTGATGCTAGAGATTGTTGATACCTTGACCTTTGAGGCCCGACGTTCATCAGCAATCTGTCACAAGATGCATGAAATCCACATGCGCGTCGCAAAAGCGGCAAATGTTAGGACCAAGCTGAGTAGGAGTGCGTGGAACAAAAGCAACCAAACAGCGATTCTACCAAACGGTCCTATGAAAGTGAAACCGGGACAGCATGTGCTCGGCAGTGGTAAGTGCTGAACAGTTTCCATCGTTGTCTCTGATGTGTCCTCAGCATTTTTTGACTGGACAAAGTCATTCAGGTTTTGGAGCGTGCCAGTTCCGTCAGTAAACACTCATGACTTAGCCAAGGTCTGCGATGGCTCAGCAAAGTTTGTTGGATGGTTGTCAGTTGTTTATCTAATGATCTTCTGTATGCTGAACTGACCACCGGGTTGCGACCTACAGGAAGCTCATACGTCCACAACCAGGGTACCTGCAAAGGAGATATGAAGATGCTGATGGATAACTGGGAGACAGCTGCAGACAACCAGGAACTCTGGAGGCCAGCTGTTCATTGGAGCATCCAAAGGGGTGAGGAGAAACCAAAACCTCAGACTGACGAGAGGGCCCAGAGAAAACTAAAACCTGCACCTTTCTACCCACTATGCGCCAGAATGGGGCACTTGAGCCACACCAGGTGATGTCTAACACAAAGTTGACCACTATGGTTTTCTTTTTATCCATGGTATGTGGGTTTCACTGTGGTGGTGAGCTGCCTTCTTGAACTGCTGAAGTTCATGTGGTGGAGATACACCCACAGTTCTGTAAAAAAAAGAGTTCCAGAATTTGGACCCAGGGACTGAAGGAATGGCAATATATTTCCAAGGTAGGATGGCGGGTGGCTTGGAGAGGAACTTCCAGGTGATGGTGTTCCCAAGTATTTGCTGCCCTTGTCCTTTGGATGGTAGCGGTCGTGGGTTTGGAAGATGTAAATGTTACTTGCCACTTGTCAGCCCAAGCCTAGATATTGTCCGGGTCTTGCTGCATTTAGACATGGACTGCTTCAATATCTGAGGAGTCATGAATGATGCGGAGCATTGTGCAATCAGCCAACATCCCCACTTCTGACCTTATGATGGAAGGAAGGTCTTTAATGAAGTAGTTGAGAAGGGTTGGGCCTAAGACACTACCCCGAGGCAGTGATGTCCTGGAGCTGAGATGATTGATCTCCAACAACAGCAGCCATCGTCCTTTGTACTTGATATGAGTTGAACCAGCAGAGTTTCTCCCACTATTCTCATCCACTCCAGTTTGCTAGGGCTCCTTGATGCCATACTCTGTCAAATGTGGCCTTGATGTCAAGGGAGTCACTGTTGCCTAACCTCTGGAATTCAGCTCTTTTCTCCATGTTTGAACCAAGGCTGTAATGAGGTCAAAAGGTGAATGTCCTTGTCGGAACCCAAACTGAGCATTTGTAGGCAAGTGCTCCTTGATAGCATCATTGATGACCCCATCTATTGCTTTTTACTGGTGATCAAAAGTAGATTGATTGGCCAAGTTGGATTTGTTCATTGCTGTACAGAACATACCTGGGCAATTTTCCCCTTTGCTGGGTAGATGCCAGCATTGTAGCTGTACTGGAATAGCTTGGCTAGGGGCATGGCAGGTTCTGGGGCTTGTAGCCATCTCCAGTGCCTTCGACCTTTTCGCGATATCAAGTGGAGTGAATCAAATTGGCTGAAGACTGGCATCTTGTGATGCTGGGGACCTTAGGCGATGGATCATCCATTCAGCACTTAGAATCCATAAAACCATAGAATTCTAATAGTGCAGAAGGAGGCCATTTGGCCCATCGAGTCTGCAATGACCTTCTGAAAAAGCACCCTACCTAGACCCACTCTCCCGCCCCATCCCTGTAACCCAATAAACCCACCTAACCTGCACACCTTTGGACTGTGGGAGAAAACCAGAGCACCCGGAGAAAACCCATGTAGACACGGGGAGAAAGGTCAAAGGCCGGAATTGAACCCGAGTCCCTGGCGCTGTGAGGCAGCAGTGCTAGCCACCCTAAAACACACTCCTTGAGTCTGGTGCCTAAGACCACTCGACCATTCCTTTTCTGGCTGAAGATTGTAGCAAATGCTTGAGCCTTATCTTTTACACTGATGTACTGGCTGAGGATATTTGTGGAACTACCTCCTCCAGTGAGTTGTTTAATTGTTTACCACCATTCACTGCTGAATAAGGCATGCCTGCAGTGCTTAGATTTGATCTGCTGGTTGTGGAATCGCTTGACTCTGTGTATCATTTGCTGCTTATGCGGTTTGGCACAGATGTCGTCCTGTGTTGTAACATCACCAGGTTGGCCTGTTATTTTTAGGTATGCCTGATGTTGCTCCTCCTGCACTCTTCTTTGAACCAAATCCTCTGGCTTGGTGGTAAGGGTAGAGTGGAGGATATGCTGGTCCATGAGGTTACAGATTGTAGTTGAATACAATTCTGCTGCCGCCGCCGCCGCGCGCGCCCCCCCCCCATGATGGAGGATATCCACAATGTTAGGATGGACATTGTCTCCACAAGGACTGTGCTGTGGTCACTCCTAAAAATACCGCAATGGACAGATGTATACAAACCGTCATCTCCTGAGATGGAAGGCTGCTGGAACTAACAATGACAGAAAAATTATTGATTGATCTGCCAGATATAGCTGACACTGTCCAGAGAATAAACACCATGTACACCTACATTGTTGTTCCGGAACAGTTTAGTAATTTTAAAAAAAATTTGAGCGCTAAGATGAAAGATTTAGGCAGAACTCCCATGTGCCAATTTTTTATTGACTTGCATGATATTTGAATAGTTTAATATACAATGCAACACGGTTCCTTTGTTTTATTTCAGTTTTTTGAGCGCAAGCATGTTGAAAATGATCAGAAAATCTTTTGCAAGTGCTCTTGTCATAAAATTGATTACCAAAAAGTGGACAAATGCATTTTCAATTTTATTTGAAGCATGTTTCACACTCTGATGCTTAAAGTTGGCAATATATTTTATGCAGTTGTGGGATCAGAACCTGTCCTGAGTTTGGAATTAAGCCATTCTCCTGGAAATCTCCAGCATATTATGCTCTGGATTCATTTGGGACCTAATTCTGGGATCACATTGCAACTTTCGCTTAACCTCAAAGTTTGGCATCAACATTAAAGCTAAGAATGCATTTTAATGTTGCTCATTTTCAAAAGCAAATAGTGCTGCAGTAAATTGGAATTAAAAGTCTAATGATGACCATGAAACCAAACCATTGTCGATTTGTCGTAAACCCCATCTAGTTTACTAATGTCCTTTAGTCTTTACCTGATCTGGCCCACATGTGACTCCAGACGAACAGCAGTGTGGTTGCCTCTGAAATGCCACGCAGTTAAAGGGCAATTAAGGATGGGCAGTAAATGCTGGCCCAACCAGTGATGCCCACATCCCATTATAAATTTAAAAAATTATAGTTGGACACTGGGTGGGTCAGCTACTTATTTATACCAATCTTTATTGTCACAAGTAGGCTTACATTAACACTGCAATGAAGTTACTGTGAAAAACCCCTAGTCATCACACTCCGGCTCCTGTTCGGGTACACAGAGGGAGAATTCAGAATGTCCAAATTGCCTAACAAGCACGTCTTTTGGGATTTGCGTGCAGACTCCACACAGACAGTGACCCAAGCCGGGAATCGAACCTGGGACCCTGGAGCTGTGAAGCAGCAGTGCTACCTACTGTGCTACAGTGCCGCCCATTGAGAATTTAAAATGTTGTATTGCATTATGCATATTGTAGATTTAATTTGTCTAGGTGGCATTTAAATGCATGAATCGTGTTCCCTGAAAATTGGAAGTAATGTAGAGTAATCGGGATAGGAAGGATCTATTTATGTGGTAAGATTAATGTTAGCATATTCGCATACAATTGACACGATTAACGTGAAACATCCTACAGTTAAACTTGATTGTTGGTTTGAAAGAAATTGGTCAAAGTCAACTATATCTCATGGTCGGGTGTCTGTTGTAACATAGACTTTGTTGATGTGTATTTTTTGACTTAATCAAACTTGATAAATAAAAGACAGTATAATTGCTGGTTAACGGATTCCCAGTTGTGAACGGTAAATTTGTTTGTTTCAGCTTGAGTTAGATGAAGTGCATAACATACCTATGTAATAGGGAATTGACAGGAAAATGTTACAGTTAATTTATATGATCAAAGCCAGCCGTGTGTGGAGAATTTGTGAAGGTAGCCTGGGAGGGAGTGTGTGAATCAAAGGTTTCCTTGGAAACCAAAGAAAAGAGAATCTATCACCTCTAGCCTTTTTAAGTTTTATTTCATCAATGCTACATTACCGTACCCCTATATCTTCAGCCAGTCTGATTCACACAAATAAATACGCAAATCCTCTCCAATCACTTGACAGTAATTTTAGTTTAAATTGCTTAAATGGGAAGCCGATGACTAGTTTTGGGTAAAAAATGCCTTTACTGTGCGTGTCCTCTTGAGTTGACGGAATAAAAGTTTGTTGCTAAGTACCAAAGAATGCTGGCAAAATGATTCATTCCTACATACATCGCTGGCACTCAGTCATGTTGTTGGGCAGGCACCAGACTTCGTAGTTTCTGATGAAAGATTTGCATGTGTTGATGGGTCCTCGTGGACTTATTGTGAATGTGTTCAGAGAGGCATCCTAGATGCCTCTGAATGTGTTGTCCCTTTAGTCCATCGAAGAGCTGTAGCGCAAATAAACCAGAAAGGGTAGAAGAAGCCATAAGATAACCCAGAAAAAAATCACATTGACCTAGATTTCAACCTCTGAAGCAACAATTAATTTAATTTTCGTGTTTTAATAATGGTCCAATTTCCAATTAAAAAAACATATTATACAACTTAATATACAGTACGGGAACTCGCAATGGAGGAAGGTTGTTTCCTTCACTTAAGTTCTTGCAGGAAATGGTATTAATGGGTCAGTAGGGCATTACGGTGGTGCAGTGGTTTGCACTGCTGCCTCACGGCGCCGAGGTCCCAGCCCCAATCCCGGCTCTGGGTCACTGTCCATGTGGAGTTTGCACATTCTCTCCGTGTTTGCGTGGGTTTCGTCCCTACAATCCAAAGATGTGCAGGTTAGCTGGATTGGCCACGCTAAATTGCCCCTTAATTGGAAAAAATGAATTGGGTACTCTAAATTTAAAAAAATAAAATAATCAGTGGGTCAGTAGCAGATTTGAATTGTGGACAAGATTCAATCTGGAGTTCAGCAGGCAAACATGACTCAGTATGATGCCTTGTTGGACCATGAAGATCAGGACGACCCAATTTTGATATACCCTGAGCTAGCTGACCTCAGTTGGTGTAACAGTGGAGATACCAAAGTTGGCCTCTTTAGCTGCTGAGAACCTGTGTAGGATTCTCCGGCCCTTTTCTCACTCCTGTAAACCTCAGCGCAGATAAATTGTATGTAAAGTGCATGGTAAAGCAAAAAGTGCAGAGGATACTGGAAGTCTGCAGAGGGACTTGGATACTGAATGGGCTAGGGTCTGGCAGATGGAATACAATGTTCATAAATGTGAGGTTATCCATTTTGGTAGGAATAACAGCAAACCGGATTATTATTATTATTTTTTTTAATAAATTTAGATTAGCCAATTATTTTTTCCAATTAAGGGGCAATTTAGTGTGGCCAATCCACCTACTCTGCACATTTTTGGGTTGTGGGGGCGAAACCCACGCAGACACGGGGAGAACGTGCAAACTCCATACGGACAGTGACCCAGAGCCGGGATCGAACCTGGGACCTCAGCGCAACCGGATTATTATTTAAAGATAAAATATTAAAACATACTGCTGTGCAGAGAGACCTGGGCGTCCTACTGCACGAGTCGCAAAATGTTGGTTTACAGATGCAATAGGTGATTAAGGCGGCGAATGGAGTTTTGTTCTTCATTGCTAGAAATGAAATGAAAATCGCTTATTGTCAAGAGTAGGCTTCAAATGAAGATACTGTGAAAAGCCCCTAGTCGCCACATTCCGGCACCTGTTCAGGGAGGCTGTTATGGGAATCGAACCGTGCTGCTGGCTGCTTGGTCTGCTTTCAAAGCCAGTGATTTAGCCCTGTGCTAAACAGCCTCTAGAGGGATGGAGTTTAAGACTCGGGAGGTTACATAGAACATACCGTGCAGAAGGAGGCCATTCAGCCCATCGAGTCTGCACCGACCCACTTAAACCCTCACTTCCACCCTATCCCTGTAACCCCTGCTAACCTTTTTGGACACTAAGGGCAATTTAGCATGACCAATCCACCTAACCTGCACATCTTTGGACTGTGGGAGGAAACCGGAGCACCCGGAGGAAATCCACGCAGACACTGGGAGAACGTGCAGACTCCGCACAGACAGTGATCCAGCGGCGAATCGAACCTGGGACCCTGGTGCTGTGAAGCCACAGTGCTAGTCACTTGTACTACCGTGCTGTCCAGGTATGCTGCAACTGTATAAGGTGTTAGTGAGGCCACACCTGGAGTATTGTGTTCAGTTTTGGTCTCCTTACCTGAGAAAGGACGTACTGGTGCTGGAGCATGTGCGGAGGATATTCACTAGGTTAATCCCAGAGTTGAGGGGGTTGGATTACGAGGCGAGGTCGAGTAGACTGGGACTGTATTCATTGGAATTTAGAAGGATGCGGTGGGATCTTATAGAAACATATAAAATTATGAAGGTAATAGATAGGATAGATGGGGGCAGGTTGTTGCCACTGGCGGGTGAAAGCAGAACGAGGGGGCATAGCCTCAAAATAAGGGGAAGTAGATTTAGGACTGAGTTTAGGAGGAACTTCTTCACCCAAAGGGTTATGAATTTATGGAATTCCCTGCCCAGTGAAGCAGTTGAGGTTCCTTCATTAAATGTTTTCAACGTAAAGATAGATAGTGTTTTGACGAATAAAGGGTTATGGTGTTCAGGCGGGAAAGTGGAGCTGAGTCCACAAATGATCAGCCGTGATCTCATTGAATGGCGGAGAAGGCTCGACGGGCCAGATGGCCGACTCCTGCTCCTAGTTCTTGTGTTCTTATGTTCAGACACCACTTGCCCATCATCCTTATCCTCGCTAGCTGTCATTGACTCTGTTATCCAACTACCTGAAGTTCAAAATTCCTAAACTTGTGTTTAGATTCTTCTCTAGGCTTACCCATCTTGACCGTCTCCAGTTTTGCAACCCACCCTTCATTTAAAAAAAAACACTTTCACTGACTCTGACCATGTGTGCAACCCCTGTCCCTTCTTGTTAGCAATGCCGTCAGCCATCTTGCATTCCCCTTCCCTCAATTTCACCTGCCGATTATAGAGTGATAGTTTATAATAAAGGCACATTATGAATTCAAGTTCTTGTTTTGTTCTTTTTCAGTTCATCTTACCTTCATGCCAAGTGCACATATTTCTGTGTGAATGAGTTCACCTGTGAGCTAAGATTGAATTGTTGTTTTCATGCTTATTATCTAGGCCAACAGGTGAGGAGGAATAGTGATTTTGATGTGATTACCAAAGAGAGCCACTATGTGTGCATCTTAGCACAACATTAGTAGCATCCTTCAAGAAGGTAAAAGGGCCAGGGATGGAACCCAGTTCAAGGTCTGAAGTGTTATTTTCTGTTGAGGATACAAATTATTTTGTGACATTCTGTGTGCTACCATTCATCTTTTTTTGAAAAAAAACTTGATATTTAATTTCTGCTCGATTGGTTCAATTTCTAGCTATCCAGTTGTAGCCAGGAATCATCTGCAATTATTCTCTTCTTGCACTTCTGCCTCTGGTACCCAAGGATCTATCCTTGACCTCCTCATGGTTCTTGTTGACATCATCCAAAAGTCCAGAGAGTTTTCACATGTAAGCTGAGGACACTCCAGGCCCACCTCACCACACCTCTGTCTACCCCTCCACTGATTCTAAATTGTCTGACATCCAATATTGGATGAGCAGAAATTTCCTCTAACTATATAGTAGGAAAAAGTAAGACTTTAATTTTTATAGCAGTTTTCACAACCTCAGGACATCTCGAAGTGCATTACAACCATTGAATTACTTTTGAAGTGTAGTCAGTGTTGTAAGAAACACTGCAGCTAATTTCTGCAGAGCAAATTCCCACAAACAGCAATGTGGTGATCACCAGATAATCTGGTTTTGTGATGTTGATTTGAGGAATAAAAATTGGCTAATACGTTGAGTCTTCCCAGTTCCTCTTCAAAATAATGCCATTGGATCTTTCCATTCATCCAAGCAGGATGGATGGAAAGGTTTAATTTCTCATCTGAAAGATAGCACCTCCAAAGTGCAGGAGTCCCTCAGTACTTACTGGATCATCAGCCCTGATTTTTGTGCTCAAGTCCTGGAGCATGACTTGAATCTGTAAACTTGTGACTAAAGTGCTACCCAAGTGAATCATGGCTGACACTCATTGTCTTCAGTCTATGCTATAAACTACCTTCCCTCGCCACCAATTCCATTCATTTTGCTGAAAATACTCTGAGGTTGAACCAGACTGTTCACAACATTGGTGTCATCTTTTATTCTGAAGTATCCTCTTGAGTGCATATCTGCACCATTACTAAGATTGCCGATTTCCACCTCTGTAAAAGTGTCCGACTCTGCCTCTGCTCATCCTGCTGCTGGAACCCTCAGCCATGCTTTTGTTACCTCTGAACTTGACTCCTCAAATGCACTCCTGGATTCCCACGTTATACAGCCTGTAAACGTGAAGTCATTCAAAACACTGTTGCCTTTATGCTAACTGCCACCAAGTTCCATTCATTCATCACCCTATGTTTGTTAACCAAACTGGCATCCAGTTAAGCAACACATTGATTATAAAATTCTCATTCTTGTTTACAAATTATTCCATGATCTCACTCCTCCTTTGTAACCTCCAGTCCTACAACTCTCCGGTATCTGCACTCTTCCAATTCTAGCATTTTGAGCATCTCCGATTATAAGTACTCCACCATTGGTGGCCATACATTCAGTTGTCAAGATCTGAAGCTCTGGAATTCCCTCCCTAAACCTGTCTGTCTTCCTTCCCGCCTTTCCTCCTTTGAGATGCTGCTTACGCTCTTTGACCAAGCTTTTGGTCGTCTGTCTGTCCCAATAGTTCCTTGTATTCCTTGGTGTCAGAATTTTAAAAAACACCACCCCCTCTCCCTGTGAAGCACCTTGGGGAAATTCTACTGCATTAAATATGCTGTATTAAATCTCTTGACAGTTGGCCTGTGGACAGCACTCTGTGTATGTTTTTGTACATCTGTATCAAACTTCATACAGTGAGCACAGCACTTCATCCGTGCTGCTTTGAAAAAACAGTGAAACAATTTTAGATCCAGTTGATTGAAGGGCGACCATTTAAATTGTAAACCTTTACAAAAAGTGGGTTCACAAGGTTTTGCCAAACACTGGAAAACCATTGAGAGCTCAGCAATTTTGAACACTTCAGAATTGTTGCAGTAAGTTTGATGACCCTTTGAAATTTGTAATGGACAATTGGTATTTGACACCAAAGCTTAAAAATAATCAGTGTAAGGTCAAACGGCCTTCGGAATGCTCTCCAAATGGTCCAGGTGCAAACTTACAACTGTACTTGTGTAATGGGCCGTTAGTTATTCTAGGAGGCATATTTGTGAATATTCAATATATTCATAGAATATAGAAAATCTAAATTTATTGAGAAGTTTGGTACCCAAATTCCAGTCTTTTCTATTTTTTTCAGGGACATTCAGAGATACTGCACTTAATTTGTTGAAAATGTTTTGACATTTTTACGTGAAATGTTCTAGAATTTGTTTGAGGACTTTATTTTAGGTTCTGACCTTAAAACTAGTTTCCTTCTGAACTTCTTGCAAACTCTAATAGGAAATAAGTGTACATAAATGATATGTGTGCCTGTTCACAAGATCATTTCTAAAGACAGGATTCTACAAAGGGCTACTTAGATAACAGAATGATATCTCACCGCTCGTTAGCCATGGCAGCTCCCAAAGGACTGTGTTACTGATGGTCTTCCACATGAATAAAAAGATTTTTCATGGACTGCTTCCGTATCTGAGGAGTCATGAACGATACTGAACATTATTATTTTTGTTAAATTTAGAGTACCCAATTATTTGTTTTTCCAGTTGAGGGGCAATTTAGCGTGGCAATCCACCTAACCTGCACATCTTTGGGTTGTGGGGGTGAAGCCCACGCAGACACGGGGAGAATGTGCAAACTCCACACGGATAGTGACCCAGGGCCTGGATTCGAACCCAGGTCCTCAGCGCCGTAGTCCCAGTGCTAACCACTGCGGCACGTGCCGCCCTGATACTGAACAATACGCAGTCATGAGTGAACATTCCTACTTCTGACCTTCAGATGGAAGAAAGGTCATCGATGAAGCAGCTGAAGATGATTGGACCCAGGACACTACCATGAGGAACTCCCTGCAGTAATGTCCTGGAGTTGAGATTTGACCTCCAATCACCACAACCATCTTCCCTTTGTGTCAGGTATAGAATTTACAGTGCAGAAGGAGGCCATTCGGCCCATCGAATCTGCACCGGCCCCTGGAAAGAACACCCTACCCAAGCCCACACCTCCACCTTATTCCAGTAACCCAGTAACCCCACCCCACCTCTTGGACACAAAGGATAATTTAGCATGACCAATCCACCTAACCTTCACATCTTTGGACTGTGGGAGGGAACCAGAGCACCCGGAGGAAACCCACGCAGACACGGGGAGAATGTGCAGGCTCCGCAAAGACAGTGACCCAAGCTGGAAATCGAATCTGGGACCCTGGAGCTGTGAAGCAACTGTGCTAACCATTGTGTTACCGCGCTGCCCTACCGTGCTGTCTGACTCCAACCGGCAGAGGGCTTCCCCCTGATTCCCATTGACCCAGTCTTGTTAGGGCTCCTTGATGTCATACTCTGAGTTAAATGCTGCCTTGATATCAAGCGCAGTCATTCCTCACCTCTGACTTTCAGCTCTTTTATCCATGTTTGTACCAAAGCTGAAATGAGGTCAGGAGCTGAGTGACCCTGGCGGAGCCCAAACTGAGCTTCAATGAGCAGTGTACTGCTGAGTAAGAGCAGCTTGATCATACTGTTGACCCTGTCCTTCACTTTACTGATCGAGTTTAAACTGATGGGGCGGAAATTGGCCAGGTTGGATTTGCCCTGTTTCCTGTGTGCAAGATATAGCTGGGCAATTTTTCACATTGCCAGGTCGATGCCAGTGTTGTAGCTGTACTGGAACAGCTTGGCTAGGGGTGTGGAAAGCTCTGGTGCACACGTCTTCAGGACTATTGCTGGAGTATTGTCTGGGCCCATGGCCTTTGCAGTATCCAGTGCCTTCAGCTGTGCCGTGATGTCACGTGGAGTGAATCAAATTGGCTGAAGACTAGCATCTGTGATGTTGGTGACTTCTGGATGAGGCTGAGGTGGATCATAGGCTCATCTGGCTGAAGATTGTTGCAAATGCTTCAGCCTTATCATTTGCACAGATGTGCTGGGCTCCTCCATCATTGAGGATGGGGATATTTGTGGAGTCTTTTTGTCCTCCAGTGATTAGTTTAATTATCCACCACAATTGACGGCTGGATGTTGAAGGACTGCAGAGCTTACCGATCTGTAGATTGTGGGATTGCTTACCTCCTTTGAAGTCTGTTGGAACCAACAATTCTACGGACACGTGCTTGTAGGATTAGAATAGCGGTTTTAATATACTTACAACAGAGCCAGCTTGTTAGCCGTTGAACTTTCGGTGAACTGGCCGGCTGACCCTGTGGCACTGATCTTTATACAGCAGCTCCCGGGGGAGGAGTCCTGGGCGGAGCCAAGGGAGGAGCCCCGTACAACACTCAAGCATTCCCAGAGCTACTCCCCCAGGAGGTCAGATAGTGCAACTGCACTTACAATATAGACACATGTATATACAGGTTATAATCCGGTGTGAATCACATTCACCACAAAGTCACAAGGAGGTAAGCACGGCAGGTTTCCTTTCCTTCCCTTCTCATTAGCTAACAATGGGTTCATTGGACTTTTAATTTTATTAAGTTTTAAAATGTTACCATCTGCCGTAGTGGGATTTGAACCCAGGCCCCCAGACCTGGGTCTCTGGATTACTAGTTAAGCAACAGTACCACAGTGCCACAGCCTCCTGTTGAGCCTTTGCTCACTGATACAATGCTTTCTGTGATGCATGAATGAATAATCAGCACATTAACAGTTTCCAACTAAAAGGAAATAAAACACACAAATTACTGGGGCAAAATTGTTATTTATGATGATACTCCGATTATATTTTCGTGTACTTCTCTTCCTAATGGCTAATTAGGAAATTATTGAGAAATAATTTACTTCTATCATACCCCATGACCTGTGAAATTTCTGCCTGCGTGGCTTTTGAATAAAAATAATCCATCCGTATAAGTATTGTAGTGGGTATTGCAAAGAAAGAAAGACTTGCATGTATATACTGTTTTTTTTGTGACCACCTGATGTCCCAAAGTGCCCCACAGCCGTTGAAGTACTTTTGAAGTATAGTCATAATGTAGTTGTAATGTAGGAAATGCGGGCAATCAGTTTGCACACAGCAAGCTCCCAGACACAGCAATATAATAATAGCCAGATAATCAACCCAGAACCTTGTGACTCTGGCAAGACTATTATCGGCTGAATCATGGCTGGCAAGCCACACAAGCCAGAGCTGGTACAGCAGCAGCTGCATCAAATTGCCACACAACAGTAAACCCTTTTACAATATACTATGTTTTCTGATATGAAGTAGGCTACATAAATAGTGTATCACAGATGGAGTAACTTCAGGGTGTCCATTTAATGATAACGGCGTTGATGGTTTACAATCACAGCAGCTGTGATTAATATGAAAAATGCAGCAGCTGTTGTGACAGCGCAGTGTACAGAGGTCTTGTACCAAGCCATATGGACCAGAAGGTCTTGGCTCATTTCAGTTGCAATACTGCAAATGACCTCCGTTCCCCTGTATTAGGGAGGGAAAAAGATCACAGTTCCATGTTGAACTGCCCTAAGTTGATAGTGTAGTAAGCAATTTGTAAGCGAAGTGCTGCTTGAGTAATATTGGTGCCTAACCATATCGGGAATCCCTTGAAGCAACTTGCGTAAATGCAAGTTATCAGTTGTCGGCTTGAATGCCCTTGCTCTAGAGTTCGATGGGAGAATTATGACATTTATTAGGCTTACATTAACACTGCAATGCAAGCTTCCAAATATTATTTCAAATAAAGGAAGCCATTAAATGATGAGCAATAGTATTTCTGAATACAAAGGAAACCACAGTTCAGTCAATCAAATTGAAAGTTTCTCCCCTCCCCCTATTGGATTATATGCTTGTGTTTTGTTTTAGTATGAAACTTAGTGTTGTAAAAATAGGGTCCCAATCAAATGCAGGCTTCAGAGTAAGTAACCGTGTGAATGTTACAGCTGCCCCCATGCACTAATCTGCATTTTCCTCGTTGTTTTCTCATTTAACATTATGGCTCGAAGGGCCAAATGGTCTCCTTCTCCTATTTTCTCTGTTACCAACTGATTTTTTTCTAAACTTGATGAATCTTGTTTTGTTTATGCTGGTCAGATGTCAGAAGTAATTTGTATGGCCATATTATTTCCAACATAAAACTGTCAGCTGAGGCTCCGTTGGTAGCGCTTTTGCTTCTGGGTCGAAAGGTTGTGGGTCTGAGACCCGCTCCAGGATGAGCACATGTCATAACGTTAAATCTCCCATGGCAGTATTTTGAAGAAGAGCAGGCTGAGTTTAAAAACAATTTTTTTGAAAGCTGTTACTCGCCCAATCTTCTCTGACTGATTCTTCTTGTTGTATTTTAACTATTCGTTTATTCTAGCTAGTAAACCCTGTTGGAATATTTTAATGCTACTTTCCATACTGATCCTTTTCTGAGCAACTTTGGTTTTACAGTGCATTTTGAAAAATGAACCAAGTTTTAAGAGGAAGTGCTAGAAATAGCAAGTGAAAAGGGAAAATAATTGTTCTTTGATGTACTTTTCCCTAACCCATCTCATTTTGTTCAATGCTATCTAAAGCTTATCTCCCAGTTGAAAGTGCTAAAAAGAACATAACTAGGAGTAGGCCATCTGGCCCTTCGAGACTGCTCTGCCATTCAATGAGATCATGACCGATCTTTTGTGGACTCCGCTCCACTTTCCTGCCCGAACACCTTTGGACACCTTTATTCCTTTATTCTTCAAAAAACAATCTATCTTTATCTTGAAAACATTTAATGAAGGAGCCTCAACTGCTTCACTGGGCAGGGAATTCCATAGATTCACAACCCTTTGGGTGAAGAAGTTCCTCCTAAAGCTCAGTCCTAAATCTACTTTCCCTTATTTTGAGTCTATGCCCCCTAGTATGCTTTCACCTGCCAGTGGAAACAACCTGCCCGCATCTATCCTATCGTGTGGGCAGCACGGTAGTATGTGGGCAGCACGGTAGCATGGTGGTTAGCATAAATGCTTCACAGCTCCAGGATCCCAGGTTCGATTCCCGGCTGGGTCACTGTCTGTGCGGAGTCTGCACGTCCTCCCCGTGTGTGCGTGGGTTTCCTCCGGGTGCTCCGGTTTCCTCCCACAGTCCAAAGATGTGCGGATTAGGTGGATTGGCCATGCTAAATTGCCCGCAGTGTCCTAAAAAGTAAGGTTAAGGGGGCGGTTGTTTGGTTACAGATATCGGGTGGATACGTGGGTTTGAGTCGGGTGATCACTAGGGCAGCACGGTGGTACAGTGGTTAGCATTGCTGCCTACAGCGCTGAGGACCCGGGTTCGAATCCCGGCCCTGGGTCACTGTTCGTGTGGAGTTTGCACGTTCTCCCCGTGTCTGCGTGGGTTTCACCCCCACAACCCAAAGATGTGCAGGGTAGGTGGATTGGCCATGCTAAATTGCCCCTTAATTGGAAAAAATAATTGGCTACTCTAAATTTTAAAAAAAAAGAGTAGGGTGATCATTGCTCGGCACAACATCGAGGGCCGGAGGGCCTGTTCTGTGCTGTACTGTTCTATGTTCTATCTATTCCCTTCATAATTTTATGTTTCTATAAGATCCCCCTGTATCCTTCTAAATTTCAATGAGTACAGTCCCAGTCTACTCAACCACTCCTTGTAATCCAATCCCCTCAACTATGGGATTGACCTAGTGAATCTCCTCTGCATTCCCTCCAGCGCCAATACGTATTTTCTCAGGTAAGGAGACCAAAACTGTACACAATACTCCAGGTCTGGCCTCACTAACACTTTATACAATTGCAGCATAACCGCCCTAGTCTTAAACTCCATTCCTCCAGCAATGAAGGACAAAACTCCATTTGTCGCCTGTTGCACCTGTAAACCAACTTTTTGTGACTCATGCTCCAGGACACCCAGGTCCCTCTGCACAGCAGCATGTTTTAATATTTTATCATTTAAATAATAATCCCATTTGCTGTTATTCCTACCAAAATGGATAACCTCACATTTATCAACATTGTATTCCATCTGCCAGACCCTAGCCCATTCACTTAAACTATCCAAATCCCTCTGCAGACTTCCAGTATCCTTTGCATTTTTGCTTTACCACTCATCTTAGTGTCGTCTGCAAACTTGGACACATTGCACTTGGTCCCCATCTCCAATCATCTATGTACATTGTGAACAATTGTGGCCCCAACACTGATCCCTGTGGGAGACTAGCTCCCACTAGCTCCTGATTGCCAACCAGAGGAACACCCATTAATCCCCACTCTTTGCTTTCTATTAATTAACCAATCCTTTATCCATGCTACTACTTTACCCTTAATGCATGCGTCTTTATCTTATGCAGCAACCTTTTGTGTGGCACCTTGTCAAAAAGCTTTCTGGAAATCCAGATATACCACATCCATTGGCTCCCCGTTTTCTACCGCACTGGTAATGTCCTCTAAAACTTCCACTAAATAAGTTCGGCATGACCTGCCCTTTATGAACCCATGCTGCATCTGTCAAATGGGACAATTTCCATCCAGATGCCTCGCTATTTCTTCCTTCATGATAGATGAAATGAAATGAAAATTGCTTATTGTCACAAGTAGGCTTCAAATGATGTTACTCTGAAAAGCCCCTAGTTGCCACATTCCGGCAAGGCTGGGAGGCTGGTACGGGAATTGAACCGTGCTGCTGGCCTGCTTTGGTCTGCTTTCAAATTCAGTGATTTAGCCCTGTGCTAAACCATCCCCTCTTCCAGCATCTTCCCTAGTACCGAAGATAAGCTAACTGGCCTATAATTACCTGCTTTCTGCCGACCTTTTTTAAACAGTGGTGTCACATTTGCTCATTTCCAATCCGCCGAGACCACCCCAAAGTCCAGTAAATTTTGGTAAATTATCACTAGTTCATTTGCAATTTCCCTAGCCATCTCTTTTAGTACTCTGGGATGCATTCCATCAGGGCCAGGAGACTTGTCTACCTTTAGCCCCAGTAGCTTGCCCATCACTAATTCCTTAGTGATAACAATCGTCTCAAGGTCCTCACCTGTCATCGCCTCATTTCCATAAGTCACTGGCATGTTATTGTGTCTTCCACTGTGAAGATCGACCCAAAAAACCTGTTCTGTTCTTCAGCCATTTCCTCATCTCCCATTATTAAAACTCCCTTCTCGTCCTCTAAAGGACCAATATTTACCTTAGCCACTCTTTTATTGTTTTGTATATTTCTAGAAACTTTTACTATCTGATTTTATATTCTGAGCAAGTTTACTCTCATCTTAGAATAGTCGGGTGGCCAAGAATCAGGGGAAAATGGACGGGAATCGGGGGAAGGTAGCCGGGGGGGGGGGGGGTTACGGGTTCGTAATGGGGGTTTGATGGCAAGCTAAGGCCCAAAACCAGACTATAAATAAATGCCTATAAACATGTGCCTCGGCCATATTGGGGAATGTAAAATATGTATGCCGGCTAAAGGGGGCGGCCACAATTGTTGTTATGAAGATGCTTACCTGTAAATATACATGTTAAATTTTTGTGTTTTCTTTTTCTCTCTCTAATAATTTGTAATTTGTCATATATAAAATATGAAAACTCAATAAAAAACATTGATTAAAAAAAAAGTTTACTCTCATCTTAAGCTTTTTTTTAGTAGCTTTCTGTTACCCCTAAAGATTTCCCAATCCTCTAGTCTCCCACTAATCGTTGCCACTTTGTATGCTTTTTCCTTCAGTTTGATACTCTCCCTTATTTCCATAGATATCCACGGTTGATTTTCTCTCTTTCTACTGTCCTTCCTTTTTGTTGGTATAAACCTTTGCTGAGCACTGTGAAAAATCGCCTGGAAGGTTCTCCACTGTTCGTAAACTGTTTCACCATAAAGTCTTTGCTCCCAGTCTACCTTAGCTTGCTCCTGTCTCATCCCATTGTAATCTCCTTTGTTTAAGCATGAAACACTAGTGTTTGATTTTACCTTCTCACCCTCCATCTGTATTTTAAATTCCACCATATTGTGATTGTTCCTTCCAAGAGGATCCCTAACTATGAGTTCATTAATCAATCCTTACATTACACAGGACCAGATCTAGGACCGCTTCTTCCCTCGTAGGTTCCATTACATACTGTTCTAGGAAACTATTGCAGATACATTATATAAACTCCTCCTCGAGGTTGTCTTGACCGACCTGGTTAAACCAATCAACATGTAGATTAAAATCCCCCATGATAACTGCTGTACCATTTCTACATGCATCAGTTATTTCTTTATTTATTGCCCACCCCAGCGTAATGTTACTATTTGGTGGCCTATAGACTATTCCTATCAGTGACTTTTTTGCCTTACTTTTCCTGATTTCCACCCAAATGGATTCAACCTCCAAAGCACCGATGTTATCCCTCTACTACCCGGATGTCATCTTTAAATAACAGAGCCTTGAAACAAAATGTTAACCCGTCTTCTTTCTTCAGCTGCTGATGGGTGTATATTTAGAGCATTTTCTGGTGTCATTGACAATTGGTCTCTTTTGTCAGCACCTGGGTCGAAAGTATTGTTAAAATTGATGTGGTTAGAGATGGGATCAACTTATTTATTTAAGTAGTACTTGCATTTATGTAGCGCCTTTTTGACATTAAAACGTCAATTGCTGCACGATGGAAATGGGGACTAGATGCAGAGCAATGGAGAAAGAAATTAGAAAGGGTTACTTGACAGCCTATTTGATCAGACAGACTAAGTTTTTAAAGGTGGTGAAGAGGAAAGGTAGATAAAGGTGGAAGGGTTGGGGTTGGAGCTCCAGCACGGTGGCGCAGTGGTTAGCAGTGCTGCCTCATGGCGCCGAGGTCCCAGGTTCGATCCCGGCTCTGGGTCATTGTCCGTGTGGAGTTTGCACATTATCCCTATGTTTGCGTGGGTTTCACCCCCACAACCCAAAAATGTGCAGGGTAGGTGGATTGGCCACGCTAAATTTCCCCTTAATTGGAAAACATTAATTGGGCACTCTAAATTTATTTTAAAAAAGGGTTGGAGCTCCAGAGGATAAGGCTGAAGGGGGTTAAAGACTCTGTTATCACGGATGAGCAAGAAAGTTTGTGATTCACAATATCCCAGAATCTGCTCAGCTGGTGTGTCAGGAGGTTTGGCCAGAAGCTGTCAGCCTGGCATGGAGACCGGGAAATCCTGACTGTTCAGGAACCCAAAAGTGGTAGGGGTATTCCTGGACTTTGATGCAGGAATTATGGCCGTTTATTTAGTCACTCATGCCATAAGGCTGTTATTTGACTCCAAGGCGGAGTTTCACTGCTGCTCCTCCCTGTTTTCTAGCGATGTTCCAGTGGTATCAAACTGACTCTGGTTCAGTCGTCCAAAGGAATTTGACCCCGTCAGGCCCTCTGGTCGATTCTCCATTTATCTTTCTGCCTCAAAAATATATTTTCAGGAAAACTTATCAATAAAGTTCAGGGTTAATGATCTGGCATCATTTGTGGAGAGTTATGTTTTGAGTCAAATATAAATTATTTCTAATATTTCTTGAAACGTCAACTCTGTTTTTCTTTCCATCGCTGCTGTTTGATTTGCGGAGTCTCCTCCGTATGTTCTGTTTTTAAGATTTCCAGCATCCACAATATTTTACTTTAATTTCAATGTTAATGATCATGTTAATGATACCAGAAAGAAGAACCCAATGGTGCATGAGGAGATACAAGTCTGGAGCAGTTTGTAAATCGAGCACACAGGCTGAATGGGGGTTAAGTTTTGTGTGTTGCAAGTGTAGGTTAATGAGAATAATTAATAACTGGGGCTTGGACTTGGTGCATGCTTGATATAGTATCATAGAATTTACAGTGCAGAAGGAGGCCATTCGGCCCATCGAGTCTGCACCGGCTCTTGGAAAGAGCACCCTACCCAAGGTGAACACCTCCCCCTATCCCAATAACCCAGTAACCCCACCCAACACTAAGGGCAATTTTGGACACTAAGGGCAATTTATCATGGCCAATCCATTTAACCTGCACATCTTTGGACTGTGGGAGGAAACCGGAGCACCCGGAGGAAACCCACGCACACACGGGGAGGATGTGCAGACTCCGCACAGACAGTGTCCCAAGCCGGAATCGAACCTGGGACCCTGGAGCTGTGAAGCGATTGTGCTATCCACAATGCTACCGTGCCGCCCAGTATATTGTGTCCGCTTTCACAGCCTCATGCCTCCCTCCTCCACCCGTAACAGTATTTGACTCTATGGCCGTTGCATGCATTAGGAGCTGTATCTTCAGCTGTCTGGGCCTTGTGCACTGAAATTTCCTCATTAAAACTCTGCCTTTCCATCTCTCTTTTCCTACTCTTTCCAAAAACCCACCTCCTTGACCAAGCTTTTAGCTCCCACCACCCCTCCAACTACCTATCCTCACCAATATCTCCTCTTAGTGTACCCTTTGGTTTGATTTTACTTTTGTGCAATGCCGTTGGACCTTTTCATTACGTTATAGGTGCTTTTCATTACATTATGAGGAATAATAATGCATCCAAGTTTAGTTGCTGAATAAATTATTTAGTGCTGCATTCATCTGATTCTTTCTTGCTGAAACAATATCCATGCTGCATTAAGGATTAATTCAGTTCATGGTCAGAAAGTGAAGATCTGGAGCTGAGCTTCAAACTCCATGACCAGTTCATCAACTCTCATTTCCACCACCTATAACATTGGCCAACTCCACTTATGCCTCAGCCTCACTAACTTTGAAATTGGAACCTTTTATATTGTCACCCAAGACTTCTGTTCCTTAACCTCACCTCTCCAAATCTCTCCTTTTTTAAAAACCTTATTGAACCCATCTTGTCAGATAATTTTTGTTGCCTGTCCTAGTCTGACTCTTCCTAACAGTGTTCAGTCATTTATCTACCCCTGTTTGTGAGATGCATTTGAATTGTTTTTAGATTAATCTGCATTTATATAGTACGTTTGTCAGTGTTGGGCTGAATGGGCTTGATTCTCTGCTGTAGGATTCTTTGATTTTAGGAATAGTGCCATGGGATATTTTATGCCATTTAGGAGAATAGACTGGGCCCAAGTTTGATGCCTTATTTGACAATGTACCATTCCCTTAGTACTGCACTGGAATGCTGTCGTTGAAAATGTTCTTGGTTTCTGGAGTCAGGGTTGAAATCATGACTTCTGACTCAGAAGCAAGAATACTGCTGTTGAACCAAGGCTAATTTCTGTGGCAGAGAGTAAGGCTCAAGTACAGAGCCAGGAAATCTAGTGGTGAAAGGAAGAGCTTTATATTTATGGGTGACTTTACAGATGGAGGAAACTAGCACGTGTTACCATCCACAAAGAGACTGATAACTTTTTCAAAATGTTAACTTCCAGGCAATAGCTAAAAAGACTGGGAGGACAAAAATTAATGTTTTCAAGACTCGTACTGTAACAAACAGACTAAAAGCACAATTGACTAAACACTATTTTTGTAGACAACCGATACTTTAAACTATAGAACAGGACTGTCCCCTTTTACTTTTAAAACATTCTAAAAACCAACTTTACAGATATACATTACACTGTACTTTAAGTAAACATTCAATTCTCCCAGATAAATAAAAGCTGGAAATCTGAATTCTCCTGGAACCAGTCAAAAGCGATTCTTCTCCCGAGGGTTTACATTTGTTCTTTCCATTTCTCTACTTGGTAACTTTCAAAACTCTCCCTTCACAGGGAAGGTTTCCCTGGGGATTCTCTCTCCAGTACAAGCAAGGTGAATCTTCCAACTTAGTATTAGCTCCTAATATTGAGTGATATTTTAGGGAAGCCTGTAATCTGATCCTCTGAACCCGTTGTCTCTTAAAAACTTATTCCCATGGTAGTGGAGCCCAGGTAGAAGTGCTGATTAGGTATTCTTGGATCCCAATTCAATAATTTCCTGGAATCAAATGGATAGTTTAAAGTATAACCACGTGCAACGTCTCAACCCCTTCCTGGGGCTTGCAGGATACCAGTCTAACCACCGAGCACAGATGATGCTGCCATTGCTGCTCCTGTTCCAGCCTCCCCGAGCAGGCGCTGGAATATGGTGACTAGGGGCTTTTTACAGTAACTTCATTTGAAGCCTACTTGTGACAATAAGCGAATTTCATTTCATTTCATTTTTCATTTCATTGTCTTCAAGTGTGAACGTCTTACACCTTCCCAACAAAACAACCGGGGCCTCCCTTTAATCTTTAGCCAGCCATGCCACCCAGGCCCGTTATCACAGAACAGGTCAGATGACTCTCTTCATTTTACCCTAATTAAAGAGACAGTCCCAAAACACCATAATCTTTTCAACTTCATAATTGTAACACATGTAAATAGGCAGGCAGAGGACATGGAACATAGAACCTCATGATATACAAGGTGTTTCCTACTGGGCATTGGAGAAGCACTGGCATGGACAGCACGTTAGCACATTTGCTTCACAGCTCCAGGGTCCCAGGTTCGATTCTCGGCTTGGGTCACAAGCTTGGGTCGGCTTGTCTGTGCGGAGTCTGCACGTTCTCCCAGTGTCTGTGTGGGTTTCCTCCGGGTCCAGCAGTCCAAAGATGTGCAGGTTAGGTGGATTGGCCATGATAAATTGCCTTTAGTGTCCAAAAAGGTTAGGTGGGGTTACTGGCTTTTGGGGATTGGGTGGAGGTGTGGGCTTAAGTAGGGTGCTCTTTCCAAGAGCTGGTGCAGACTCGATGGGCCGAATGGCCGCCTTCCTCACTCTACATTCTGTGATCAGGTATCAACTGGATGAAGGGATTTTGGACGATTTGTATGTGAAAGATGGTCACTTGGACAAATGTGGATTCATTAAAGAAAGCCATCACTGATTTATTAAAGTAAAATCTTGTTTAACTAACTTGATTGCGTTCTTTTAAGGTAACAGGATTAATGATATGCAGTCAGAGTGCTAGAAAGTGTTTGAAGTCCCACGTAACAGGCTTGTCAGCAGAGTTGAACTCCATGAAATAAAAAGGGCGACGGCAGCATACATATGTGAGTTGCAGGAAACTGAGTAGTGTGAAGTAATGCACTTTGGTAGGAAGAACCAGAAAAGGCAATATCAAATAAAGGGTGTAATTCAGAAGAAGGCAAAGGCAGAGACACCTGGGAACGAAAGGGAAAATGCTGGAAAATCTCAGCAAGTCTGGCAGCATCTGTAGGGAGAAAAAATAGCTAATGTTTCGAGTCCGATGACTCTTTGACAAAGCTTTGACAAAGAGTCATTGGACCCGAAACGTTGGCTCTTTTCTCTCCCTACAGATGCTGCCAGACTTGCTGAGATTTTCCAGCATTTTCCCTTTCATTTCAGATTCCAGCAGCCGCAGTAATTTGCTTTTCTCCAGAGACACCTGGGAAATATGTGTGTACAAATCGGTGAAGATGTGAGAAAGTGCTCAATAAGGCAAAAGGGATTTGGGCTTTGTAGATGGGGGAATAGAGTACAAAAGTCTAAGTTATGGCAAACTTTTAGAAAACATTGGTTCAATGCCTCAACTGAGTATTGCATCCAATTCTGGGCACTGTGTTTTAAGAAGCATGTGAAGGCATTTGAGAAAGCGCAAAAAAGATTTATGCGACTAGTTCTAGGGCAGGGACTTAAGTTACGTGGACAGATTTGAGAGGCTTTGGCTATTCTCTTTGGTCGAGAGGAGATTTAATTGGAGATGTTCACGATATCTGGTCTAGTTCGGGAGAAATGGTTCACACAAATGGTTAGGATCTGGAATGTCTCCCTCCCACATGAGTGTGGAGGAGGCAGCTTCACTCTTAGCTTTCAAATGGGAATTGGATAATCTTTTTTCTTATTCTTTCATGGGAAATGGGCATCATTGGCAAGGTTAGAATGTGTCTCCCATTCCTGTTTGCACTGGATGGTTTGCTGGGCCACATTAGAGGAAAATTAAGAGTCAACCGAGCCACATGTAAGCAGACCAAATAAGAATGGCAGATTTCCTTCCTTGAAGGACATGAGTGAACCAGATGGGTTTTTATGACCATTGTTGATCACTGTCATAGTCAATGTCGTTGACCATTACTGAGGTAAGCTCTTGTATTCCAATATTATTCATTGAATTTAAATCCCACTAGCTGCCATGGTATCCCTGGAACATTATCTTGGGCCTCTGGATTCCTTGTCCAATGACAGAACTCCCCTTCAGTATCTGAAATAAACGTGCAGGGAAAAGTTGTACTGGGTTGCTTTTTCAGTGAGCGTGCACGTGCACAATGGGCCAGCATTTGTTGCTTTTTTTCTAATTGCCCTTGAACTGAGTGACTTGCTGGTCCATTTTAGAGGGCAGTTTAGAGGATAGTTAACAGTCAACTACATTACTGTTAATCTGGAATCACATGTTGGCCAGACAAGGTAGCAGATTTCCTTCCCTAAAGAACGTTTTTTTTTTACAACAATCAATGATAGTTTCATGGTCACCATTACTGAGATTATCTTTCAATTCTAGATTCATTAAGGTTGTGTTTTCTGCCAATCCCGTGCATGCGCAGTTCAAGTGCGTTGATCTGTATCGTCATTTGGAATGCCTGAGGAAATGCCAAGCAGGACCAAAGCTGGGTAGCGCTGTCCTTTTAACATGCACTTGGAAAGAAATGTGAAACTGTATTGATTTGCACTTGTCCAGTATGGGTTATTTAAATTCTAGCATATATAAAATAAAGACACTGATTTATGGCAAGACACTGCTCTCTCTCTCTCTCTCTCTCTCTCTCTCTCTCTCTCTCTCTCTCTCTCTCTCTCTCTCTCTCTCTCTCTCTCTCTCTCTCTGTCATGGATACAACATTGCTAGAATGAATCACAGCTGTTCTTAACCAAAACCTTAAAGTGTATTTTTGCCAGGAATAATTGCAGAGTTGCCTGTGGACCAAGGAGCGATAGCAAATCAAATACAGAAAACACTGGGCAATCTTACCAGGTCTGACAGCATCTGTGGAGAACGAAGGGAGCCAGTGTTTCGAGTTTGGATGACTGTCAAAGCTGAACCAAAATCTTAACAAATTGTTCGGCTTCAATGTGAAAACTGTATGTACTCTGTCATCCATCCATAAAGCCTGACGAAAGCATATGACACCATGCGCTTGATTACAATAGCCATTTATGGGACTCCCATAAATACTGCCCGACAAACCCTATGGACACCCTATGCCTACTGACACACTCCGCTGAATTTTAAAATTTGCGTATGAGTAATCCATCTGACATCACCACAGTGTGCTGCTCTTAATTGTGCAAGCTTAGATGCATGCGCATGCATAGACTGTAACTGGTGGCCTGAGATTTCCCGTGCATGCACGGACTGGTGCGCATGTGCAGACTGTCATCTTATGTTGACAGGAGCTGCAATTTATTCATTGAATTTAGTGGTGGGATTTGAACCCATGTCTTCAGAGCATTAGCCTGGGCCCCAGGAATACCAGTCAGTGTCATTACCATTATGCCACCAACTCCCCATTATCTTGAAACTTTGGACATAAAGCTTGCTTTGTTACTTTTCTTAAAGCTTCAGGTCTATTTTAATTCCACTCACCTCACTTGTGGTTATTCTGAGCTTTTTCCACACATTGATGTTTTCTACCGTCTCATTGATCGTGCAGATTATAGGGGAGCGCAGTGGTTATCACTGCTGCCTCACAGCGCCAGTGACCCAGATTTGATTCCGACATTTGGGTCACTGTCGAAGTGGACTTTGCACGTTCTCCCCATGTCTGCATGGGTTTCCTGTAGGAGCTCCGGTTTCCTCCTCCTGTCCAAAATGTGCAGATTATGTGGACTAGCCATGCTAAATTGCCCCTTAGTGTCCAAAGGTTAGTTGGGATTACGGGGTAGGAGTTGGCCTAGGTAGGGTGCTCTTTCAGAAGGTTGGTGCACACTCGATGGCCGAATTACCTCTTTCTGCACTATAGGGATTCTATCATTCGTTTCTATGATTACTGCAGGTTTTGCCTGACTTTTTCTTTTAAAAAATGAAGAAATATGGTATTGCAGTATGATCAGCTACATGTTTAATTATCATATGTAGATCGTTCAGTTCTGGGAATCGAAACTCTTTGAATGATAATTGAAGATGGTGATATATATATAGGTGGGTGATTTGCATCGCGTTTGAATAACTTTAAAGCTGGACAGAAAATACTCGTGATTTTAGATTATGCTTTTATATTATAGTGGTGATGTATAGTAAATCACTGCCTGTCCACAGTAATCTAGTTATTTTAACAATGCAAATTACACTAAGAGTAACAATAAAAAGGCAAATCTGAACTTGAATGTTGGCAGCTTTCAAATCAATCCTTCTTTAAAAATTAATTTATGGGATGTGGGTGTCACTGGCTGAGCCAGCATATATTTACTGCCCAACCTAACTGCCCTCCATTTCAGAGGGTATTTGAGATTCAATCACATTGCCATGGATCTGGAATCATATATAGGCCTAACCTGGTAAGAATGGCAGATTTCCTTTAAAGCACTTTAGTGAGAAAGGAAAGCATTAAGAGTTTAGTTCTGAAGTATATAACAAGGATTGTAGGAATTTGATAAAATTCCACAACTTTTAATTTCTTTTTTGGTGTTTTCTTTAACTTGTTTTATTTCTTCCACGTTGGCTGACTGTCAGTTTGATATTTTCTGTATTAGTAATAATAATCGCTTATTGTCACAAGTAGGCTTCAATGAAGTTACTGTGAAACGCCCCTAGTCGCCACATTCGGGCGCCTGTTTGTGGAGGTCGGTACGGGAATTGAACCCGTGCTGCTGGCATTGTTCTGCATTACAAGCCAGCTATTAAGCCCACTGTGCTAAACCAGTCTCAGTATTTTCAAAGTAATTCCATTACATTTTGGTTAATCTTTTAAGAACAGTGCATTTTTTATTCATTGAAGAATGTTCTGTGGAATTCTCCTGGATATGTCTGTTTTGAAGTTGGGCTTCATCTTATTACACTTTCATTACAGTTTTAAAAAATCTCCTTCAACAATTACACAAATGAAATCTAAATCTTTGGGTGCAAGTTAAGTTTAAGCTAGTTTATGTAAAATTTATACTCTAGCTCTATTTCCAAATTTTATTTGTTAAAATGAGAAGTTGTTTTAATTCCAGCCTGTGCACGCAATGAATAACAAAACTATTTTGGAAGATGTGGGTAGGATTAGGAGCAGGGGAAATAAGTGAGAAAATGGCAAGCTTTGGAATGAAAATTCCAAAGTTGGCAATATTACTGCCCTCTGAGAATTTGGTGCTAGTGTTTAAGGATTGCAGTTAATCTCTCCCTCCCACTCCATTGTAATCAGGCATACTTCCATGGCTGGCTACTTCTGTGCTACTGTGCAACAAATTGAGCTAGAGGTTAACAGCTCTACATTGATCTGTTTTTTATGAACAAAATGTTTATAGCAGAAAATAATATTTATTAGCAACGCATTAGCAAAATTAAAATATACTTTTTACTGTGTGGCAAAGCAATTGTGAAAAGGGTGTTCGGGGTTAAAGGTTTTTGAATTGGCCTCTTTACAGCTGTTTAATTTTGAAACCAGTTACTGGCATGATTGTACAGCCGCCAGCTCCATTCAAACCAAAAGTGTTGTTGTTTCTTCCTCCTGATGGAATGCCAAGTTCCTATCTTGCTGTGGGGAAAGGAGGGAATCTGACCTCAAGCTTTCAAAGATTGACATTGACTCTGTTCTGCCGACTGGCTGATTTCTAGGAAGCTGGTCAAGAATTACACCTACTGTGGTTAGCAACTTTAAGAACGCTGTAAATTTTGTCAAGCTTTGAACTTGGCAATATTTGAGTTGTGTTCAAAAGGGATTCAAAATTAAACAATGAACTGCAGGATTGGGGGAAATGCTGGACTGTCAGTTATGTGATGTTAATTCTGCCTGTTCAAATGGACATGGAAGATCTCATGGCAGTATTCAAAGGCGAGTAAGGCGCTATCCTGGTGACTTAGGTCACTTTTATCTCAACTAATGCCATCAAAATAGTTGAACTGGACATTTTTCTCTTGCTGTTTGTGGGACTGAGGCACGCACACATTGGTTGTGGCCTCCTTGTCTGAGGAAGGTTGTTCCTGCTATGGAGGGAGAGCAGCGAAGGTTTACCAGACTGATCTCTGGGATGGTGGGACTGATGTATGAGGAGAAGCTGAGTCGGTTAGGATTACATGAAGAGAGGTTGAGTCAGTTAGGATTATAGTCACTGAATTTTAGAAGAATGAGGTGGGCTCCCATAAAAACCTATAAAATTCTTAACAGAACTAGACCGAGTAGATGCAGGAAGGATGTTCCAGAGGAGACCAGAATCAGGGGTCGTTGTCTGAAGCAACTGGGTAGACCTTTTAGGACTGAGATGAGGAGGAATTTCTTCACCAGAGAGTGGTGAGCCTGTGGAATTCTCTACCAGTTGAGGCCAAAATAAGTGTATGTTTTCGAGAAGGAGTTGGGTACAAGAGTCTAAAGATGTGCTTAAGTGGATTGGCCATGCAAAATTGCACTTCGGAGGGGTTGCAGAATTGGGTGGGAGATTGGGCCTAGGTAGGCCCTAGGTGGTCTTTTGAAGGGTTGTTGCAGACTTGATGGGCTGAATGGCCTCCTTCTATACTGTAGAGGTTCTATGGTTCTATGATATAGCTCTTGGGAATAAAGGCGTCAAAGGATGTGGGTGGAAAGCAGAAACAGGTTACTGAGTTGGATGATCAGTCATGATCATAATGAATGGTAGAGCAGACTCTAAGAGCCAACTGGCCTACTCCTATTTTCCGTGTTTCTCTGTGTTTACAATGACAGTGGTTGTACTGCAAAAATAATTAATTGGCTGTAATGGAATTTGGGGCACCCTGAGTATGTAAAAGGGGGTATATCAATTTAGGTTTTGCTTTAAGCAGAGAACTAATTTTGGCAGTGACAGCTTTTTGTTAGTGGGCCCTAAATTTGGAGAACTGAGGTTGCCTTTGAACTGGGCCCTGTAGCAGTGCTGGTCTGCATTTTAGCAGCAGCTGTAATAACTGCACTGTTGTTGAAGGCAAGGCTGCTGTTGACAGCTGCATCTGCAAAGTCTGCTGTGGGCTAAATTGGCAAAACCGATAAGTTTCTGAATGGTTGTAATTGATTTCTGAGAGACAGTTTGCTACAAACGACAAAATCACCAGGGACTTGTGTAAAGTCTCTGACCTGTGGAAAGGAAAGCAAAGAAAACTACTTGATGCTATTTGATACAGCTGAGCAAATTTGTAGCCTGAGACTTTAAAAAATATATTCTTGAATTCTCCAAACGTTAAATCACTTGGAGACTCGGTGAAAACACTATGTTCTAATAAAACATCATGACGCTAGTTCACTGTAACCAGAATGGAGTTCTGCTCTTTTAAAACATTATTTTACACACATTGTAAGATTTTGTAATAAAAACATATCCCTCTACCTTAAGATCAGAAAATAATTTAACAGCGTTGTCTGGGAAAAATGCCATGCTCAATTTAAGATTTGTGTTTGTTGGCTCGACCAGTTAAACAGCAATTGGATCCAGACCTTGCAGAAATATTTACTTGTTACATTTGAGGAATATGAGCAAAACTTGTAAGTTGTCTGTTGCTTGCTAGTATCTGCTGTTATCAGTTAAGTACCGTATCTGGCTCTCAGTGATGAAGACAGACATTGGAAATGTTTATCATCGTATTCATACCATCCGAATTGCAGTGTTGTGGTTTATCTTGAAGGCTGAAATGTAAGGTCACTGCAGTAGCAGGGAGATGCCTGAATGGTCTAAGTCCCTTACTTGCGCATAGGTTTCTCACCCAAAGCCAGTCATATCTCCAATTAGCAATTTATTAATGGTTCACTACAGTATTACAATCGTAGACCAGGCCCCAACAGTGGCGAGGATACCGGAGAGAAACCCCAATGTTTCATTTTAATTTTCTAATACTGAGGAATGGTAGTACAGTGGTTAGCATTGTTGCTTCACAGCTCCAGGGTCCCAGTGTCCCTTCTGCATTGTAAATTCTATGATTCTATGAAAGAATACCCAGCTCCGTGAGTGATTGCACAAAGAAATAGGGATGTGATATATAAAACAAACCTTATTGGTAACACAACATTAAAATCTTTAATATCACACCAGAAAATAGCTTACAATTAACCCTTAAACAATACTACTCAACATAGTGAATGCAAAACCCTTAATTGCTATCTTCATTCCATTTAAACAATAAGTAAATAAACACTCAATCTCAACACTCAATCCACCTTAATTACCAATAAACATGGGAATACTTGTTTTGCAGAGTTATTCTCTGAGAAAGAGATCTTTTGACACTGCCTTACAGAAAAGATCTTACTCTTGTGATAAATTCTGGCTGTATGTCTTCAAAAGCTGTTTCAACTGGCTTGTTTCAGCTCTCTCTTCTTGTCAGACAGGTCTGCACTGCTTTAAATGTGGGTAATCTCTTTTTTATTAACTTAGTGAGAGCAGAACTGTTTCACTGTGCAAACCTCTTCAGCCAGATTAGAACTGAACTGAAAATGCTTTCTCAAAAAGCCTGATGTCTTAGCTCCACCCAGCAATGACAACATCTCACCAAGTGGGAAACTAATTAACTCCCCAGGGAATCCCCTTAATCAAAGCAAAACTGCATTAGACTTTCAAAGTAGGGTTTCTTTTAAAACATGACTGCAGCAGTCAAACACACACACACCCAGCTTTTAACCCTTATCACTAAACACTTAATACAATATATCTGAAATTCCTACATTCTTCGCACACTTATCAATTCTTAATAACTTGCTTCTGTAGTTCCATAGGGGAGTTTCTACACAAGAAGCGGAATATTTGAACTTGGGTATCTCTTGATTTCAAAGTGGAGTTAGTGGAAATATCTTCAGCGATTTTCAAAAAGGATTTACTGCAACCAAATTCTGACAGTCCCTCTCATCAATAAAATAATCCAGAAATGAAGTGAATAACGGGGCTTGAGTTTAAGAGCCGTGGGGTTATGCTGCAACTATACATGACCCTGGTGAGACCACATTTGGAGTATAGGGTGCAGTTCTGGTCACCTCATTATAGGAAGGATGTGGAAGCATTGGAAAGGGTGCAAAGGAGATTTACCAGGATGCTGCCTGGATTGGAGGGAAGGTTAAGGAAGCTAGGGCTTTTCTCTTTGGAGCGGAGGAGGATGAGAGGCGACTTAATAGAGGTTTATAAGGTGATGAGGGGGATAGATCGAGTGGACGTTCAGAGACTATTTCCTCGGTGGATGTAGCTGTTGATAAGGGGGCATCACTATAAGATTCAGGGTGGGAGATATAGGAGGGATGTCCGAGGTAGGTTCTTTACTCGGAGAGTGGTTAGGGTGTGGAATGGACTGCCTGCTGTGATAGTGGAGTCGGACACTTTAGGAACTTTCAAGCGGTTATTGGATAGGCACATGGAGCACACCAGAATGACAGGGAGTGGGATAGCTTGATCTTGGTTTCAGACAATGCTCAGCACAACATCGAGGGCCAAAGGGCCTGTTCTGTGCTGTACTGTTCTATGTTCTATTTCAATCCCAAAGGATAGCATTGAAATGTATTAAAACCAGCTTAAGAAAACTTGGCAAGTTGAGGCAGTTGGAAAATTTTATTCCACTGATTTTAATGTCGGTGTCTTACAGGCAACAACCAACACCAATGCAGAACACCAATGCTGGTTTAGCTCACTGAGCTAAATCGCTGGCTTTTAAAGCAGACCAAGCAGGCCAGCAGCACGGTTCGATTCCAGTACCAGCCTCCCCGGACAGGCGCCGGAATGTGGCTTTTCACAGTAACTTCATTGAAGCCTACTCGTGACAATAAAGCGATTTTCATTTTCAAGGTTACGCATCCGTGCTGGACTTTACACTGCACTGTAAGGCCAACTAGAAAAGATAGCCTCTCAATACTTTAATAGGGAAAAAAAGTTACCTTATTTTAATAACTCAAAAGTGATATCTGATTCCATATAAATTTTCCTTGTATGGTCAATTGTTGTGTAGTGCAAAGGCAGTTTTCCCCTCTAGGGGTATCATAAAAACTGAAAAGAAGAGATCTACACTTCTGTTTGTATTTTGTACTTGACTTTGTAAGCGGAAAACAATGGAATGCTATGGGCACATTGCATAGAACCTTGTGCTTGGGTGTCTTCACAGCACTTTATGGAACCTTTTCACTTCTGTCGCTTTAACCTTTCTGTTCTGTTGCCTCCAGACTAGAGTCTAAACAATACTCCATATCTAGGAATGATTGAATCCAAAAAAAGAGCTCAACCTTTTAGTTAAGGCTTCCTGTACCACAGAGCATTGTCTAGAATAGTGTTCTTCAAACTTTTTTTCCGGAGACCCACTTTTACCCGACAGCCGACCTTCGCGACCCAGGCTGGCCGACCTTCGTGACCCACGCCGGCTGACCTTCGCGACCCACGCCGGCTGACCTTCGCGACCCACGCCGGCCGACCTTCCCCACCCACGCCGGCCGACCGCCCCCACCCAGGTCGGCCGACCTTCCCCACCCAGGTCGGCCGACCTCCCCCACCCAGGCCGGCCGACCTTGGCCACCCAGGCCGGCCGACCTTGGCCACCCAGGCCGGCCGACCTTGGCCACCCAGGCCGGCCGACCTTGGCCACCCAGGCCGGCCGACCTTGGCCACCCAGGCCGGCCGACCTTGTTTGCTGCTGACAAAAATGTAGGAAATGGTTTTGGGTCACTTTGGCCCTCGTACACGCTCCTCCAATGGAACCTATTGGATGAAGGTGAAGCCTTCCGGTGTTGGAAATTATGGAGTCTCCAGCTGTCCAAAGTTCTGCATTTTTTCCCTGTAAGATTTTATCAAATAAACCCCCCCCCCCCGAACTTGTATAAAAATAAAATGAATACAATAAATGAAAGAACTAAAAATTAAAGGAATAAAATAAATGAATAAAACCCCCTTGAACTTGTAATACAAAAAGCTGCGACCGTTTAAAAAAAAAAAAAATGCGGCCGCTCTGCGCATGTGTACCAGATCATCGCCGCGCCTGGTACGCATGCGCAGTGCTGCCGCTTTTTTTTTACATGTTCGCGGCCATTTTGAAGGCCGCTTGCAGCCTGGCATTTTTAACAGCTGGCTGCTGCGGCTTTTGCGTGCAGATTTGCGTGATTAGGAGTATCGTGACGGACGGCTTCTTGACTCTCCCGACACCCGCCTGCGACCCACCCGCGGGTCACGCCCCTAAGTTTGACTATGCCTGGTCTAGAATAAGATGAATGAATATACCTCTGTTACCTTATTTCTATGCTACTATATTGGGGGAGCAATTTTCGTGCCGTTGGATCTTTGCAAGATTCTGAATCAATGGCCGTAACTTCCGAGCTCCTCAGCATCAAACTTGGGATGGTGATTGGGTGCCCGTCGGAAGTTCCCAGGTAAGATTTGCATGCCGATTGCCCAGAATTGCAAACGTACCCTGGGCAATTGCCCTGTACCGGGAACGATCTGAAACTTAAACCCACCCCAGATCCGACTTGACTGACCAAAGAAACCCACTGTTCCCCGTGGTTGCCTGACTGACCCAAGGCCTGACCTTTCTGCCTTCAGTAACACCTTCCCCCTTGGCCTCTGACCTCTCTGATTTGCAATCCCCCCACCCCCAAATCTTACCCACTTACCTTAGACACACTATCTCCCTGATGGTGATTGCCACTCTGAGGAAGTTTAGGCCCAATATAAATATGTTGAAAGCTCTTAAGTATAATTTTTCTTGTCAAAGACATTCTAATTAATAAAATTGACAGCCATGTGTCTGAAATAAAATATGCGGCGAGTTTGATATTTTTCTTTATGGTAGTCACACCTGCTCCGTCTAGCAAGCTAGCACAGGGTAGCACGGTGGTTAGCACTGCTGCCTCACAGTGCCAGGGACCTGGTTTCTATTCCGGCATTGGGTGACTCTGGAGTTTGCACATTCTCCCCATGTCTGCGTAGGTTTCCCTCGGGGGCTCTAGTTTCTTCCCACAGTCCAAAGATGTGCAGGTTAGGTGGATTGGCCATGCTGAATTGTCCCTTAGTGTTCAAAGGTTAGGTTGGGTTATCGGGGTAGGGCAGGGGAGTGGGCCTAAGTGGTGCTCTTTTGGAGGGTTGGTGCAGACTCAATGCGCCAAATGGCCTCCTTCTGCATTGTAGGGATTATATGGAATGGAAAACTGGCAGGTGGCTGTAGGAGATTGCCATGGGGAACTATGAATAAACTGATCTTTCCTTCCAACAAGCCGAGAAACTACATTATTTATTGGAAATGTTTGGGGTATGACATTATGGTGTCACCGAGTATAAATATCCTACAAATTCCCTGAGAATAAATTCTTATCTTTCATTTGTTTTTGTAAATTCACCACTCTGTCTTAGAATTCCCCCTATACCAAAAAGGGCCGATATTCCAAATGGTGAACAGGGATTCTCACTCCCTGACTCCGATGCAGGCTTCAGTGGGTGCCATTCAGGTCAAACTATATTTCCAAGTTATTCCCCGGTATAACCCATACCTTCACCGAAGAATTTTACCTACTTACCCCTTAGTAGCATCGATGTCCTGGGTCATGCATTGCTAAGGAAGTGAAGTAAGCTAATAACCACTTTTCCAGGTTAAGTTATTTTATTATTATTATACTTTTTTTTATATAAGTTGCAAACACTTTCTTTACAGAAAGGAAAAACGATTAAGGATTCTGGATGCTGCTGGTTTGTTGTAGGGACCTTCAAACTCTCTCTCTCTTGTAGTTCTCCTCCCCTTCTCTCCTGTTGCTGTTTCTCTGTTTTCTCTGTTCTCTGTGTTCTGTCCTCTGTCCTCCCCATTGCTGCTGGTTGCTGCTGCTGGTACACTTCCTTAGATTGGGCCAATTTTATTTCAACCTTGCCCTTCATAGCCTGAGCTTTCTTGGGATCAATAACTCTCCCATCAAGTTTGTGCTCCCCATTCAATACCCTGTCTACTCTTTCAGGATCCATTTTAATTAAGCAGTCTACAATCTCTCCACCTCCAGAAAAGCAGTCCCTTAAATCTTTCTTACTTGTTTCCCAGCTGAGTCCACCAACAAACATCTTCCTTCTCATCCTCCTCATTCTTGCTGCCGTTTCTTTGAGCCTTCCACCTCCTTGAGGGGAGCGGAGCTCCCCCGGGCCGTCAGCTGTTCTTGCCTCGCGTTCTGCTGCTTTCTTCTTCTGCTGCTCTCTTCTGATGGCTGCTGCCTCGCGCGTGGGGGGAGTGGGAGGAGCGAGGGAAGCCCGCGCTTAGTGCTTTTTGGCGGGAGAGATCGGGACCTCCGATAGGGAATGGACTACGGGGCTTAAAGGGGCAGTACAATGTTTCAACAGCACAAAGAAATCTATGCAAACTCTCTTTTTCATTTTCCCTTTCTCCTGCTGCAGGTTGTAATAACAATTCTGACAGACTGAAATTGACTGCAGTTTTGACAGAAGAGCTGGCCATAGTTTCTGCTCTTTTCAGCTGCCACCAACTTCTTGTGGGATCTTTCCCTGCACTCTCCCAGACCAGATATTGGCAGACCTCTATGTTTCAAATGACACATTCTATATTTTCCAGAACACATTGCAGTAATGAAAAGGTTCAACATTACTCTTTAATCAAAAATACTAGCACATTCCTTGGCATTTGATTATGAATGTTTTATCAATTTTAAATTTTATATTTAACTTCCTCTGCATGATTGCATGTGAGCAATATAACGATGCCAGGAGGACATGCTGGATTTTGCACCTTTGGGGTCAAAGCCAGCCTTGGGTAAGAGATATTGTGGCATTTTCAAGTTTGTGAAGACTGATGGGTGCAACTCTATGAACTCTAGAATGGAAATACATATTGAAGCAGGGATAATGGCTAAAGGAGTGGATTGCGTACCCATGTTTCCAAGATGAAAGTGTCAATCTTTTGTTTTCTGTATATCCGGTGCTAAAATAACGTGACTGTGCCTTTTTAAAATGATCAGTTTTTATTGCTATGACAACGATCTGCAGACACAATGTATGACAACTGTTTACAGACACATTAATGTGATTTATTATGATGGTATTTATTGCAAATCAACACTTCGGTAGTGTTGCCATAAATATGGATTTGAAAAATGTTGTGTGAATTGATATAATAGCTTCATTTTTTCCAATCTGTATAATTGTTCGTAATTAGTAGAATTTGCTCTTTTCACTTGCCTCACAGTATGTTTGATGACTAATCTAATAATAGGCAGCATGTTGAGTTGTGACAGAATTGAACTGGAGCCAGTTGAAAAGCCCACTGTGTAATGGACTATTATTGTAAAGTTCGGTGGTTCTAAATGGGAGAACATATTAATATAATAACCGTTTCCTTCCTAGGCTGAAAATAGTGTTCTTGTACCAGATTTTGATGGGCATAAGACTCGATATAGATGTAATTACGCAATAGAATTTGGCATATGGAAATTAGTTGAGTGACCATGAAGTACACATTTGAATTATAATTTTTAAAAGTGTGATTTTGGAACTCGGTTGTAAAATTATTGGCACCGCGAAGTAACTGGTTAAACACCCGATTTACAATTTGTGTCACAGTTTTCTGTAATTTCTTTGGTGGGGTAGAGAAGGGGGAAGCAGAACCTGACTTTCAGCAGCCAAGCAGATATTGTTGTCTGATTTCGAGTAATGGGCAGCACGGTAGCATTGTGGATAGCACAATTGCTTCACAGCTCCAGGGTCCCAGGTTCGATTCCGGCTTGGGTCACTGTCTGTGCGGAGTCTGCACATCCTCCCCGTGTGTGCGTGGGTTTCCTCCGGGTGCTCCGGTTTCCTCCTACAGTCCAAAGATGTGCAGGTTAGGTGGATTGGCCATGATAAATTGCCCTTAGTGTTGGGTGGGGTTACTGGGTTATGGGGATAGGGTGGAGTTGTTGACCTTGGGTAGGGTGCTCTTTCCAAGAGCTGGTGCAGACTTGATGGGCTGAATGGCCTCCTTCTGCACAGTAAATTCTATGATTCTAATCAAGTCTGACCCTGCTCCTCAAATTGAAAGCAAAGGTTACTGGCAAGAATAGTGGAAAGGAAGAAAAAGAAAAAAAGACTATCTTATCACATCCTCCAGACATCTCAAGTGCTTCATAATCAATACATCACTACTGGACTGCCATCAATGCAGAACATTTATATATGGCTAGATCCCATAAACAACAAATGAGATGAATGACCACATAATTTACTTGAATTTGGAGCCCTGGAGTGAGCACTGCACTTCTTAAAAACAAACTAGAACTTCAAAGATATTTTTATCCTATTTGGCAATTTTTTCCTTATGGGGAAAATGTGAAAAATAGATACTGCTGATTAGTTGTGGCGTGTGGCATAACCACAGCTGGAATCAGTGGGTATGGAGAAAAGGAAGATCACGTTTGGTGAAGAAAAATAATCTGTTTCTTGAATGGATAGCCCCAACATCTTCAAGTGTTGTGAAACTGACCTTCACAAGTTAATTTAAATGTAGTTCCATATCAGGGGATAGCATGTTTGTCCAATACTCCACAGTTAATTTGCAGTAAACCCTACTTCTGGTTTCCAAAGTGCTAGATATTGAAATAATGGCTGTCACTGACCGACACACCCAAAACCTCTTGGAATTAAAATGAGTGAAGTATTCCAAGTCGAGACTGCCAACCACTAGAGAGTAACTGCAAATGACACAGGTGATGCCCAGAAAGTCTTCAGCAGAAGAAACTTGCTGAGGGCTCTCTCCTTTTTCTCTCTTTTGGAACGAGTATGTTACCTGGTTTGAGAAGCGAACTCTACCAGAAACCTACAAGCGGACCAAAATCTCATAATGATTGCAACAACTACATCTGACCGCGTCCAAGACGCCAGCTAACCGTAATCATCCGCAACGTTTAAAATCTACACCTCAAGGATAGCCAAGCAATTTAGAACTTTGATGTTGTATTTGTTCTGAGATGGGCTTCTGACCACACACTTCTGCTCCAGCACCAAGACCAGCTACTTCCACCCCTGTAACATTGTCTGCCTCCAATCCTGTCACTGCTCATCTGCTGAAACCCTAATCTGGACTGAACTATTCCAATGCTGTCCTAGCTGTCCTCCCATCTTCCACTTGTTTAAACTTGAACTCAACCAAAGGTTTGCTACCCATAAATTAAATTGTACCAAGTCCAGTTCATCCATCATCCCTGTGCTGGCTGACCAAGATTGGCTAACAATGGCTCAAATGTTAACATTCTTCTGCTTGTTTTCAAATCCCTCCTTGTTCTTTCCCATTGCTATCTCTGTCACGCCTCCAGCCTGCAACCCTCCAAGATCTTGTGTCCCTCATTGGCAGCCATGTTTTCAGTTTTTAGGAAGAAGTCTTACAACACCAGGTTACAATCCAACATGTTTGTTTCAAACACTAGCTTTCGGAGCACTGCTCCTTCCTCAGGTGAATGAAGAGGTATGTTCCAGAAACATATATATAGACAAATTCAAAGATGCCAGACAATGCTTAGAATGCAAACATTTGCAGGTAATTCAGTCTTTAGAGGTCCAGAGATAGAGGTAACCCCAGGTTAAAGAGGTGTGAATTGTCTCAAGCCAGGACAGTTGGTAGGATTTCGCAAGCCCAGGCCAAATGGTGGGGGATTAATGTAATGCGACATGAATCCCAGATCCCGGTTGAGGTTGTACTCATGTGTGCGGAACTTGGCTAGAAGTTTCTGCTCGACGATTCTGCGTTGTTGCGCGTCCTGAAGGCCGCCTTGGAGAACGCCTACCCGGAGATCAGAGGCTGAATGCCCTTGACTGCTGAAGTGTTCCCCGACTGGAAGGGAACATTCCTGCCTGGTGATTGTCGCGCGATGTCCGTTCATTCGTTGTCGCAGTGTCTGCATGGACTCGCCAATGTACCCTGCTTCGGGACATCCTTTCCTGCAGCGTATGAGGTAGACAACGTTGGCCGAGTCGCACGAGTATGTACCGCATACCTGGTGGGTGGTGTTCTCGTGTGTAATGGTGGTATCCATGTCGATGATCTGGCACATCTTGCAGAGATTGCCATGGCAGGGTTGTGTGGTGTCGTGGTCGCTGTTCTGAAGGCTGGGTAGGTGATCCGGACTTGCATGCAGTTTAGGATATTGGCAGCAATATTTTGGATGAGCTGAAAGTTGGAGGGTGTAGGCTGACAGCTCATGTGAAGAATTTAAAAAAAAAATTTAGATTACCCAATTATTTTTTCCAATTAAGGGGCAATTTAGCGAGGCCAATCCACCTACTCTGCACATTTTTTTGGGTTGTGGGGGCGAAACCCACGCAGACACGGGGAGAATGTGCAAACTCCACACGGACAGTGACCCAGAGCCGGGATCGAACCTGGGACCTCAGCGCCGTGAGGCGGTTGTGCTAACCACTGCTCATGTGAAGAATAAATACCAGCACAGATAAGCGGGTCTGAACAATCTTATTTCTGTTTTAGACTATTGTAATTCTCTGCCCCTTTTCCTCTGACATGAACCTGCGAGCATATATTGGCCTGGATCAGCACTGAAGTGGAGGAATATATGCTGACTTCATTTAGACCTACCTTCTAAGATTCTTGTTGGCTGAAGCTAGAACTTCCTTTACTGGCTGCAGCATGGCTCCATCGGTGTGATAAGTAAAGAGGGCTAGTGGCAAGGTGTGATTCTAGCGAAGCCGTGCCCCCTTTGATGTCACAAATTTAAGACATGTCCCTTAGGGGCTGGTTTAGCACAGGGTTAAATTGCTGGCTTTTAAAGCAGACCAAGGCAGGCCAGCAGCACTGTTCAATTCCCGTACCAGCCTCCCCGAACAGGCACCGGAATGTGGCGACTAGGGGCTTTTCACAGGAACTTCATTTGAAGCCTACTTGTGACAATAAGCGATTTTCATTTCATTACATTTACGTTCTGCCATCAGCTCAAGGACAGGCAAGTGTTTTAAAAAAAAAAATTAGAGAGCCCAATTATTTTCTTTTCCAATTAAGGGGTAATTTCATTTTCATTTCATTTGGCGTGGCAAATCCACCTACTGTGCACATTGTTTGGGTGAGACCCACGCAGACATGGGGAGAATGTGCAAACTCCAGGCAAGTGTTTTAAATGAAAGAGAAAATGCTGGAAAATCTCAGCAGGTCTGACAGCATCTGTAGGGAGAGAAAAGAGAAACGTTTCAAGTCCGGTGACTCTTTGTCAAAGCTTTGTCAAAGTGTTTTAAATCATTTGTCAATCTCCCCACCTGGTTCTGTCACACTGGCTCTTTTCTGACATCAGTGGAATTAAGTGACTTGGAGGTGGGTGAGTAGTGATTTGGGAGGGGCGGGAAATGAGAGCAGAGCTGGGGGTGACAGAGTGGGAATGCGGTGCAGAATGGGCTTTAACTTCATAGGAAAGGGCACAAATGTCAAGTCCCCTTCATGGATATCACTGGATTGGAGCGTAGGCTGCTCCCCCGAAATTGCAGTTATATTAGGCTCCTCATTAGGGGAGGATGGTTGGTGTTTACTATTATTGGGACCACAAGATCTGGACCATTCTCTTTTCCCTTTCCTCTTGGCATGTTATAAATATCTAATGTTTTCCCAGGCCTCCACCACGTCTATGTCTGATGCAGCTATTATGAGCTTCTGGAGAACAATGTGATGCCACATCTCCACGTAGTGTCTCCCTGTACAACATTGCACAACTCAGTGGAGTTCGATAGGATTTCCAACGCGCAGCACTCTCTGCCATACTGCCGCTCAAAAATCACACTGTAACGTTGTTCTTCATTTCTAATTCTAATTTGTAGTTCAGAAGCCATGGTTCAAGTAATCTAAGCCATGGTTCAAGTAATTTAGGCAAAAATTATTGCACAATTCCCATTATCCCAATGTAATCTTGATTTTTAAATTGCTCAAATGAAGATGTGCTATAAATAGTGTAATTATCAGTAGATGTAAACTGGGTTGTGCCGATTGCATCCCTCTAGATTAAAACATGGTTTAATTTTTTTAAGATGCTACAAGAGCTGCTGGAAAAGGTCATAGTTGCACTTGTAGGCCTTTATCCTGCTTTAATACAAGCTATAAAACAAGAATGAGGCATGGTAACACAGTGTTGCCTCACAGCACCAGGGACTCGGGTTCGATTCTGGCCTTCGGTGACTGTGAGGAGACTGCATGTTCTATCCCTGTCTGCATGGGTTTCCTTTGGGTGCCCCTGGTTTCCTCCCACAGTCCAAAGGTGTGCAGGTTAGATGGACTGGCCATGCTAAGAAGTTTCTTCCTGGTTCAGCAAAGGCACAAAACTTTGTCTTTTAGAAGAGAATGTCTGCTATCTGCTGTCGTTCTAATTATTGGCAGGAACAGTCCTCTATAGCTCGGATCACAGTTGGAGAACTAGCCTACTTCCCAATGAGGTTGCTATACTGTTCAATCTCTTTGATATTATCCCTCTGTGGTTTAAGCTGTTGACCTCGCTCAAGTTCCTTGCTGCATCATTTGTATAGCTCCACTAATCTCTGGTAAACAATGTTTCTAATACGGCCGTTCACGCCTCCATGTCTCCAGACTTCTGCTAATCCTGTTACTGGGGAAATAGCATCTCATTATTCCTCTAGGCGCATGCTAGTTTTGCTACTTTTCTGTTATTTTATTTTCATCTCAAATTCACTTTTAATCTCGTAAACTTTCCATATTCATGACAGGTTTTAAAGTGTATTCAGCAAACTTGTTACAGCACTGCATCACTTTGTTAGTCATTAATTGTGTTAACTCTAGTTAGAAGAAATAATCCAAGTTTGCTGAAGTTATCACTGGTCCATATACAGAAACTGATGTCTCAGAATTATTTGGATGCGCAGTTTTTAATGCAACCCAAATAACAATGGTTAACAGCTAGATATTTCCCTGCCGTAGAATATTCAGATTTCTGCACATTGCAGTTGTTTCTGCCCACCTGTGTCTAGTACACTCTCTTGCGGGTTCTGTCATGTGGAATGTGGTTTCAAGGGTGCTGGCTGCATCCTGTCAACTCTATGAAACAGTCATGCTTCATGTAAGACCCACCCTTTACAGCACATCTCATGCTGTTTGATTGTGGAAGTGAGGTACGGTCACTACTCAGACTGTGACGCAATCTGACATTCGTACAACTATATTTTCCAGCAATGACCACAGTGGTTAGCAGTTCTGTCTCACAGTGCCAGGGACCCGGGTTCGATTCCAGCCTTGGGTGACTGCCTGTGGAGTTTGCACGTTCTCCCCATGTCTGTGTGCTTTTCCTCCTGCTCCTGTTTCCTCCCACTGTCCAAAGATGTGCAGGTTAGGTGTTTTAATTTGATCTTTATTATTGTCAAAAGTAGTCTTACGTTAACACTGCAAGGAAATTACGGTGAAAAACCCCTGGACTGGCCATGCTAAATTGCCCCTTAGTGTCATGGTCAGTGCACAGTTACGGGGTTGGGTGGGGGTAAGGGCAGACTCGATGGGCTAAATGGCCGCCTTCTGCACTGTAGGTTCTCTGGTTCTATAACCATTGCATTGTAATTAGAAGCACCAGCCTTGGGTAATTATCACCTACCAGTCGCTGCATCCCAACCCCCCCTGTTCAGTGATGGACTATAATAATAATCTTTGTTGTCACAAGTAGCCTTACATTAACACTGCAATGAAGTTACTGTGAAAAGCCCCTAGTCGCCACACTCCGCGTCTGTTCGGGTACACAGAGGGAGAATTCAGAAAGTCCAATTCACCTAACAGCACGTCTTCCGGAGCTTGATGGAGAAAACCGGAGCACTCAGAGGAAACCCACACAGACACAGGGAGAACATGCAGTCCGCACAGACGGTGACCCAAGCCGGGAATTGAACCTGGGACCGTGGCGCTGCGAAGCAACAGTACTAACCACTGCTCTACCATGCTGCCCAGATGATTTTAATGCTATTACCTCTGGGCTATGTAGTCCAGTTCCAAATTGTGAAGTGGATGTGTCACTTGCCCATTGTGGAGCTGAATTTATCCTCTTCTATGCCAAAATCATTATGATTATGGCTGATCATTCAAGTTCAATACCCTGATCTCTCCCCCCCACCCACCTCTTTATATCTCTTATCTTACTAACTAAGTAGACTTCCATTGACACCAGCCATGCTCTGGTACCTTGCCTGGGTGACAACTGTTCATGCGAGCGTTGACGGTGAGTGTTGGCAGATTGCAAAACTTAGGAAGGGATATTACAACAAAGCTTGACATAGCCCTCAGATGACATGCGCTCCCAGTGAGATTGCCATACAGACGCAGGGAACTCTAGATTCTTGGCCAGTGATTGAGAAGCCAGTTGGAGCCTATCTCCTGCCTGACTGAGGTCAGTGGTGATATTTGTTTGCAAAATACATTAGGGTTATTCTTGTCAAGTCACATGCGCTCTACTGAGGTAAAGCTAAGCAGGCAGGTATCATTCTTCCGAAGGCCAATAGTATCTGCTGTAACTTCCTTTCTGGTCAGTATTAGCTAGCTATTTTGCAGATAACCTCAATTAGCTTTCAGGGGAGCTTTGCTTTTTTTAAAACCTTGAATAGATTCTAGTATAACGGTATGTATAATTTTGGAAGAGTGTAAGGCTATTTCCTTTCAAAATAATGTGTTGAAAGTAAAATGTTAAAAGTAAAGAGCCTTGTAATATTGATCATGAAGGAATGTGCACTGCTCCTTTGACAGATCAGCTTAATTCTTGTGTGGTTTTGAGATATATCTGAGAAAATATAATCCACAATTAGCAGCAAATGAAATAAATGTCAAGTATTAAGAGAACACTCCCACCTCTCTTCCACACCACCACCACACAAGCACGCACGCACGCACGCACACACACACACATTCCAGCAACCGGTTTCCAACATGCACTATTCTTGCACAGGGGACGTTTATGCTGTAACCAGAATAAAATGTGATGTATAATATATGGAAACATATATAGAAAATAGAAGCAGGAGAAGGCCAATTGGCCTTTTGAGCCTGCTCCACCATTCATAAGAAAGGAGCAGAATTAGGCCATTCGGCCCATCGAGTCTGTTCTGCCATTTTATCATGGCTGATGAATTCATTATGATCCCAGCTGATCAAGTTCAATATCCTGATCACCCCCCCCCCCCCCCCCCCCCCATCTCCCCCTCCAATATCCCTTGATCGCCATTTATGGACCAGAGTCCGAACCTAACATTTATCAAAACCTAAGGGAAGTTTGTAAACACTGCTTATATCTCTTTTCTTGCTAACGCTAGTATTGTAGCTTGAAAATGAAATGTCCTAGCAGCAGAAGATTTCAAACCTCAGCTATTTAGCATAGTCTCTGACAATGCTGCAAATTCAAGCAGTCTGATCTGTGCTGTGTAAGTGAACATAGAATCCCTACAGTGCAGAAGGAGGCCATTCGGCCCATGAGTGCATCGGCCCATTGAGTCTTCATCGGCCCTTGGAAAGATCAACCTACTTAAGGCCACAATTCCACACTATCCCAATAACCCCATCTCACCTTTTTGGGCACTAAGGGCAATTTTGCATGTCCAATCCACCTAATGTGCACATCTTTGGACTGTGGGAGGAAACCGGAGCACCCGGAGAAAACCCACACAGACACTGACAGGAACCCGAGGGTGGAATTGAATCAGGGGCCCTGGAGTTGTGAGGCAGCAGTGCTTGCCACTGTGCCACCGTGCTTTGTCAGATTGTGGGCTGGCAAAGCAATTTATTGCAGTTGAAGTGGAATTTTCCTGAAAAATAATAAATGAGTGTTGACTCTGAAGGATTGGGTGCTGCCCATTGATTTTTATGAAGGTTTTTTCTAATTGCAGTCACAGTATGATTTCCCAGTGTTCTCATAAGACTCGTGAAGTTTAGTATTAAAGAGAGTCAAGAAAAATAAAATTAACCCAATTAGGGTAACTTCTGACATTGTGCAGCTGGAATTCCCAGCAGGTATTGTAAGCCTTAGGAACAATTAAGCCAAGCAGCATCAAACAGATACCTCTCTTCTGAAACTACATGCAGTCTGGCCACAAAGTAAAAAACCTTGCATTTATAGATCAGTTTTCACAATGTAAGCACTTTATAGTCAACTTGGATGTTTATGCATTGTCATGTTGTAGGTTCAGTCAGTTTGTGCATAGCATGATCCCCTAAACAGCAATGCGATCATGTGAATGTACAGAATTCTACTCAAGATAACAAACGGGGTTTTGGCTTAATTTTTCATATGACGACAACGCCTTGTACAGCATAGCACTCCTCGGTTACCGCACCACAGTATCATCCCAGATTTTGTGCTTTAATATCTGGGATGGAACCCATGACCACCTGACTCACACCAGAGCGCCACCCACTAAAGTAGCATAAAAGGTAGCCTGCAACAGTTCATCTCTGCAAATTGTTCACTTCGAATTCCTAGCTGGCGGTGCGATTCTTTTCTTCAAGATTACACACTCCAACAAGAACTTGCATTTGGCTGCCTGCATAGCTTTCCCTCAGATTAGAATGAATGTGATTTAGCAAGAATGACAGCAAGGCTATGAGTTTTTCAAACAAATAGAGTTTGAAAAAATTAGAACAATGCAATAGATAAAACTCCAGGTAATGAATGTAAATAAGAAGGTTATAAACTATATCTGGTTGGTGAATACTATTGTACTTCAGTCTAGCTCAGTGATTTATAGTAGCTCGGTTTCAACTCTTCAGCGTGAAGAATTTACCTGAATTAATTAATTAATGGGATGTGGATATTGCTGACGAGGCTAATGTTTATTGCCCTTGCGAAAGTGGTGGTAAGCCACTGCCACGAACCACTGAAATCTGTGTGGTGTAGGTACACCCACATGCTAAATGCTAAAGCCTGAACTTTCTTCCAAAACCAACTTCCACACCGTTGCAATACTTTTCTTCTTCAGCACCCATTAATGTTCAGCATGTTCACTTCTGTCAAACGTAATCCTGAAGTAATGTTTTGAAGTAAAAAAAAAACTTGTTGGTATTTGCAGCAACAATGTGCTAACACTTGAATAGGTTCATTTTTGAGCTGTTGTTTTAATTATAAATTTCCAGTGGTTCAGTGAGTAGAAGGAATTGGAATAAAAGTGAATTTTTCCAAATAACTGCTAGGATCCCAGTTGATGTTATAACTGGATCCTAGCATGGAACTCTAGCTCAAAGTATGGTAATGTTTACCTTTTTAATAAAATGTAGAGGATCAGAGTCTCAGGACTGCTATTTAATTTTAACAAGGAAAAAACATTTATGAAACACAAAAAAATGGATTATAATATCATATTCCTTTGCTCCCCCCTTGACGTAACAAGTACACACATATTTAAAGATTAACATGGATGTCAAAGTACATCTTAAGCTACAATGGTCTCATGAACACACATGCCCACTTTCAGCACAAGGTGACTGTGGTCAAATACACTTATTCTGCTCTGAACCCAAGTTAGTGCATGTGGTTTTCTATTCAGATTCCCCCCCGATGACTGTCACATAGGGTTTCCAAACTCCACTCCCATAAATACGCTATAATTGCTTCCCTCATAATAATGCAAACACCCTGGTGGGGGATCCGAAATCCAGTCCAGGTTTTACAAATGACACTTTCAAACAAAGCTTCTGTTCTACTTTTAACAGCAAATCCAGTCCAGGATTTCACCCGTCCCTTTGTCATCTTACAGGCTTCTACACAAACTGAGATCCAGCAACTGATTTCCAAAGTTATTTAACCCACATTCAACAGACTGTATTAAAATCTCGCAAACCTGAAAATCACTTCAGATGTTTTTTTGGCATCTCAGGCTTCCTCTCAACTCTATTTTTATTGAACAGATCTCTGTTCTAGCATCTTCAACCTCAGATGTCTTGTAAACTTATCTTCATTTCACTAGTTTCCTTAAATAGTTGCTCATTACCCCATGATATGGCTTTTCTTATTGCAAAGCTGAGAGAGATGTTCCCTCTCTAGCCTTTTAAACCAACTGCTTCTAGCAGACCTGTGAGAGCTGCCTTTGCTCTCTCTACATATCTCTAACTGCTCAAGCTTCCAGTTAAAACTAAAAACAAATGAAGATGGCCTCCTGTTGCTACTACATATTTTTCATGCTGCAACCCTCTCTAATTACAATACCAACACTAGTGGGAACTTAACCAACCCCCACACATACAGATACCGTTGTCTAGCATGAATTTAACTACAGGTTTTACCCTTCCAGGCACAGAAACATTATATTGACCACTTAAAACTGTACCTTATTTCTGGTGTTCATCAATACCAAACATAAATCCCTCCTTTATTTTCCTAAGACAGCAAAAATCAGTGTTCTTTCGTTGTACCTTCTGGATTCTACATAATTTAAAATTGACTGGCAGCTCATGTTCTGGTATGTTTCCAGGTCTGGGATACTTTGCAGAAGTTGTTAATTTGTTAAATTGTAGTAAATGGAAGGCATTTCCAGTTTCTTACTCAGTTCTTGATAAATAAGGAACCCAATGTAGTGTTTTTAATATTTTTCACAGGGTTTGGTAGTGCTGGCAAAATTGGTCAGTGTTGCTGCTCCTGATTTCTATCTGCCAGTGAATGTGCAAGGCCATTGGGTGTGGATAAAATTCAACTTGTCAGTGATGTTCTCAGATTTCAATGGCTTGCCTATTCTCACTCTTCAGGCATGATTCATTTCTACCTCGGCAGGGTATCTGGTAATGGTCAGTACTGGTGGAAAACGATGTATGGATGGGTTGATAGGCTGCAACTTGCACGGTACTGCAAGGATCGAGGCTGCATTTATAATGTACTTCAATTACTTAAACACGGCCCCCTTACCTAGTATATCCAAGTTTGCTGATGATAACAAAGCTAGGTGGGAAAATAAATGGTGTGGGTGCAAGGAATTAGGAAAGCGAGTGGTATATCAGCCTTCATTACAAAGGGATTGGGGATATGAGTAAAGATGCTTTTCTGCACTTACGTTGGGTTTTGGGATACCATACTATGAGGAGAGGCTGATTAGACGCAGCCTACATTGCTAGAATTTTGAAGAATGAGAACTGATTTCATTGGAACATTTAAATTCTTAAGGAGCTTGATTGAATTCCCTGCCTGGGGAATCCAAAACTTGAAGGGGGGGGAGGGCAGTCTCAGAATAAGTTTTCCATTTAGGACTGAGATGAGGAGATAATTCTTCACTCTAATGGGTTGTGGATCCCTATCCCAAAGGGCTGTGGGTGCTCTTGTTGAGTTTGTCCAGGTCAGAGGTTGATGTATTTTTGAAATTGGAATAGTGCGGTCAGTGGTGAAGTGATGGTGCTCTCTGCTGACTTTAAGAAAAGCTGCGCTCAAAGATCCAGCAATCTCCAGCCATTCGGCTTCTCTGGTGTCCATCAAAAACGGCTAGGCATCTAATCACATTCAAGGACCTCACACTGCATGCTTTATAACTCACTTTTTAGCATTTTATGGGAAGTGAATAAATGGAATTAAGGCAAAAGCTGAAATATATAAATGCTAAATATTTCAGTCATCTGTTGGGCTCTTGGTATGGAATGAAGAAATCTGACATTCCACAGATATAAAATTAGTGTTTTGGGATCAGAAAATTGTTGACTTGGAACACCATTTAAAACAATATGGTGCGCATCAATCAACAAGGTGTGATTCTTGCAAGGGTTTTTTTACAGTGAGACTAATAGAGTAAAAGTGCGGAAATGTTAAATCAATTAATTCCCAAAAGTACACCCTGTGGATGAACGAGGAATCATGAGAGAAACAGCACATTCTTCATTTGCGTGTTTAACTGTGCAAGTGCAGATGCCAGAAGTTGCCATCAGCTACACAGAGTAATGGCAGTGAACTCTGACTCGCTGTCTTTACAATCATAAAAAGATGCATTCTGAAGATACAAATAGACTGCATATGTTATTTTTTTTAAAGTTTTTATTGAGTTTTCACATTTTGTATTTTACAACTCCTATTTTACACTTTATATAGACCCGCTGAAAAAGAAGGGCGGGTGTTTGAGGGGGGGGGGGGGGTTAGGGGAGGGAAATGGGCATGAAATAAAAGGACATTAAAAAGACAGACAGAAGTCAGTACAGATATTTACTATTTTTAAATTTAGAGTACCGAATTCATTTTTTTTCCAATTAAGGGGCAATTTAGCGTGGCCGATCCATCTACCCTGCACATCTTTGGGTTGTGGGGGCGAAACCACCCAAACACGGGAGGAAAGTGCAAACACCACACAGAGTACAGATATTTACATACAATTGCTTTCCCTACTGTGGCCGTGACTCCCCCGCCCTTTTGTCGGCGTACCTTTGTTGCAATTCCTAGTTTAGCCTGGATGTGTATTTACAGATATCAATCTACAGTTTTGGTCCCTTGTCCCTCTCACTGTCCTTATGTTTCTCCCACCCCCTTTCTTTTTACCTGTATCCTGTGATCCACCCCCTTACTCCATTGGTTGCTGGCTATGTACCTATTTTGGAACAAGTTGGTGAACGGCTTCCATGTCCTGTGGAAGCCCTCTTCTGACCCTCTTGGCAAATTTTAATTTCTTCAGTTTGCGTAATTCCGCCAGGTCAGACAACTAGTCTGCAGCCTTGGGTGGTGCTGCTGATTGCCAGCCGCAAATAGGCTTTATATGTTTGACGACTGGCTGTTTCTTTTCAGTTTCAACAACAATTTTTAAAGAAATGCAGCACTTTCAAATATTGTAAAACTTACTGTGTGATGAAACACAGCATTGTACTATATTTCCGAGTGGATTGCATGCTTCTCTATTAATACATCCTACCAATGGCACATTATTAGAGATTGCAGCTCGGTTTATTAACAAGTAAATGGATTGTAACATTTAAGTAATGCCAATGGATGTTTTCTTTTAAAGTTGTATGAAATCTGTCATTTATTGAGCAACTTATTTTGTAAGAACTTCGCTATTTTACCTTTTCAGGAAGAAAAGCATGGTGACATCCCCAATCATTTTCTTCATTTAGATGTGTTTCAATTTACAATCGAAACCGTGAGTCAAATATCTGTGTTGCCATTCCAACAATTGTCATTAAGTACAGTTTTGCTGCTGGTTATTATTGGATTTTTGGGAAATTCTTCATGTCGTGTGTTATACTGGGCTTTCTGAAAAGCTTATTAAAAAAATTTTTGAAAGTAAAATTGCAGTTGCTTTCCATGTTGATTTTAGGCCTTATTGATGCTTAAAAATAAATTTGGTTTAAAAATTACATGAACTGAAATTCAGGATGCCTCCATAATGTGATGCGAGAAAGACTGAATTTCAGCAAGTTGCCTATTGAATTGTGTTAACATCAATGAGGATGCCATTCCCAAATACACTTCTACCACTGCTCGGGGTAAAGGAACATTTCTAATTTATTTGAAACGTCAGGAAATTTTTCAAAATAAAATAGCAGAAAATAAATAGTGGTAATGGACTGTACTATTTATTTGCAGCGAAAAAGGTTGAAAAGCCAGCTTCTTCACATCAACCTGCTCATTAGTTTCTCAGTGCAGTACTAGCAGTCATGCTTTATGAGGTGTCCTTTGTCTTGATTCAATGCCTGTCTTGAGAAGCTGCTAGTCCTGGACAAATTGTTTTTTAAATTTTTTAATTCCAATTCAACAGAAATTATGGCAGGCAATTGTAAAATAAGGAAAATGTTCGGATTGCATGATCAATCTTTTTGACTGGATGAAATGGAACAAACAGTTTGAGACTTGGCTGTGTTATTTGTGATCAGCATTATCTGAACTTGCACAAGCTACTTCTAAAGGAAGTTAGGTTTCTTTTACTGAAGTGTTCTACAATTAGAGCAATGGTCAGCAGTTCAGTGACATATTGCAGATTTCTGTATATGAAGAGTTTATTTGATTGTGTGCTACAAACCTCTCCATACAAGACAGAAGCTACAATTCCATAGTAAACCAGACTCTCAATAACCTTTAAGTTACTCCAAACATAAAAATGCAAGTGCATTTACATTTGTTCAATTTCCTGCTTTCTAACAACCTTTGTTTTCTGAATCTGCAGATTACCAGTTTTGCCCATTGAGTATGAAATACATCCTTTGTATGTTCTTATTGAAATATTAAACCTGTACATGTCACATCTAAGCAAAGCTATCAACCTCTCTCTGGCCCATCCCTTTGGCCCATCGAGTCTGCACCGATGCATGAAAGGCCCTGACCTGCCCACCTATTCCCACTTGCTAGCACTTGGCCCATAGTCTTGAATGTTATGACGTGCCAAGTACTCATCCAGGTACATTTTAAAGGATATGAGGCATTCCGCCTCTACCACCCTCCCAGGCAGTGCATTCCAGACCGTCACCGCTCTCTGGGTAAGGTTTTCCTCAAATCACCACTAAACCTCCCACCCCTTACTTTGAACTTGTGTCCCCTCGTAAATGACCCTTCAACTAAGGGGAACAGCTGCTCCCTATCACCCTGTCTATACACCTCATAATCCTGGGCGGCACGGTGGCACAGTGGTTAGCCTCTCAGCTCCAGGGTCCTGGGTTCAATTCCAGCTTCTGGTGACTGTGGAGTTTTCACGTTCTCCCCGTGTCGGCATGGGTTTCCACCGGGTGCTCAGGTTTCCTCCCACAGTCCAAAGATGTCCAGGTTAGATTGATTAACAATGATAAATTGCCCCTTAGTGTTCAAAAGGATAGGTGGAGTTACTGGGTTACGGGGATAGGGTGGAGGTGTGGGCTGAAGTAGGGTGCAGGCGCAATGGGCTGAATGGCGGCCTCCTGCAGTGTAGGGATTCTGTGAATCTTGTTCACCTCAATCAGGTCACCCCTCAGTCTTCTCTGTTCCTGAGAAAACAACCCTAGCCTATCCAATTTCTCTTTTATAGCTTAAATATTGCATCCCATGCAACATTCTGGTGAATCTTCTCTGCACTCCCTCCAGTACAATTACATCCTTCCTATAATGTGACGACCAGAATTGCACGCAGTGCTCCAAATATGACCTCACCAAAGTTCTATACAGCTCTATCACAACCTCCCTGCTTTTGTAATCTATGCCCCGATTGATAAAGGCATATGTCTTTTTCACCACCCTATTAACCTGCCCTTCTGTCTTCAGAGATCTATGGACAAACACACCAAGGTACCTTTGTTCTTCAGAGCTTCCCAGTACCAGGCCTTTTATAGTATACTACCTTGTTAAATTACTCCCTCCAAAGTATATCACCTCACACTTTTCAGGATTACATTCCTTCTGTCATGTATCCGCCCATTTGACCACCCCACCTATATCTCGCTGTAACCCAAGACACTCAACCTCACTGTTAACCACCCGGCCACCAATCTTTGTGTCATCCGCAGTTTTTGAAATTTTTTAAATGCCTCTGGCGATTTTAAGCACAGCACCTACTTTGTTACAGTCTACTGGGAGCAGGAGAACTGCTTACACATTTTCACAAATACATATTTTACTCTTAATTTGATGTCTATTAATTCGTGTTACTAGATAATTCAATACAGTAAGAAGTCTTACAACACCAGGTTAAAGTCCAACAGGTTTGATTCAAACACGAGCTTTCGGAGCGCAGCTCCTTCCTCAGGTGAAGGAAGGAGCTGCGCTCCGAAAGCTCGTGTTTGAATCAAACCTGTTGGACTTTAACCTGGTGTTGTAAGACTTCTTACTGTGCTCACCCCAGTCCAACGCCAGCATCTCCACACCATAGATAATTCAAAACATATTGTGCGTTTTTTGCTTGATCAATCAGTGTTGCTCACCTCCCAGCACACCAAGCCCCATTCAACAAATCAGATGTAACTCCGGCTCACAGAAAGAAAGTCGGGAAGTTTTGAGGGGGGAATTGGTGCATCTTTAAAATATTGCATGCATGCACTTTTCAACTTTTGTTTATCAACAAACTATAATGTTTTATCCAAGAGTGGCTCTACATTTAATGAATAACCAGCAGACTGGAGATGATGTCAGCTTGACTGGCCCTGTGGGTGTCGTCATTTTTGTTGATAATCTGCTGTTTGCCAAAGCTCTAAGTATTTAAAGTAATTTTAAAAGAAGGATGATGGGGGGAAACTGCCTATGAGTGGAATTGAACAGTATTTTTAATGTATTGTCATTGAAGTGGCATTTACTTTTGTGAATGATTAACTGTGAAACTGACTGAAAAATAGATTGCAATGGCACAGTTCTGTGTAGAGCACATGTGTAGAGTGCGTTTCTCCATTCTTTTCTACAATTGATTTTGTGGAACGACAGCAAACCCAAATTAACAGTTACTTTATTTTGTAGTTCTGGAAAGGCTCATGTCTCAGACTTAACTGGCGGAGCACTGGTGCCCCTTTTGTTAATGTTTCGAGTCTAATATGACTCGTCATCAGACGCTTCATTAAATCTGTCCCGTCTTAGCTTTGAAATGGAACCAGTGAGCCTGGTAGAGTTGCAGTTGTCCCTATTGGGTGTTTACATTATTCATATTTTCTCAGATCATGGGAGGGTTTGAAAGTAAATGTTAAACAAGGGTACAAAAATAACCATATATTTTTCATATCAAAGGGCAGGTTTAAAGTTGGAAATTAATTTATATTTCTATCCGGGGCATCCCAGGTATGCCATGTTAGCATGGGGATAGTTAGAGGTATTTGTTTAGTTTTGGGTTTTATCTCTGATTTCTCACAGAAATGCAATCCTCAGAAGCAGTTTTGAATGTCTAATGCATGGAAGGTGCAGTGGACCAGGAGCAGAGGAATATCTGGGGCGTTTTCTGATGTGAAGTCACTGCTGAGGAATTGCGAGTGAGTTTCAGGTTTGAACTGAGGAGTGCACAATTGTGAAGTGCTCAAAAGAAAATTGGAGGGTCGCCTTGTAGAACGACCCCAAGAAATCTCGTACCTGGAAATAGTGGGTTCACTGAGTCGAATCAAGGTGAATTCCTGATTGTTGTTGCACACATTGGTTGGTCCCAGGAGAATTGAAGGAACCCGTAGGATCCTGTAAAGTATTGGGGAACTCTTGGATGGAAATAGAAGAAACATAGGGAGTGTCCTATTGAGATGCTTGGGCTTAAGGAATAAACGCTTATTAAATATAGTGTTAATCTAGAAGTACTTTTATTCAACGCTTGTACAGTAAAATATTTTTTGTTTACAATGTGAAACTTTTTGGCGTAATTCTTTCAGTCAATAATGGGGCTTCAAATTTATTTTTAAAAGTTACTCATCTCCACAGATCATAATACTATCAATGTTTTCTTAGATGAAAATTAAAGCTAGCTGACTGATGTACTTGATTTCTCTAACCTGTACAAATATTCTCCTTTTATTTTCTTAATTGAGTTATCTGTGCTTCCAGTGGATAGTCCCAGATTTATTTGTTCCAGCTGTTCCCTGTGTGAGACCTCCCTCTTCCCAAATGTGTAGACTGAGGCACATTGGGAAGAGAGAGGTCTCACACAGAGACCTGAGACAGGGTTCCTTGGATTCTCAAAGTCTTACCATGCACACTGCTATTCTTGTATGTATGGCAGGAGACTGTTTCATCATGAAAGGCATCCCAGTCAGATCTGATCATGGTCTTAGTTACCCCCCCCCCCCCCCCCCTCCCCACACACACACATTTTACAGCAGAAAGTATTGTAACTGGGGTGACTTTTGGGATTGAACCTGGCATCTGGTATTCTGTATAGCTTTGTACAAAATTGGATGGTACTCTTACTGGACCATTGAGGGAAGCTTTATGAACCGTAAATATCAAATTTCTATTCAGCGCCCCGTTCTGTAATCATTTTTGTAAATGGTGAACATAAGTAATCCTCGCCTTTGACAGTATTGCTGGGTGAAGGAGCTGAAGTGATTTGTCCTTTTATTACAAATATGATCCCCATAGAGATTGGTACGTTACAAAAAAGAAATTTAATCTTCCAGTTAATAGCTCAAAGGAAAACACAAGATTTCACGTTTTAAGACGTCTATAGCACAAGATTAAAATACTAGTTATTCAACACTGGGTAACATATACTTTAAACTACGGAACAGAACTGTGCTTTTTTTATTTTGAGCAAGACCGAGGAAACACACTTAACGGGTTTACTTTACACTACCATTTAAGTAAACATTGAATTCTCCCAGAAACAGTCCAAAGTGAATCTTAACTCTTGCGAGAGAGTTCTTCTTCTTTGTCAGCTTGGTAGCTTGTAATCTCAGAACCGTCTCTGTGATTCCCCTGGAGATACCACCTCTAGTGGCAACTAGACAAACTTACCAGCCTCTTCTGCTTAAAGATTTGGTGTTCCCAATCCAAAGTATAAACTCCCAACTGCATTCATGTGCATTGAATAGTCGAGGCCTCTGGTTTCCAGCTGCTGTCTTTCTCCTGAACCCAGGAAAGACAACCTGTCTCTGAATTTCAGGGATATCCTAGACCTCTCTTCCCCCCCGCCCCCTCCCCCCTCCCCAATCTCCATAACAGCGTGAATCACATGCATCTTGTAATAAGAAATAAATATTGATTAGATATCCTTGAGACTCAACTCGCTATCTTGGAAGTTAGTGAACAGGGCAGAATGGTGGGGCAGTGGTTAGCACTGCTGCCTCATGGCACCGAGGACTCTGGTTCGATCCCAGCCCCGGATCACTGTCCGTGTGGAGTTTGCACGTTCTCCCCGTGGCTGCGTGGGTCTCACCCCCACAAGCCAAAGGTGTGCAGGGTAGGTGGATTGACCACGCTAAATTGCCCCTTAATTGAAAAAAAATAATTGGGTACTCTTAAATCTATTTTTTTTAAATGGCACAGTTTAGAACACAAGTGTTTACAACCTAACATTTAAACACTTTCCTCAGATTTTGGAGGCATTCCGTTTATCCACTGATAGCATAAAGGCTGCTGTCAGTCTCCAAGGTCTCCTTGCACCTTCTCAATTAAATAATCTGGGGCTCCCTTTAATCTCTACCGATCAGCCACCTAGACTTGCTGTGAGGCAGACTTCAAAAGCAAATAATAGGTCACATAGCTCCCCTTCATCAACCTCAATTTAAAGACAGTTCCAAAACTTAACACGGCTGCTGTGTTCGGAACTGTAGGTCACTGTCCGTATCCTAATCCCTGTATTATGTCCCAGGCAGCTGTATATTTAAAGACTGAAATTGCACATATTAAAATGTAACAAAATGTTTAAATATCTAATGAGACTCAGCTCTTTGGATAATTGCTATTCAGTTTTCAAGCCAGTACCTTTTAGTTGACGTGACATGAGTCATAAGGTTAACCAGGTTTAACTAAGCAGTGCAACAGAAGTGTTGAGTTCAATTAATTTCATTTTCTAGGGATTACTTAACCCCTTTCATAGATGCATTGTCTAAATATATTATAAGTCTATCCCTGTACTGTGTGTGGGCATCTGCTTGTTGAAGGATAAATTAAATTGTTCCGTTTTGTGTCCTTAATTTGGTGTTAATTTATAGAGGTCTCCTATTTAATTTTAGTGTTGGACATTATTCCACCATCATGTGTCCAGATACTTTTGTCGGAAATGCCGTGATTTACAAACAATTTATAAGCAAGAACCCCGGCATCATCTCTAATGCGAGAAGTTACAGTGCACAAATTCCAAAATTGAGACTTTAAAAGATGGCAATGACTTGCATCGTTTCCGAGTATCATGATTGAAAAGTTCAAAGCGTGGTTATCTTGCAATGGTGGTTTTTGGAATCTTTTTATTTGATTTAAATTTGGAACTCTTATGTAGGATTTTTTAAATGTTAAATTAAGCAAACCTTTTCAATTATGACTTTAATCACTGGTCTTTAGTGGTGTCTATTTGTTTGGAATACTGTGAGGGGTACTGTGCAACTCGGGCAGCACGGCGGCACAGTGGTAGCACTGCAGTCTCACGGCAGGTTCGATCCCGGCTCTGGGTCACTGTCCATGTGGCGTTTGCACATTCTCCCTGTGTTTGCGTGGGTTGTGCCCTCACAACCCAAAGATGTGCAGATAGGTGGATTGAACATGATAAATTGCCCTTTAATTGGGAAAAATGAATTGGGTTCTCTAAATTTATATTTTAAAAAACACTGTGCAACTCAGTGACAAACCAGTCCCGTTGTTATGTAAACAATTAATAAAAAAATATTTATTGAAGTAAAATAAAATTAAAACACACATGACAAAAGGCAAATATACACTATGACACTTAATTATATGAATAATTAAACACTGCATGTTAGCTGAATTTACCTCTTGTTGAACAATGCTCGGCACAACATCGAGGGCCGAAGGGCCTGTTCTGTGCTGTACTGTGCTATGTTCTATGTTCACAAAATATACCCACGTTCCTTGATCTAGTTATATAGAGCAAGATCTAGTTATAGTAATTCTATAGGTCAAATCACGTTACTAGTTACCACCTAATACCGCTTGGGTGACCATGTCTGGGAAACATCTCTTCCTGGTTCAGCAAAGGAACAAAACTCTGTCTTTTAGAGGAGAATATCTGTAATCTGCCGCGGCTCTAAATATTAGCTGGAACAGACCTCCCTGGCTTGGATCATAGATGGAACTGGTCTGTCTGGCAGTTGGATTCGAGAACTAGCCTACTTCCCAATGAGGGTGTTAGCAGTTATACTGTTGAATCGCTTTGATAGTCCCATCTGTGGATTTTGCTGTTTACCTTGCTTAAATTCCTTGCCGTTAGATGTTATAATTTGCATAGCTTCACTGATCTATTGTAAACAATAAACAATATTTTTGATATGGCCAATCACACTTCAACGTTTCTAGACTCCTGCTAATCTTGTTACTGAGCACATAACACTAGGTTCCTGTTAGTTATTTTTCTGTTATTTTAAACTCAAATTCTTGTTAATCTTGTTAACATTACTCATTCCTGACAATATTCCGTAATACCCCTACTTCCTGAGGCAGCACTGTTGTACACCTCAGTTGATTATATGCTGTTGACTTTCTGACACCATTTAGTTGATGTTCTTGATCAGCATTTGTTTGAATTCCAAATCTGTCTCATTTCATAAAGTGTTATACCTATCTGTCCATTTCCTTCATTAGTTTAATTCCCTCAATCAAATCAATCTTGGGTATATCTCTAGCTTTATGCATCCTTCATCATGCATTAATGTGGCGACTCGGGGCTTTTCACAGTAACTTCATTGAAGCCTACTCGTGACAATAAGCGATTTTCATTTTCATTTCATTCCCTCATTCCAGGTATTATCCTGTAGGGTCATTCTTACATGAGATTATTCTTGAACTTTGCCCCACGCCTGAGGTGTGGTGATCCTCAGGTTAAATCACCACCAGTCAGCTCTCCCCTCCTCAAAGGGGGAAGCAGCCTATCGTCATCTGGGTTTATGGCCACTTTACTTACCTGTTCAATAACACTTGTATATCCTTCCTCCTATCAGGTATTCAAAGCTGAACATGTTAGTCCAATTGAGGTGTCTCTCCAGCATATAACTGCCCTAGTTCTTTCTTTGATCTTGTTTTTCCTCTTGTGTTGAATTTCGACATCCTGCTCATCTTGATTCCTAAAGTTGCTTCATCAATCCCCTCACCCAGTGTTTCTGCATTGACACTGTATTTCTACCTCGCACTTAATGTTGAATTACTTCTGACTACTATTGATTCTTCCACGCACTTAACCTGTTTATGCCCTTTTGCAATTTTATTCTCTGCACTTCACTATACTTCATTATATGTTCAAGTTTGTTATCTGTTGCGAGCTTGAATGTAATTCAATCTTTGTAGTTCCTGGTCATACATATAGAAAAGCTGGGGCTTAGCACCAGTTCCTGCGGATGCCATTTTATCACCTCTCTTTGATTCAAGAGTGTCGCTTTTATCCCATCTCTTTACATCTTTCCTTCTAATTGGTTTCATCTAAATCTGTGCACTGAATTTCATCATAAATCTCTTCAACAAATGCTTTCTCAAAATCCATGCGCATAACATTTATTTAATTTCTATCTATCACCCTGACTCTGTCATTGACTCTGTCAAATAATTCTGTTAGATTAGTTGAAGGTAACTAACATTTCACAACAAAATGCAGACATATTTTACTTGACTTGTACTTTTCTAAGTTTTCATTATTTTATTTAGGAATGGATTCCAGCAGTTTTCTCAATACCTTGCAGTTACACAAAAGCATTACAAATTGATAGGGAGGAAAAAGCCAGCTAGTCCTTCAAGCCTGCCGCTCACACCTGCCAGTTCTCTGCAAGGATACTCACAAGCTTTTGTATCGCAAATTATTGTTTCAAATTATTGCAATAGAACATAGAACGATACAGCGCAGTACAGGCCCATCGGCCCATGATATTACACCGACATGGGAAGTAAAAAACTAAAGGCCATCTAACCTACACTATGCCATTATCATCCATATGCTTATCCAATAAACTTTTAAATGCCCTCAACGTTGGCGAGTGCACTACTGTTGCAGGTAGGGCATTCCACGGCCTCACCACTCTTTGCGTAAAAAACCTACCTCTGACCTGTGTCCTATATCTATTACCCCTCAATTTAAGGCTATGTCCCCTCGTGCTAGCCACCTCCATCTGCGGGAGAAGGCTCCCACTGTCCACCCTATCTAACCCTCTGATCATTTTGTATGCCTCTATTAAGTCACCTCTTAACCTTCTTCTCTCTAACGAAAACAACCTCAAGTCCATCAGCCTTTCCTCATAAGATTTTCCCTCCATACCAGGCAACATCCTGGTAAATCTCCTCTGCACCCGTTCCAAAGCTTCCACGTCCTTCCTATAATGAGGCGACCAGAACTGTACGCAATACTCCAAATGCGGCCGTACCAGAGTTTTGTACAGCTGCAACATGACCTCATGGCTCCGGAACTCGATCCCTCTACCAATAAAGGCCAACACACCATAGGCCTTCTTCACAACCCTATTAACCTGGGTGGCAACTTTCAGGGATCTATGTACATGGACACCGAGATCCCTCTGCTCATCCACACTACCAAGAATTCTACCATTAGCCAAATATTCCGCATTCCTGTTATTCTTTCCAAAGTGAATCACCTCACACTTCTCTACATTAAACTCCATTTGCCACCTCTCAGCCCAGCTCTGCAGCTTATCTATGTCCCTCTGTAACCTGTAACATCCTTCCACACTGTCTATAACTCCACCGACTTTAGTGTTGTCTGCAAATTTACTCACCCAACCTTCTGTGTCCTCCTCTAGGTTATTTATAAAAATGACAAACAGCAACGGCCCCAGAACAGATCCTTGTGGTACGCCACTCGTAACTGAACTTCATTCTGAACATTTGCCATCAACCACCACCCTCTGTCTTCTTTCAACCAGCCAATTTCTGATCCACATCTCTAAATCACCCTCAATCCCCAGCCTCTGTATTTTCTGCAATAGCCGACCGTGGGGAACCTTATCAAACGCTTTACTGAAATCCATATACACCACATCAACTGCTCTACCCTCGTCTACCTGTTCAGTCACCTTCTCAAAGGTTTGTGAGGCATGACCTACCCTTCACAAAACCATGCTGACTATCCCTAATCATATTATTCCTATCTAGATGATTATAAATCGTATCTCTTATAATCCTCTCCAAGACTTTACCCACAACAGACGTGAGGCTCACTGGCCTATAGTTACCGGGGTTATCTCTACTCCCCTTCTTGAACAAAGGGACCACATTTGCTATCCTCCAGTGCTCTGGCACTATTCCTGTAGCCAATGATGACATAAAAATCAAAACCAAAGGCTCAGCAATCTCTTCCCTGGCTTCCCAGAGAATCGTAGGATAAATCCCATCAGGCCCCGGGGACTTATCTATTTTCACCTTGTCCAGAATTGCCAACACTTCTTCCCTACGCACCTCAATGCCATCTATTCTAATAGCCTGGGTCTCATCATTCTCCTCCACAACATTATCTTTTTCCTGAGTGAATACTGACGAAAAGTATTCATTTAGTATCTCGCTTATCTCCTCAGCCCCCACACACAACTTCCCACCACTGTCCTTGACTGGCCCTACTCTTACCCTAGTCATTCTTTTATTCCTGACATACCGATAGAAAGCTTTTGGGTTTTCCTTGATCCTACCTGCCAAAGACTTCTCATGTCCCCTCCTTGCTCGTCTTAGCTCTTTCTTTAGATCCTTCCTCGCTTCCTTGTAACTATCAAGCGCCCCAACTGAAACTTCACGCCTCATCTTCACATAGGCCTCCTTCTTCCTCTTAACAAGAGATTCCACTTCTTTGGTAAACCACGGTTCCCTCGCTCTACCCCTTCCTCCCTGCCTGACTGGTACGTACTTATCAAGAACACGCAATAGCTGTTCCTTGAACAAGCTCCACATATCCAGTGTTCCCAACCCTTGCAGCCTACTTCTCCAACCTACACATCCTAAGTCATGCCTAATGGCATCATAATTGCCCTTCCCCCAGCTATAACTCTTGCCCTGCGGGGTATACTTATCCCTTTCCATCACTAATGTAAAGGTCACCGAATTGTGGTCACTGTTTCCAAAGTGCTCACCTACCTCCAGATCTAACACCTGGCCTGGTTCATTACCCAAAACCAAATCCAATGTGGCCTCGCCTCTTGTTTCTGTTCATTGTAACCATCTGCGCCTGGACATTAGTTGGACTTTAATCTCATTATTTTATACATTAAAAATATTCTATGTTATCTGAATCCTTTTGGAGTTTGCCTCTTCACTAATCACTGGTGCTCTTGAACTTAGTGACTAAAACAAAATATCCCTTTAGTGATTTTGCATTATCCTTAACTACTCCTAATTTCATTCCTAGATATATTTTTATAGACCCACCTCATCTCTTACATTCTTGTGAACTTATTGTCCATCAGGTTTTCTGATCTGTTTCTTGGTCTCAAAGCGACACAGTGGTTAGCGCTGCTGCCTCATGCAGCCAGGAACCGGGTTCATTTCTGGCTTTGGGTGACTGTCTGTGTGGGGTTTGCACTTTCTCCCCATGTGTGCATGGGGTTCCTCTGGGTGCTCCGGTTCCCTCCCAAAGCTGTGCAGGTAAGGTGACTTGGCCATGATAAAATTGCCCTTTAGTGTCCAGGGATGTGCAGGTTAGGTGGGCTTATGGGGATAGGAAAGGGGAGTGGACCTAGGTCGGGTGATGTTTCAGAGGGTTGGTGCAGACTTGATGAATGGCCTCCTTCTGCATTGTAGGGGTTCTATGGTTCTTTTTGTTGCAATCTGATATACTTCCAGCCCTGATTCATTGCATTTCTCTTCATCCTTTTAAAATCCATCCCATCCACACTGAACTAGACCAAGGTTACATCACCCTAGAAGTAACTCCTTGTCTTATTGGGTTTATATTTCTTTTGTGCTTGGTTAACTATTTTTTTGAATAGATTGCACCCATTGGACTGTGGATTTCCCAACTCATAATTTCTTCATCTGATTTTTGTCAATTTATTTCTTGTTATTGTTCTTCTCTTTCAAGCCCTATAGAGAATTCAACCATATTAAAGCCAATATGCTTTCTTAGCTCTAACTATTTGGTTAATTACTCATTAGGAACAGTGTATTGTCTGCTTGATTGTTAGCTTTGCAGCATAATATTGAAGAATGGTTTTCTAAATGTAATCTGTGCATTCATTTCCTTCCAACCCAATCCAAGATATTGCATTTCTTCCTGAAAGCATATATGTACTTCTAATTGTGAACTTCTAAATCACAAGTACACAAAATGCCCCCACGGTTGTTTTGTATTTTCTACTGTTCCTTAGTTGTACGCATATTGATTGTATTAAATTAGATGTTTCCTTGCAAGCACCACGGTGGCATCTTTTGTTAATGTTGCCACACTCCTTCCCCCTTTACTGTATTCTTCCTAGAGATTTTGTATCCCGGTGTACTTGATTCCCAGTTATGTCCAGGTTGTAGGCAGGTTTATTTACCTGCCACTGCCCATGAACCATTTTGCTTCTAAGTCCTCTTTTCTAAAAAAAAAACTTGTAATATTCCAAGAATTCTTCGAAGGCCAGTTTTCTAGGGTAATTGACTGCTTTCCTTCTGTCTGTCCCTCCACCTTGTGCCTAGGTTAATTTATTTTATTAAAATTGTATAAAACAAGATTCCTATCTCCACCAGTCTTAACTTTTCCGTTCATTCCCCCACTATCCCGTGCCATCTGTTTTGAAATCTTAATTTGTTCCCAAAAAGGCCCCCATTTTTTTAAGATGTGGGGAAATTAAAAACTGCATGAAAATTTCCCATTAGGGAGGGGGTGGGATTGTGGTCACCTACCTGGTTTCAGGTAGACTGGGCAGCCAAGTGGCAAATTAATTTAACACTGGTGCATGTGAGGTGACTTAGTTTGGGTAAGAAACATTGAAACATGTTTGGAAATAAACTGATTCATTAGAAGAGGTAAATAATCTAAGGATACAGGTGAGCAAATTACTAAAAGCAGCACCGCATGTCAGCAGTGGTTATAATGCTAGCAAGCACTAGAATTAACTTCTAGAGTAATAGGCACCGTGGAATTACAGCTAGAGTAATAGGCACAGTTTTGATCTCCGCACTAAAAAGTAGAAGCAATGAAGGAAATGTCAAAAGGGAGATTTACAAGAATAGTAGCAAAACTGAGAAATTGCAGATGTCGGGGAAAGTTGAACAGGCTGTGGCTTTTGTCTTTAGAAAGGAAAATATTTAAGAGGTGACATGATAGAGCTGAATTGAGTCGATTGGGCAGGATGGATTTACAATATTTCCACTTGTGGGAAAATCCAGAAGTAGGAGCCCATAATACAAGGTTATTAAATCCAGTGTGCAGAAATGTCTTTACTCCGAGTTCTGAAAATGTGGTACTCACTAACGCAGAAATGTTTGTGTCAAATAGCTTGGATGCTTTTAAAAGGGAAATAGATGAGGACATGAGAGTAAAGGGAATAACAATATATGCTGAAGGCAGAGGTGAGGTAGATGGATTAGGACGTAGCTCAACTGAATGCAAACACCAACAGCACAGTAGCACAGTGCTCACCACTGTTGCTTCACAGCGCCAAGTACCCGGTTTGATTCCCGGTTTGAGTCACTGTATGGTGTTATGGGCCAGGGTTTAGAAAACTCCAAAGTATATCATGGAGTTCACCTGACCTACAACTGTTTATTAATTTTGGTTATGAGGAACACAAGGGCTACCTTTCAGGTGTTATTCCACAGAGGCCTTCAACACTTTTAATCAAAAACGCAGTTTATTCTACAAATGTAGTTAACATTTTTATAAATATGTGAATCTGAATGCTTGTATATCCAATTTGTACTTCATTACTTATCTATTATGGAAATGTTATTGGCTTCAAGTGGAGTATCTTCTGACGGTCAAGTGTTATAAAGTGTCAGGCAGATGAGATATTTGGAGGTTTGTGTGCTCTCACCGATGCTTTGACTTTGCATGCTCCTGACGAAGTCTCTCGACGTCTTGTGTGTCTTGAATGAGCCGTCTCAATTTTTGTCAATCACAAGCCTGGGAACCCCATGAGTCGGCAGGTATCTTTGACCGCTTCATGTATCCTTTGAGGACAGCCATACAGATTCACTGTCCTCCTGGCAGTATCCTGCCACAACCAAGTTTTGATTAGTGCATTTGCTTTGGGAGTTTGTGTCCGGTATATGAACAACATATCCCACCCACCTTTGAATGATTAACTCCTCGATTGTGGGCATGTCGGTTTGGGAGAGGGGGCTGCTGTTCGACCACCTTTCTTGCCACTGGATTTGGAGAACCTTGTGAAACCACCACTCAAGAAAGTACTTGTACTTTCTGTAAGTTGTCAAAGTTTCCGAAGCATATTGAAGTGCACGGAGCACTGCTGTCTAGCCAATTAGATTGAGTTCCTGGCCGTCAAATACTCTTTTCCAGGGTGGCACAGTGGGTTGGCCCTGCTGCCTCACGGCGCCGAGGTCCCAGGTTCGATCCCAGCTCTGGATCACTGTCCGTGTAGAGTTTGCACATTCTCCCCATGTTTGCGTGGGTTTCACCCCCACAACCCAAAAGATGTGCAGGCTAGGCGGATTGGCCACGCTAAATTGCCCCTGAATTGGAAAAAAATGAATTGGGTACTCTTAATTAAAAAAAATATACTCTTTTCCTCAGATAGCTGAAGGCTATTAATGGGGAGAGGCTAGATATGGGGCGAAGGCAGGAAAATCGGGATGAGCAGACTCGATGGGCCAAATGGCCTCATTCCGCTCCTATTTCTTAAGGTAATGATAAATGTTATTAGGTAATGATAAATGTTATTGTTTGTCAAGAGGCGGCTCCCAAAATACAAGGGAGATGGTGTCATTGTGGTTTAAACACTGAACTAATCCAGGGGTCCAGGTTAATCCTGTGGGGGCATGGATTCAAATTCCACCAGGGGAAACTGATGGGAATTTAAATGTAATTAATAAAGTCTGGAATTAAAAGCTAGTCTCGGTAATGATAACCATGAAACTTACCATTGTTGTAAAAAATCAATTTGGTTCACTCGTATCCTTTAAGGAAATCTGCCATCCTTGCCTGGCCTAGGTGTGACTCCAGACCTACAGTAATGTGGCTGATTCTTAAACTGTCCCCAGAAAGCTATTCGGTTCTAGGGCAATTAGAAATCAGCAATTAATGTGGCTCTTGCCAGCCCCGCCCAAATCTTCTAAAGAATAAATTGTGCAGGAAATGGTCCACATTTTCCACAATCTTGCCATTGTTGTCCCGTAGATCTTGGAAGAGCACCTTAATTTTAAGAATGTTTCATGAAAGGCCCATTTCCTCATGTGCTTCGAAGGAGTCACCAATGACCCTGAGCTCAGTTTCTCAGCAAGTGCATTGAAGCTCAATGACTGAGGTTGGAGAGATTTTGGTTTTAGACTGAAGGCAAATGCAGGTTGAACAGATTTTCAGCATTTCTCCAAATAGTCTTCACGCCTGTGGGTAATTTGTTGAAGGTGAGGTTCAGTACTACGGCAAGGGAAATTGAGAAGAGTGCTGGTGCACACTGAGATAGGGCCTGTGATGGTTCCTTTGGTTAGGATCAGGATTTGCATGCCATCATGGAGAAGGCAGATGATGGTAACAAATTTTGAAGTGCAGCCAGATTTGAGATAGTTTTATCGCTGCCAGCTGTTCTGCGCCTCAATCAAATGATTTGACTTAATTGCTTGAGCTGTGTTCTATTCTATGTTGGAATGGGGTTTTGGCGCCCTGAACCAATCTTCTTCTAACCTAGCAACCACAAATCTCATTGAATAGCGACCATGAAACGGGCTTTTCACAGGAACTTCATTGAAGCCTACTTGTGACTATAAGCGATTATTATTGCTATTTCCTCCATTTTTCCCCTACGTGTTGGGGCCATAAAGCCAATTAAAGCACTTATATTGGTGGCTCAGCTGAGGGTAATTAATGCAGCAGAAAACAAGGACTGGGATGGACTTGCCATATTCATCCATATATATCTTGCATTGCATTGGGTGATACATTTACCCATGGAGTGCATTGGAAGACCATGTATATTTCATTTAATTGCTGCCTTTTGCTGTTCAAGAAGCATATCAGAGGGTGGTGAGTAGCAGTGTTTAGATACAGCACATAGTACTGTATTATTTTGATTTATGCTGCTGTGACATTGTTATAATTATCAGTCGTATTTTTTCCCTAGTTGCTTTCAATGTTACACAAAGAACAAAGAAAAGTACAGCCAGGAACAGGCCCTTTGGCCCTCCAAACCTGCCATGCTGCCTGTCTAAACTAAAACCTCCTACACCTCCGGAGTCCGTATCCCTCTATTCCCATCCTGTTAATGTATTTGTCAAGATGCCCCTTAAACGTCACTATCGTTCCTGCTTCCACCACCTGCTCCGGCAGTGCATTCCAGGCACACACTACTCTCTGTGTGAAAAAAAGTTACCTCGTACATCTCCTCTAAACCTTGCCCCTCGCACTTTCAACCTATGTCCTTGAGTAATTGACCCCTCTACCCTGGGAAAAAACCTCTGACTATCCAGTCTGTCTATGCCCCATATAATTTTGTAGACCTCTATCAAGTTGGCCCTCAACCTCCAACGTCCCAGTGAGAACAAACCGAGTTTATTCAATCTCTCCTCATAGCTAATGCCCTCCATACCAGACAACATCCTGGTAAATCTCTTCACCCTCTCCAAAGCCTCTACATACTTCTGGTAGTGTGGCAACCAGAATATATATATTACCTATACTCCAAGTGTGGCCTAACTAAGGTTCTGTACAGCTGCAACATGACTCGCCAATTTTTATACTCAGCACCCTGGCCAATGAAGGCAAGCATGCCGTATGCCTTCTTGACTATCTTCTCTACTTGTGTTGCCACGTTCTGTGACCTGTGAACCTGTACACCTAGATCTCTCTGACTGTCAATACTCTTGAGGATTCTACCATTCACTGTATATTCCCTACCTATCTTAGACCGTCCAAAATGTATTACCTCACATTTGTCCAGATTAAACTCCATCTACCATCTCTCCACTCAAATCTCCAAACAATCTAAATCCAATCTGCATCCTCTGACAGTCCTCATTGCTATCCACAATTCCATCAACCTTTGTGTTTTCCGCAAACTTACTAAGCAGACCAGTTACATTTTCCTCCAAATCATTTATCTATATACTATGAACAGCTAAGGTCCCAGCACTGATCCCTGCGGAACACCACTAGTCACAGCCCTCCAATCAAAAAATCACCCTTCCATTGCTACTCTCTGCCTTCTATGACCTAGGTAAGAAATCTTACAACACCAGGTTAAAGTCCAACATGTTTGTTTTAAACACTAGCTTTCGGAGCACTGCTCCTTCCTCAGGTGAATGAAGAGGTATGGTCCAGAAACATATATATTGACAAATTCAAAATTGCCAGACAATGCTTAGAATGCGAGCATTTGCAGGTAATTAAGTCTTTACAGATCCAGAGATGGGGGTAACCCCAGGTAAGAGGTGTGAATTGTCTCAAGCCAGGACAGTTGGTAGGATTTCGCAAGCCCAGGCCAGATGGTGGGGGATGAATGTAATGCGACATGAATCCCAGGTCCAGGTTGAGGCCACACTCATGTGGGGAACTTGGTTATAGGTTTCTGCTCGGCGATTCTGCGTTGTCGTGCGTCCTGAAGGCCGCCTTGGAGAACGCTTACCCGGAGATCAGAGGCTGAATGCCCTTGACTGCTGAAGTGTTCCCCGACTGGAAGGGAACATTCCTGCCTGGTGATTGTTGCGCGATGCTCGTTCATTCGTTGTCGCAGCGTCTGCATGGTCTCGCCAATGTACCACGCTTCGGGACATCCTTTCCTGCAGCGTATGAGGTAGAAAATGTTGGCCGAGTCGCACGAGTATGTACCGCGTACCTGGTGGGTGGTGTTCTCACGTGTAATGGTGGTATCCATGTCGATGATCTGGCATGTCTTGCAGAGATTGCCATGGCAGGGTTGTGTGGTGTCATGGTTGCTGTTCTGAAGGCTGGGTAGTTTGCTGCAATCAATGGTTTGAGGTTGTGCGGTTGTTTGAAGGCAAGTAGTGGGGGTGTGTGGATGACCTTGGCAAGATGTTCATCTTCATCGATGAAGTGTTGAAGGCTGCAAAGCAGATTTCTTAGTTTCTCCGTTCCGGGAAAGTTCTGGATAACGAAGGGTCCAGCTCTTCATTCAACTGAGGAAGGAGCAGTGCTCCGAAAGCCAGTGTTTGAAACGAACATGTTGGACTTTAACCTGGTGTTATAAGACTTCTTACTGTGCTCACCCCAGTCCAACGCCGGCATCTCCACTTCTATGACCAAGCCAGTTCTGCATCCAAAATGTTTTTAAAACCAAATGCATTACGGCCTTGTCTGTTTTGACTTGTGTATAGATTTATTTGCACATGATTAGATTTACTTTCTTGCCCGATCAGGTAGACAGCTGTTTGACTACAAGGACCTCACAGCGAAGCCCAAACATGTCCGTCCTTGACGAATGTCTGCACCAATCCTCACCCCCTCACACATACACAAAGTTTCTTCTAAGAGAGTCTTAGAGGGGCTGGTTTAGCTCACTGGGATAAATCACTGGCTTTTAAAGCAGACCAAGCAGGCCAGCAGCACGGTTCGATTCTGTCCCCGGACAGGCGCCGGAATGTGGCGACTAGGGGTTTTTCACAGTAACTTCATTAAAGCCTACTCGTGATAATAAGCGATTTTCAATTTCAATTGATGACGTCCCTGATAACTGACCAATTTCTCCCTACCTCGCCAAAGGTAATTCATTTCAAATGAGAATGACTTACTTTACTTTCTGGTTACTTATTGGGCGATATTTCCATCTTGCTTTGCAGTGTTGAATTCCGAGGTTTTTTTGGCCCTTAAAAGAGTCATGAAATGACGAGCAGCCAACATATTTAAGCTTTTAAATAACTTTTTTTGTAATCTTTTTCACTTCAGAAATACAGTGACTGATTTTTAAAAAAAATCCACATCTTTGGACAGTATTGTGAAAATAAAGGTTGTTTTAAGGAAATTAAATTTGCATTGGTAAACATTAAACACACTTAAAACTGTACCTTATTTCAAGTGTTTCTGTGCCTGGAAGGGTAAAACTTGCAAAGATATTTGTATGTGTGGGGTTGGTTAAGTTCCATCTGTGTTTCTATTGTGCTTGGAGAGAACTACGGTCTGAAGAATAAATAGGCCAGCAGATATATTGTTGGTGTTGCTTCACAACTGGGGCCTTGTAAGGTAGAGAAGCTTTTAAGTTCTAGTTTAGCTAATTTGATTGCAGTTGGAAATAGTGCGGGAAAAGGCAGCTCTTCCACAAATATTTTGTTTTTAAGGCTAGAGAAAAAATATCTGCTCAGATTTGCTAGAGTAATAGTTAAGAAAATAAGTGCAGAGATCTGGAGAGCAGCTAGTTCAGGAAACTAGAAAGGTGTCCAAATAGAGTTAAGTGAACAGAGGCCAATGTATGGTTCAGAAGAATTCAAAGAATAATAAAGAAGTGTTCTGAGTTAAAGAGACTATTGCAGTAACCAGATTTAAAGTGGGACAGCAGCCTTCAAAGGTAAATTAAATGTCTGATGCCATTTTTATACAGTCTAGGAATCACGTGTTAAAGCAATTGAACAGTTTACATAGCAGTCAAGACAAAGAAATCCTAAAGGGGTTGGTGTAAAATCTTGGACTAGATTCGCTGTTGAAAGTGGAGCGGAAGTTTTGTGAAACGCGGTCTAGATTTTAGAATGCAAACTGCTGAGGGAAAGCATAATTATGAGAGAAGATTTTAAAGTGTGTTTTGGGAGTGGAGTTTGGAAACTTCCACTTGACAACCATCTGGAGGGATTCTGTGGAGACATTCAAATACATTCACTGTGGAGACGAGAGTGTATTTACCACAGTCAACTTGTGTGCTTAAAAGGGACTTTGTCTTAATGAGACCATTGTTGACTAAAATGTACTTTGTAATCCATGTTAATCCTAAATCCTGTATGTAATTGTTGAGCCAAGAGCGTATTGTATCATCCAATTTTTTCATGTTTAATAATCGTTTTTGTTTGTTAAAACTAATTAGCTGTTCTGTGACTCTGTTCCTCCATGTTTGATTAAAAACAATAAAAGTGAGGGTCTTTTGAGCCAGAGTTCCATTCTGGGATTCTCCCGTCCAGTTATAGCATCTATTGGGTTGTAACAGTTGTCTGATTCTTTGAAGGGTAAATATAATTTCAGCAGCTCAGCTGCATCGACACTCCCATTGCTATATCAGCACTAATTACTTTCAGTTTCCTGAGGCCTCAGTTTCCCTTCAAAGAGGTGGGCCGGGCCTCTACTTCTGCATTTCTTTCAGTGCTGTTAACTGATGTGCTAAATAAGTGGAAATTATAATGCTTTGTGACAATCCAGATATAATAGACTTTACAGGGTGTGATTGAATGATCTAGAAATTAGAATGGAAGGCTATTCATACAATAGTGAAGTTTGAGGAGAGCAAGCCCTTGTCAGTCTTTGCAAGTGCATACAGAAGCTGGTGTTTGAAGGGTGTTAATACTTTGCAACAAAAATTAAGAATTTGCATTGTAGTTACTTTTATTGCATATTATCGGCTACTTACCCATGTTTAATTTTTTATATTTCCTCTCTCCAACAACATTGAAATGATCTGTAGTATAATTGGAGCATGCATCCAGCAGGAGAATAAACAAAAGTATGAATGGTGGGTAGTGCGTTTGTTTCAGCACAACACAGTGAATTAGCTCACTTCACTTAGCAGAAAAGTCTTCACAGGCATACAGGAAATAGGAGCAGGAGTAGGGCATTCAGCCCCTCAAACCTGCTTTGCCATCCAACTAGATGACGGCTGATTTTCTACCTCAACACCATTTTCCTGTGCTATTCCCAGAAGCTGGATTAGGACACTGGGCTAAATTGCTGGCTTTTAAAGCAGACCAAAGCAGGCCAGCAGCACGGTTCAATTCCTGTACCAGCCTCCCCGAACAGGCGCCGGAATGTGGCGACTAGGGGCTTTTCACAGTAACTTCATTGAAGCCTACTCGTGACAATAAGCGATTTTCATTTCATTTCATTTCATTTCATATGACTTGATATCTTTAATTTTGGATGCTTCAATAAGATCACCACTCAATCTTCTAACCTGTTGAAAAAACATGCTCACTCTCTTCCTCTTTCACACTCATTCACTTTCTGCCTGTCTGCTTCTCACGCACCAGACGCACAAACTCAATATCAACTCGCCTCTCTCTCTCTCTCTCTCGATTCCCCCATCCCACTCGGTCCCCCGTCCCTCTCGGTCCCCCGTCCCTCTCGGTCCCCCGTCCCTCTCGGTCCCCCGTCCCTCTCGGTCCCCCGTCCCTCTCGGTCCCCCGTCCCTCTCGGTCCCCCCGTCCCTCTCGGTCCCCCGTCCCCCTCTCTCGATTCCCCCTCCCCCTCTCTCGATTCCCCCTCCCCCTCTCTCGATTTCCCCCCTCCCCCTCTCTCGATTTCCCCCCTCCCCCTCTCTCGATTTCCCCCCTCCCCCTCTCTCGATTTCCCCCCCTCCCCCTCTCTCGTTCCCCCCTCCCCTCTCTCGTTCCCCCCTCCCCTCTCTCGTTCCCCCCTCCCCCTCTCTCGTTCCCCCCTCCCCCTCTCTCGTTCCCCCCTCCCCCTCTCTCGTTCCCCCCTCCCCCTCTCTCGTTCCCCCCTCCCCCTCTCTCGTTCCCCCCTCCCCCTCTCTCGTTCCCCCCTCCCCCTCTCTCGTTCCCCCCTCCCCCTCTCTCGTTCCCCCCTCCCCCTCTCTCGTTCCCCCCTCCCCCTCTCTCGTTTCCCCCTCCCCCTCTCTCGTTTCCCCCTCCCCCTCTCTCGTTCCCCCCTCCCCCTCTCTCGTTCCCCCCTCCCCTCTCTCGTTTCCCCCCTCCCCCTCTCTCTCGTTTCCCCCTCTCCCCCCTCTCTCGATTCCCCTCCCCCCTCTCTCGATTTCCCCCCTCCCCTCTCTCGATTCCCCCCTCCCCCTCTCTCGTTCCCCCCTCCCCCTCTCTCGTTCCCCCCTCCCCCTCTCTCGATTCCCCCCTCCCCCTCTCTCGATTCCCCCCTCCCCCTCTCTCGTTCCCCCTCCCCTCTCTCGTTCCCCCTCCCCCTCTCTCGTTCCCCCCTCCCCCTCTCTCGTTCCCCCCCTCCCCTCTCTCGTTCCCCCCTCCCCCTCTCTCGTTCCCCCCTCCCCCTCTCTCGTTCCCCCCTCCCCCCTCTCGATTCCCCCCTCCCCCCTCTCTCGCGCTCCGCTCCTCCTCTCCCCCCACCCCCCCAAGTGCATGAATCGTGAAAGGTTAGGATGCAAGTCCAGCAAGATGTTATGATGGCTAATAGCTTTTTGTTATTAATTGCAAGGTTAATTGAACACTAATGTTGGGAGGTTATGCTTCAGCTATGTAGGGCATAGGTGAGACCACAGCTGGAGTGCTGTGTACAATATTGGTCTGTTTATTTCAGGAAGGATGCAAATGCAACGGAAGCAGTTCAAAGAAGGTTTATGGGACATAAAAACCTGGAATGGGTGGGATATGTGAGGAAGAAACTAGAAATAGTTTATCTCCCTCATTTCCTGCAAATAGGCTAACCAGTGCCTAGAAGTTTGGGTAGCTAACAGAAAACTGAGAGAGTAATGGCCTGACATTAGTAGAGAAGCAGCCTGTTGATAACGTCACTTTCCAACCTGTGTCCAAGTTTGCAGATGACACTAAGATGAGTGGTAAAGCGAAAAGTGCAGAGGATACTGGAAGTCTGCAGAGGGATTTGGATAGGTTAAGTGAATGGGCTAGGGTCTGGCAGATGGAATACAATGTTGACAAATGTGAGGTTATCCATTTTGGTAGGAATAACAGCAAACGGGATTATTATTTAAACGATAAAATATTAAAGCATGCCGCTGTGCAGAGAGACTTGGGTGTGCTACTGCATGAGTCACAGAAGGTTGGTTTACAGGTGCAACAGGTGATTAAGAAGGCAAATGGAATTCTGTCCTTCATTGCTAGAGGGATGGAGTTTAAGACTAGGGAGGTTATGTTGCAATTGTATAAGGTGTTAGTGAGGCCACACCTGGAGTATTGTGTTCAGTTTTGGTCTCCTTACTTGAGAAAGGACGTACTGGCACTGGAGGGTGTGCAGAGGAGATTCACTAGGTTAATCCCAGAGCTGAAGGGGTTGGATTATGAGGAGAGGTTGAGTAGACTGGGACTGTACTCGTTGGAATTTAGAAGGATGAGGGGGGATCTTATAGAAACATTTAAAATTATGAAGGGAATAGATAGGATAGATGCGGGCAGGTTGTTTCCACTGGCGGGTGAAAGCAGAACTAGGGGACATAGCCTCAAAATAAGGGGAAGTAGATTTAGGACTGAGTTTAGGAGGAATTTCTTCACCCAAAGGGTTGTGAATCTATGGAATTCCTTGCCCAGTGAAGCAGTTGAGGCTCCTTCATTACATGTTTTTACGGTAAAGATAGATATTTTTTTAAGAATAAAGGGATTAAGGGTTATGGTGTTCGGGCCGGAAAGTGGAGCTGAGTCCACAAAAGATCAGCCATCATCTCATTGAATGGCGGAGCAGGCTCGAGGGGCCAGATGGCCTACTCCTGCTCCTAGTTCTTATGTTCTTATGTTGGCAAGTCTGTTCTGGCAAATCTCGGCCTATGTCTCTGATGTATCTCCTCATAGGACAATCCAGCCATCCCAGTGATCAGTTTGGTGAACCTTCGCTGCGCTCTCTTTATGGAAAGTATATCCTTTCCTAGGTAAGGAGACCAAAACTGTGCACACTACTCCAGGTGTGGTCTCACCCAGGCCATGTACAGCTCCTTGCTTCTGTACTCGAGCTCTCTTGCAATGAAGGCCAACACACCGTTTGCCTTTCTAACTGCTTGCTACACCTGCAGCCGGTCTGCAGTTCCCCAATTCTCTCTCACTCTTCTTAAATAGTGGGATTCCATTTGTCACCTTCCCATCTGCAGAAATTGTTTCAGAATCTATAGAAATTTGAAAGATGTCCACCAATGCATCTATTATCTCTACAACCACCTCTTACACTCTGTCGGATGTCGGGCATCACATTCAGGGGATTTATCAACTTTCAGTACATTAATTTCTCCATCTTTTTCATTAATACTAATTTTGATTCAGTTCATCATTCTTGCTCGTCCCTTGGTTCTCTAGTATTCCTGGGAGAGTTTGGCATCTTTCAATGTGAATACAGACAGAAAGCATTGATTTAGTTTTTTCTGCCACTTTCTTATTCCCCAACATAAATTCTCCTTTCACGGCCTCTAGTGGGCCCATGTTTGTCTTTGCGAATCTTTTCCTTTTTAAATACCTATAGAAGTTTTTACAGTTTGTTTTTATGTTTCTTTCTATTTTCTCTTGATCAGTTTCTTGGTCCTCCTTTGAAATGTAAAATGCTCCCAATCCTCAACCGCGCCATACCTTTTATTTGTGACAACTTGATAAGCCTCTTCTTTCGATCTAATCTTGGTGCCATGGTTGAACCATTTTTCCTGCTAGGTAGTGGAGCTAACATGGAAATGTTTCTGTCTGTTGGTATTTTCCCCAGGTGGCTGAGGTGTTTGCTTCAATCAATTGGAAATATTTTTAAACTATGCATATCAGGTCCTATAACATAGAGAAGACGCTAGCGTCATATTAACTACTTTCTGGGAGGAGTATCTATCATGGAATCTCCACTCAGTAAAACCAGGCAGTAAATAGCAGAAGAGGCACAAATGATAGATGTTGAAATTATTTTTTATCTTGGTGCAGGAATAATTCTCGAGATTCCACAGAACTATGTGGGATGCTGTGATCCCAGGTTCCTCACCCCAGGACCTACCCTTTTGCCCTTGCCTGGTCAGCCTGCAGGCAGGATTCCCTGCAGTCACACAAGCCAAGAATGCAAACTGTATTGGTAAGCATGGGCAGCATGGTAGCACAAGTGGATAGCACTGTGGCTTCACAGCCCCAGGGTCCCAGGTTCGATTCCCCGCTGGGTCACTGTCTGTGCAGAGTCTGCACGTTCTCCCAGTGTCTGCGTGGGTTTCCTCCGGGTGTTCCGGTTTCTTCCAAAGTCCAAAGACGTGCAGGTTAGGTGGATTGGCCATGATAAATTGCCCTTAGTGACCAAAAAGGTTAGGGGGGGTTATTGGGTTACAGGGATAGGGTGGAAGTGAGGGCTTAAGTGGGTCGGTGCAGACTCGATGGGCCAAATGGCCTCCTTCCGCACTGTATGTTCTTTAAAAAAAAAAGCCTATTTGCTGTTTGTAGCCCACACATTTAGGTTACTGAGGCCTTTCCCGTAAAATGGGCTTCCCTGTGGCACTATAGACTCTACAAATCTAACCCACCATTTCTTAGTAAGTTTGATCATATTTTTAAGTTCAATCCTTGAGCATTGTCCGATTAATCATGGTATTAATTATTAAAAGAACAACATACCCTGTCAGTGGTCTCCATTGGCGAACCTGTGCATAACTCATCACTGTCTTCACCTTGGGTTGAGGAGCCACCGGGTTGCAAGTCTTCATGTGTGGGATTGATTGGAGTGGTGGTACTCCAGTGGTGTTTTAACCACATAAACCAAAGAAAAGTACAGCACAGGAACAGGCCCTTTGGCCCTCCATGCTGCCCTCCTAAACTAAAATCTTCGACACTTCCGGGGTCCGTATCCCTCTATTCCCATCCAATTTATGTATTTGTCAAGATGCCCCTTAAATGTCACTATCGTCCCTGCTTCCACCACCTCCTCCGGCAGCGAGTTCCAGGCGTTGCATGTGCTTGAGAGATTTCCATTTGTATCACAGACTTTCTTTGATTACTACAATGACATATAGATCCCAGTAAATGGTATTTGATCTACTCTGTTCACATGTACCTGAGTCCCATGTGCTCCCAACTTAATGATCAAGAAGATGTTGAGTTTAATCTCTGACCTGTACTAACTGGGTTTATCATAGTTGGCATGGGCATGTTACCGTAGGTGGAAAGAAGTCAGGATTCTTGTTTGTGATTGTCTTCTGATTTCTATCCTCTTGAAAGTACACCCATTTTGGGGGGGGAGGGAGGGGGCACACTGGCGCAGTAGTTAGCACTGCTGCCTAACAACGCCGAGGATCCGGGTTCAATCCCGACCCCGGGTCACTGTCCATGTGGGGTTTGCACATTCTCCCCGTGTCTGCGTGCGTCTTGCTCACCCCCACAACACAAAGATGTGCAGTAGGTGAATTGGCGATGCTAAATTACCCCTTAATTGGCAAAAAAGAATTGAGTACTCTAAATTTATTTTTTTTTAAATGTAAAGTCCATTTGTTGAGGCTCATGCATAAAGGCTGCCCAGTTAGGAAAAAAAATTCAGAGCAATTAGCAGCAGTGAAACTGTACCTGCTTGAGTCATTGCATTTTAACGATAGAGGTACAGACGAAAAAACTGGAGAATGGAAAGAGAAAAATGCGTGGTGTGATGGGAACTTCGGTATGGCTTTGTAAGAGTTGATATGTTTGAGGTTTTCCCCTCACTAGCGAAAAGTTAGTGGGACGATGATGCATACCCTAGCTAAACGTGAATTTTAAGCACCGTTAGCTCAGTGTTGGTTGCAGTGTAGGCAGAAAAACAAAGTATCTGAATATAAAGCTGTTCTTACTATTGCAAAGCTATTCAATGGCACAAAATATTAGGATTATTGTAGATAGAAGCTGTCTAGTTTCCTTTAACTTGATATTGAGGCTTTAGCATTTTGTAGAATTTTGACTGTTAAACCTATTGCATAAGTCAGTACTACAATCTAAATTCAAGGAGAATTCATAGGTGGAGGTGGTGCATTTTTCTGATTATTGGCTATAACCTCAGTAGAAGACTCGTGGAAATGCTGGAAAAAATGGGATTCGCAGCTTTTTGGATATTTTACTGGTTTGACTCTTGTTGAAGCTGTGGTGGATAAGCGGGAGAAACTTAACAAAATAATTCTTATGTTTTCCTGGTAACCTTTCAGACTCTTCTACAAGTTTTTAAGTATTCACTGATTTTCTAATGATGGTGTTGATGTCAACAAAACATCAAGCATAAAATAAATGTCTCTGTCACTCGGCAAAAGTGATTTCTGAAATTGAATGTAGAAGGTTCAGAGAAGTGAAGAAGCAAATGAAAGAAAAGAGGGACTATGAAAAGAGACTGGGAGCTAGAATAAAAAGGAACCCCAAAGTCTATCTATGCATATAAATAGTAAAAAGGTAGTAAACATAGAACAGCACAGAACAGGCCCTTCGGCCCTCGATATTGTGCCGAACTTTGTCCGAAACCAAGATCAAGCTATCCCACTCCCTGTCATTCTGGTGTGCTCCATGTGCCTATCCAATAACTGCTTGAAAGTTCCTAAAGTGTCCGACTCCACTCTCACAGCAGGCAGTCCATTCCACACCGTACCACTCTCTGAGTAAAGAACCTACCTCGGACATCCCTCCTATATCTCCCACACTGAACCTTATAGTTATGCTCCCTTGTAACAGCTACATCCACCTGAGGAAATAGTCTCTGAATGTCCACTCTATCAATCCCCCTCATCATCTTATAAACCTCTATTAAGTCGCCCCTCATCCTCCTCCGCTCCAAAGAGAAAAGCCCTTGCTCTCTCAACCTTTCCTTGTAAAACCTATTCTGCAAACCAGGCAGCATCCTGGTAAATCTCCAGGAGGAATTGGGCTGATTCGGGACCAAAAAGGGAATTTATACAGGGAGGCAGCGGGCAGAGTTCAGGCACTAGATGAATTCTTTGCATCTATCTTTATGAAAGAAGATGCTTACCCGGGATGTGGTAAAAGATGAGACAAATCGGCCACGAGATGGGTTTGAAATTGAAGGGGGGGGGGGTTCATCTGTAATTAAAGTTAATACGGCACCACAACTGGATGAGATGCATCCAAGAATACAGAAGGAAATGAGTGGAAATTGCAGAGGCATGGGCCATAATTTTTCAGTCTTCCTTAGACTCAGGCATGGTCCTGGGCGACTGGAGAATTGCAAACGTTATACTCTTGTCCATTAACGGATGTAAAGATGAGCCCACTAGCTACAGGTCAGTCAGTTTAACCTTGGTGGTGGGGAAACTTATAGAAACAATAATGTGGGGCAAAATTAATAGTCACATGAGCAAGTGCAGGTTTAGTAAGGAAACCAGCATGGATTTCTTAGGGGAAAGCAGCCGTTGGTCATCTGGGACTATGGTGACTTTACATACTAACTTATATTGGCCGACAGCTGCTACTGAAACCTGTCTGTTCTTCCGCGATCACCTCTGGAAGACAGTGCTCCAATTGCAGTGCCAGCTTTACAGCCAGCAATTTAGCAACCCCCCCCCCTAAAAACCACCACTACCACCGGACATGGAATCATTAAACATGCCCAATATCAGTGGGATCAACTGCCCCTCAAATTTCTTATAGAACTTGACGGGGAGTCCATCTGGGCCCGGAACTTTACACGATTGCATCAAACTGATACATTTCATAATCTCAGGGCCCAGCAGGGGTTCTAACTCTTCCCTTCTTTCTCCACCACCGGGAAAGATAATCCATCCAAAAACTGCATCATGGTGAACGCTCCTCTGCGGCGTTCTGATCTTTTTTTAGAAGTATTTTTATTCTCCATTTCCACATTTTCCTTCAAAATTTACACCCCCCAACAAGCAGTAAACGGTAACAAATACAAAGTCAATACCCTTAACATCAACAATGATCCCATCCTCCCACCACCCCAACCAGCGGCTCACCTGTCAATATATGCATCAGATAAAACAAACCCTCCCACGGCAGAAGAAAAAGGAGTCCGGAATCGCCCATGGTCACCATTAACCTATAGAGTTCTCTCTCTTCTCTCCTCCTCCCCCCCCCCCCCTCCGTGCCATCCAGCCTCCGAAAGAGTACTGTAAATGACACCCAAGAGTTGTAAATCCCCCCCCCCCAACTCCTCCCCTCCACTTCCTCTTGTAAAACTCCTCCCCCCAACCTTGGTTTCTTCCCCCCAACTTCCCCCCCCGGCTAGACTCATTGGACCCTGTTCTGCCAGGCTCCGATGGCCGCAGCTCCTCAGCCCACCTCAACCCCCCCCCCCCCCCCCCCCCCCCCCGTTCACTGGCCGACTTAAACCAGCCAGCGTAGAGGATCCCACCTGGGTCTCTTTCCCCCTTGCTCGGCCCCAGAAAAACCCCAGAAGCCCCCTTTAGGACACAAACCCCGCATACACACCCACACCCCAAAGAACCCTCTTTATGACTGAAAGTCCCATTTCTTTCCTTGTCCAAATATACACAATGTTGGCTCCTGTAGCCCATACACCAGCACACAGTGAAACAAAAAAAAATACAGTCATGAGGCTACATCAGTACATGACCATTTCTCAATTCTGCCACAGTCCTTCTGCCGTTGCAAACTCCTCCGTTGCTTCCGCCGTCCCAAAATAAAAGTCCTTGAACTTGTAGGTCACCTTCAGCTTCACTGGATATACAATGCCGCACTGCACCTTGCTAATGTACAGTGCCCTCTTCACCCGGTTGAAGGCAGCTCGCCAGCTCCACCGTAAAGTCCTGGTATATGCGTATACCAGCTCCAGCCCACTGCACCACCCACTTCTGCTTAGCCCAGCACAGGACAATTCTCCTTTACACTATATCTACGGAAGCACAGAGTCACTACTCTTGGCGGCTCACTCGCTTTTGGTACAGGCCTCCACGATCGATGAGCCTGATAAAGTTCATATCAGGAGCGATCCTCCCCCTTCCCCAATAGCTTTGCCAATATCGTGGCAAAATACTCAGTCGGCCTCGGTCCTTCAACTCCTTCGGGCAGCCCCACAATCCTCAAATTCTGTTGCCTGGATCTGTTTTCCAGGTCTTCCATTTTGCCTCGCAGATCCTTGTTGATCTCCATCACCTTCCGCATCTCCTTCCCCATCGAGGTAAGTTGATTACTGTGCTGCAATAATGTCTCTTCCACTTCCTTCAGCGCCTCGCCTTGCTCCCGCACCTCCGCCACTGCGCTCGCCACCGCCGTCCTCACCGGGGTAATCGCCTCCTCCACCAGCGCTTTCAAAACCGCCCCCATCTCCTTCCTCATTGCTCTTTGTGTTTTGTGAACTGCCTTTCGAATTCTACGGCCATCACCTTAGTTATTTCTTCAGCCGTAAGAAATGTGGCCTCCCCTGGTGCTCCAGCCTCCATTTTCTTTACCGACCCCGCGGTGACCTTTCCACTCCCCGACGGACTTTCAGCTGCTTTTTTCACGGCCCTTTTTTGCTGATCCGCGACATTTCCCTTCCCTGTGTTTTCTCACGACTTTTACTGCCTTCGCTGCCCCTAGGATCGGGCGTTAACCCACGACAATGTCATTCCTGAGAGGGAGCCCTCCAACGCGCGGCTGCCTCCTGACTGCCATCACCGGAAGTCCCCCTGCGGGGTTCTGATCTAAAGAAACTTTGATAAAAGGCTACAAACACGGCGTTAACCTTCATTGGAGCAAACACCAAACTGCCACCCGAGTCCCTTGCCTGGAGAATGTCCCCCTTGAGCGTCGCAACTGGCTCACCACCTTAACCGTTGAGAATAACTCAAATCGCGCCTGCAGCCTTTTCCTACTCGTCAGCAACTCCGGTGTAGGGGCAAGCGATCATTCTTAGTAATATGAAATGATACTATTTCATGGCTTTTGTGAATCGAATCAGTGTGTGGACAGATAAAAATACGAGAAGTACTTCAAAAACAACAAATTGTTTTCATTTGTTGGATTCACCCAGAAGCGCCGTACTTGCGTTTTATAAAATTGGACTGGATCAGGTTTCTGGTGCTGATCTCATTGTATTGACCAAAGCTAGAGAGTTTATTTCTGCAGAGTGAGGTCAAGATGAAGCTCCACTTTGTTGGTTTCCATGGTTTAATTTCATGCTGACCGTTGCTGTCTAGGATCACACTTAAAAAATGGTGATATATGCAAATTGCTGTTGTCATAGATTTGACAGATTCTAAACTTTAAACAACTCCGTTTTAATATTGTATTACTCTCTGGCAATTGTTAGCCACTTTAAACATAAGTGCAGCCTGTCTAGCTGGAATATATAGAAATGCCTGAATCATGATTTTACCATTGATGACTCATAATTATGTAAATAGAATGCTTTGCCTTTCTTAAATAGGATCAGAAGTTGTCCATTTAGTCCCTCTAATCTGTTCTGCTATTTGATTAGAACAAGGGTGTGGACCTCAAGTCCATTCACCTGCTATTCCTCCATTTACATTCTATGCTTTATTGACTGCATTTGCCATCCTTTTACAGAGTTCCAGAATCTCCCTGTGCCCTTTGGAATGAATAATATCATAGAATTTGCAGTGCAGAAGGAGGCCATTCGGCCCATCGAGTCTGCACCGGCTCTTGGAAAGAGCACCCTACCCAAGGTCAACACCTCCACCCTATCCCCATAACCCAGTAACCCCACCCAACACTAAGGGCAATTTATCATGGCCAATCCACCTAACCTGCACATCTTTGGACTGTGGGAGGAAACCGGAGCACCCGGAGGAAACCCACGCACAAACGGGGAGGATGTGCAGACTCCGCACAGACAGTGACCCAAGCCGGAATCGAACATGGGACGGAGCTGTGAAGCAATTGTGCTATCCACAATGCTACCGTGCTGCCAATGCAGATCCCCATCCACAGTGGTAATGGAACGTGGTGCAATTTAAGACAGGCAGCAGAGCTTTTAATGACTTCATATTCATATATTATTTTTAGAATGTTCTCCATTAGGAAGGGTGCTCTGATAAGTTTAAATAAGGTATTCAGCATAAACAAAGCTTTATGGCTAGAGCAATTTAGACATTGAGAAGGCGATTTGGGAGAGAATTCAGAGTCTGAACAATAATAGATTTCTTCTGGTGATAGATCAAAAATGGTCCAGAGCAGTTGTAAAGCATACCCAGCTGCTGTCAGTACTACAACGATTGCCGCTGAGGTTCATTTGTACCCTTCTTGGAGTCCATTGTCTTGATGTTGTGGGAAGCCTCAACCTATTGACTTGAAAAGTTACTTTTCAAACCAACATGAATGATCTGTAGTCTTTTGATCAGGAACCCATGACCTTCTGGTTGATTAGATTATTATTAATAGACAATTGGAGTTGTCAGACAAGGAGATCTCTGTTCCCTCCCTCCTTTAATGGACCATTTTAACTTGGTGAGCAACATTGGTGAACCATTATAAACATTTGTTGGTCAATTCAGCATTCAAAAGTGTTTTTCCTTTAAAACATTGTTTTTGGGAGGCAGCTGAGTAGAATTGTAATGTTTTATACCCTGGGACTGGGGTAACTCCAAATTTGGCGAGGCTGCAGTTTTCAAAATGTCATGTAAACTCTGGTCCAAAGATGTTCACTGTTGTGGGAATTTGGCTGCAGTAATAACATACTTCTAAATGCATTGTAGGGTCTCTGGGGCACAGATTCTAGGTTCTAAAATTGTAAACAAAAAAAACAGTGAAGCACTGGCCAAAGTCTCATGTCCGTATGTTTCACAGATTTAAACTATAGTTGATGTTTCACTTTTTATTTACTCCAATCTATCATGTACAGCTGAATAGTTGAAAATGTCACCAGTATGTTCTTCTGAAACATCAAATAATTGAAAAAGAAAATCTTTCCAAATACTCCAATATTTAGCCATAATATTTGATTTTGATAAAACGAGAATAATCATCAGGGTCAAACCTGATGAATTTAATGGTATTAATTTCTGCTAAATTTAATTAGTTTTTGAGATTGCAGAGCCTTGGCAGATTATGCCTTCTTAATGACAAACTGATGGATAAGTTATCATTATTGGCCACCACAGTGTTGTAAAGGAGTCAGAGAGGCTTGCAGCTGATTTAGAGGTTTAGTCAATGTAATGTTTGACTAGAGGCAGCTGCGTGTTCCAGATTATGAACTATGTCAACTTTACACAACTCAAAGGCTTGATTGTAGGTCAGAGGTTTCATAGATTTCAAATCATGCAGCTAAACAGTTTGAAGTTGAACAATGTACTAAACTTGTGATTTTGGAATGAAGTCTAATAATTAACCTCCCTAATCGGCCCACCCCACAGAAAGATGGATGCCTGTTTGATTCTCTGGATTTACTAAGGCAAATTGTGGCTTTAGTCACCCTCAACATATACCAGACAGCAATGGATAGCATACTCTTTTAGTATTATATTAAACTCTGAGGAGGCACTGCTCTGTTGGAGGTGCCGTATTTCAATGAGGCATTAAAGCAAATGCCTGTCTGTTCCCTCAGTGGACATAAAAGTCCCAACGACAGTATTTGAAGAAAAACACGAGTTTTCCCTGATGTTCTGGTTTTGTGATGTTTACAGTTCACTGTTCAACCAGCATCACACAAACAGATTATCCTACCATTATCACAATGCTGTCTTTGGACTTTGCTGTAAGGTAATTGCTTCTCATGTTTCCGACATTGCAACTCTGTCTACACTTCAGATGTAAAATTCTTTCATGGGATGAGAGTGTCTTTGGCAAGGCCAGTATTTGTTGCTCATCCCTAATTGCACTCGATGGTGGCGGTGAGCCACTTTCCACCCTATTTTCTATGACTCAAGCTATCCCCCACTCATCTGTCTGGACTAGTTCCCTTCTGAGTGCCAGCAAAGTACCCACACTTGCTCTGTGTACCACCGACCTATTCCATGTGAATGCTGAACTATTCCAGAGATTGAAGATCAGGTAAATTGTTATAGAACTAATTCTCTGCTCTTATATTCCAATCCACTTGAAACAAGGGCCAATATTCCATTTGCTTCCAGATCGTGTGCCAGCTTTCTGTGTTTTGTGCACAAGTACCCCCAAGTCACATTGTGTTGCAGCTTTCTGGAGTTTTTCTCCATTTAATAATAGTATCTTTTTGTTTTCTCTTCCAAAATGAATAACTTCACATTTTCACACATTATACTCCCATTTGCTAACATTTGCCCGCTTGCTTAACCTATCAATATCTCTTTGCAAGCTGTTTGTATCCCTCTCGGCAAACTGTGAAATATTTAGTGAATAAATGTTTGGAGATAAATCCTCTTCTTAGTTACCTACTTCTATAACTTTCAGTAATATTGTAGTTACAGATAAAATGCAGATAGTGGACCTCTTCAATTTCCATTTTATTAAAGCAGGAGATGTATTTGACATGACTATATCTAATAATAGAGCTTTTGAGGTTCTCCAATGTTATTCAATATCAATTCTGCCTCTTGGCCTTACAGTTTTTCCTTACTGCCTGTCATAGTACCAGAGGTGTTAGAAGAGCTGCTCAACTTGAACCCTAATAAGGCAGCTGGTCCTGATTATCAGGACCCTGGTTTGTTTTGTCAGAACTGCAGCATATTTAATTTCTGCCCTTCTTTGTCATCTATTTCACCTCTGTTCAGACAGAAATTGCTTTAGCACGGAAATCCCCCGACTGTTCTACCCCTTTTTTAAGGATGGCTTAGCTCTCACACAACTGCTGCAGACCAATTTCAATTTTTTCCATTCCTTTCCAAAGGATTGTCTGTAAACAGCTGCTTCTGTTTTAGACATTAACAGCATTTTGTCAGATATACAGTCTGGTTTTCACTCCAGGAATGGACGCATTGCAGCTGCATTGAAACTTTTGAATGATATTATAACTGCCTCAGATCACAAACAAAACTCTGCTGCTATTTTTATTGACGCTGTTGATCAATCTATTCATTTTTTAAAATTTTGATTATCCAATTCATTTTTTCCAATTAAGGGGTAATTTAGAATGGCCAATTAACCTTTGCACATCTTTTGGGTTGTGGGTGCAAAACCCACGCAAACACGGGGAGAATGTGCAAACTCCACACGGACAGTGACCCAGAACCGGGATTGAACCTGGGACCTCGGCGCCGTGAGGCAGCAGCACTAACCACTGTGCCACCATGCTGCCCTATCATTCTATTCTTATGAAAAGATTGCCTGACATGTGTTTGAATGAGGATTGTCTTGCAAGGCTCATCAACTACCTTTCTAATTGCATTTGGTGCGTTAAATCAGATCGGCTTGTTTCCGGTCCACTTGTAGTTAAAAGGCGTCCCACAGGGTTCTATTTTAGGGCCTGTTCTTTTTTCTATTTATGTGAACAATATGGTTCAAGCAATAGGGTTCTCTTTTATCCATCTATATGCAGATGACATCATTTTATATTCTGTAGGTCCATCCATTCCTGCTGTTTGGCACCATTTGCACACAAGGTGCCAACTCCACTGGCTTTTGCTAATTTATCCAATCCTGCTCGGGAAAACACCCGCCTATTTGAAAAACTTTGTTGCATTTTTCTGCCTCTTCTCATAATCTGAGGTCATATGACTTGTTCAAATTGGTCACGCCAAGAGCGAGTATTGTCTTTGGTCGCAATTCATTTCAGTTTGCGGCTGCCAATGACTGGCTGAAGCTAATTTTATTAATTTTTATTCGTGTCACAAGTAGGCTTACATTATCACTGCAATGAAAGGTTTACATTAACACTGCAGAGAAGTTACTGTGAAAATACCAATCCTTTCGCCGAAGGGTTAAGGTTCTGTTGACTGATACTTGTATTTGTTAAACTGTCAATTCTCTATCAGTGTGAATTGGTATTTTATTGTTTTTAGTGTTAAAATGAATTGTATTGTTGTGTAATTTATGTGGCTGTGGTGTTAACCTCTTGACCAGGTTGTTATTGTAAATGAGAACTGGTTCTCAATTGACTTGCGTGGTTAAATAAATAAGATGACTCTGAGACAAATACATCCAAGCATCCGAACTCACCCTATGCTTTTGTAGCTTGTACTTACGCCCTCTGCTGCTTTCCTGACTAAAATAACATGTCACTTAGACATTATCTAATCCTGTCATTGATTTTAAAGGACTCCATTGTATCCCCTCACAATCTATGATTTTCAAAGTGAAAAGCCACACTTCTTGAATCCTGTCCTGATGACTAAGGGCCCTTAAGCTAACTGCCAGTTCTCCTGTGTGCCATTTACAAAGAACTAATGTTTCGAGTCCACTGTCTCTTTGTCAAAGCTCCATAGAGTCATTGGACTCGAAACGTTAGCTCTTTTCCCTCCCTACAGATGCTGCCAGACCTGCTGGGATTTTCCAGCATTTTCTCTTTCGTTCCATTTTATATTTGTTGTACATCCAGAGGCAGCCATGTTAACATTAACTTAAGATTTATTCAGAGAGGTGGCCAGGTAGAACACTTGGTCTCACTGGGTCTTTTTGCCTGCAGCAAGTTTTATTGGACTAGCAAATATGTTGCTGTAAGGGTATTGGCATACTTCAGTAGTGGTTAAACTTTCATCGTGAAGACTTTTCTTGGTTGTCTTTGTGCTATGACATGATGTCACTACTTCAGATATATACGCTTTGAAAATGTACTGGAAGAATTTTGCACCATTTCCCTGGGACATCTGCCTACATTTCTGTTGGGTTTCTGCCAAAGTTACACTCGGAGATTAGGAAAAACATCATGGAAATCCTTCCCTGTGGTGACCAGCCCCAAACTAAAGCTTGTTTACACACTGCACTTTTAGAGAAAAAAGATCAATAAGGCAGAGCAGCTGAGACTCTTCTGGGACTGCTGCATTGCAAAGTAGCTTTAAATATAGATGTGTGGTGCAGCAAGTGGATCCATTATCAATGAACTTTGGTTCTCATTCAAAATGAGATAAGAGCCCTAATGTATGCAGTAAAATCTATCCTGCCCAGGGACCTTGCACATTCATTGTTTCAATTCAAGAACAATTGAGTGTGTTGATATGGAGGGCAGCACGGTGGCGCAGTGGGTTAGTCCTGCAGCCTCACGGCGCCGAGGTCCCAGGTTCGATCCCGGCTCGGGGTCACTGTCAGTGTGGAGTTTGCACATTCTCCCCGTGTTTGCGTGGGTTTCACCCCCTGCAGCCCAAAAGATGTGCAAGGTAGGTGGATTGGCCACACTAAATTGCCCCTTAATTGGAAAAAATGAATTGGGTACTCTAAATTTATAAAAAAAGAAAAGAGTGTGTTGATATGGAAAGCACAGGTGGGCAGATTGAGTGCACTGATTTTTTCATGAATTTTATTTTAAGAAGTGGCTGTTACTTCCAACCCAATCGCAAGCAGTGCTTTTTCTCAGCTGTTGTTGATTTTCCAAGTTCATTTACTGCTGTCGTCTCCGAGTAGGAATGTTGTATTTATCAAAGCCACTTTTCAGCCGACCAACTGCTGGCTCTCTATAGCTTAAGGTTGTACTTACTTTGTGGTGTTGCCAACTCCGAAGGCAATTTTCATTGTCACAACCTAAGCTACAAATGTAAAAGTTGCCTCTCGCATGGCCATCATCATTTTGGTTGAGCTGCACTTGGCGTCCCAATGCTCTGATGTAATGATTCATAAAATTGTAGAATCCTTAAAGTGCAGGAGGAGACATTTGGTCCATCAAGTCTACACTGGCTCTTTGAAAGAGCACTCCACCCAAGCCTACTCACTGCCCTATCACAATAATCCCTTAACCTAACAGTTGGACACTAAGGGGCAATTTAGCATGGCCAATTGACTGAACCTGCAAATCTTTGGACTGGGAGAAAACCGGAGCACCCGGAGGAAACCCACGCAGACATGGGGAAAATGTATGAATTCCAAACTGGCAGTCACCCAAGGTCCGAATCGAACCCTGCTCCCTGGCGCTGTGAAGCAGCAATGTTAACCACTATGCCACCATGGCCTAGTGTAATGGCAGTATAAAATCTTTCAATGTAATTTTTTCAGTGCATCAGCTGGTTGAACTATATACAATGTAAGGGTTATTGGTGTGTCATCCTGATGGTGTTACTGCTGCACTCTGGGAATACGAGTCTTTGTTTAATGGCTAAATGTTTGTTAGATTTACCAATTTTGTGAATAGATCTGAACAGTTTAGAACCCATTCCAGTGGGTTACTGAAAGAGGTTCTATTTTCAACTTTTGCTGCCAGTCACTCTTTTGAATTAGCTCTAATAGTTCATCTGTGACAATCTAGGAGAATTCCAATAATTATATGAAGCAAAAATAGCTTCAATAAATTCTAACAAGTTAACAGATGTAAGTGATCAGGGCTCAAGAGCTGGCATATGGTGAAGCTTGTGTCACTAATTTATTTATGGTTTCCTAGATCACTGCTCGCCACCCATTCTGAAATGCAATGTCTACGATGTGAAGCTTTTCAAATTTCATCAGCATTGAATAGCAGGCGATGTTGTGACTAGACTCTTGACAAATTACTGGAAAATGCAAGACTCTTAGTCCTGCTTCATTCTGTTTTTGTTCTGTAACTAGAGCTTTATCTACTTCATTTGTTTCCTGACTCTGTCAAGAAGGTGACTGATAGAGGATTGAATATTTCTGTAGTTTGCATTCAGCAACAGTACATTGTTAAGCACAAAGATCAGCAGTAATGAGTGTCCAAGCCCAGCATAAAAGAAGCAGCACCATTTCAGGAAAAGTATCAGTGTCTGAATGTCCAATTGAGGTGGAAGATGGAAAATATTTTGAGATTTTAACTAAAATTATGGGCTGGATTTTCATGTTAGACACAGGTAAGGGGAGTTAGGAAATCTCCTGACTAGGCATACCTGCCTTGGGAGGAATACCATGAAAGGTGTAATTTCCATTCTGGGGGTGGGGAGAAGGAACGGTCAGGTGTTTATTGGATTCCATCCTCAGAAATAGTTTGGGAGCAGTCCCAGGGGCTGCTGAGTGCCAAGGCAGGCTGGTTGAAAGGCTTGTCTCCCTTGTTTGAGACTTCGTCCCAGTTGTTTTGTTCAATATTAGACCCTCCAGCCCTCAACCCCCCCCCCTCCCCCCATACTCCATTCATAACAATACATGCCATTCTATGACACTCCACCCACTCCCCAATGACCCTTCATAACCTCTATGCCAACCCATGCCCCTCCTCACCCTCTACCAATAATCCTTCATATCCTCCATGCCAAACTCAGCACCTCCATACCCATTCACTAAGTATGCACTCTGTAAAGAACCAATAAATCCTATAATAATTTTTGGGACGTGTGTAAAACTTAAAGCACCCCATCATAACTTTGTTTAAAAAAAATAGCATTTATTACAACCCTATAAAAGTGTCAATTAACCAGTATCAATAACAGAAACAACAAGCACTTGACACTATCATCTATGAAATGAAAAAATGAATGAAAAATGAAATGAAAATCGCTTATTGTCACGAGTAGGCTTCAATGAAGTTACTGTGAAAAGCCCCTAGTCGCCACATTCCGGCGCCTGTCCGGGGAGGCTGGTACGGGAATTGAACCGTGCTGCTGGCCTGCTTGGTCTGCTTTAAAAGCCAGCGATTTAGCCGAGTGAGCTAAACCAGCCCCTATGTAATTAAAGATTAAGCCATTGACGAACCAGACTTCAGAAAAACAGTTGTCAATCAAGCAATGTTTTCCCTTCTGCGCAGCTATTTGAACAAAGTAAGGGAAGTCTTGGGTGAATAGCCTTCGTGCTTAGACTTGCAAATGAGGAATGACGAGCTAGACAAGGAATCGGAGAACAGACAATACTATTATCAGGGCAATGCTTTGGGGACCTAGGTTTGAATCATGCCACTGCAGATAGTGAAATTTGATGGTGAAACTTGATGGTGAAACCTCATTAATGTGTCTTGTACGATATCATTAAAAATCTGGAATTAAAAGTCTTGATGACCATGAAACCATTGTCAATTGTTGTAAAAAAAAAAAAAAAAAAAATCCATTTTGTTCAGAAATATCCTTTAGAAAAGGAAATTTGCTGACTTGATTGATCTGATCTGCACGTGACTCCAGATCCATAGCAATGTGGTTGGCTCTGAACTGCCGCTTTAAGGGCAATTAGGGATGGGCAATAAATGCCAGCCCAACAAGCAAAATACTTTGTTGATACATAGATACCACAGCATGATTCAACAACCTTCAAGAAAGTAGGGTGGAAGATGAAGGAAATTGGCAGTTAATGGTAGCATTTGTTTAGGTGTAAACTTATTGTCGGTCATTCTTTTACGAGGAGACCGACCTTTATTATTTAGTAGCATGGATAGAGGATTGGTTAATTAATAGAAAGCAAAGAGTGGGGATTAATGGGTGTTTCTCTGGTTGGCAATCAGTAGCTAGTGGACCCACAATTGTTCACAATTTACATAGATGATTTGGAACTCGGGACCAAGAGCAATGTCTCCAATTTTGCAGACGACACTAAGATTTTTTATTTTAAAAAATTTTTTATTCTCCTTTTTCACATTTTCTCTCGAATTTACACCCACCAACAATAAACAATAATCAGCAACAAATATGTCAATCCCCATAACAATAACAACGATCCCATCCTCCCACCAACCCCCAAACATTAGCCCGCATGTTTATATAAACAAATGACAAAAAGGAATCCGGGATTACCCATAATACACACAGCCCCCCTCCCCCCTCCCCCCAAACTAATGTTCGATGTTATCCAGTTCTTGAAAGTGCATAATGAATAATGCTCATGACTTGTAGAACCCCTCTGTCCTTCCCCTCAGTTCAAACCTAACCTTCTCAAGGGTCAAGTATTCCACCAGGTCCCCCCGCCACGCCAGGGCACAAGGTGGAGAGATTGCTCTCCATCCCAGCAGGATCCGCCTTCGGGCGATCAACGAGGCAAAGGCTACGATATCTGCCTCCGCACTCGTTTCCAACCCACGCTGGTCCGACACCCCGAATATGGCCTCCCGGGGACCCGGGTCCAGTTTCACGTGCACCATCTTGGAAATTACCCTAAAAACCTTCTTCCAGTATCCTCGCACATGAGGTGGAGGCATTTACTCTCCGGAGCACCTCACACCAGACCCCCTCCTCTATAACTTCTCCCAACTCTTCCTCCCACTTTGCTTTGATCCTTTCCAGTAGTGCCTTATCCTCTTCCAAAATAGCTCCATACACCGCTGACACTACCCCCTTCTCCAGTCCCCTTGTTGTTAGCACCTCCTCCAGCAATGTGGAGGCCTGTTCCTCCAAGAAGCTCTGTATTTCCTTCCTGGTAAAATCTTGAGCCTGCATGTATCTAAACATTTCTCCCTCCTCCAGCCCATACTTGGCTTCCAGCTTCCTCAATCCTGCAAACCGACCCCTAAGAAACAAATCTTTTAGCATCTTAATCCCCTTCTCTTCCCATTTCCAAAATCTTCCATCCCACCTCTCTGGCTCAAATCTGTGGTTCCCCTGAATCGGCATTTCCTTTGAAGACGACACTAAGATAAGTGGTAAAGTGAAAAGGATACTGGAAGTCTGCAGAGGGATTTGGATAGTTTTAAGTGAATGGGCTAGAGTCTGGCAGATGGAATACAATGTTGGTAAAGGTGAGGTAATCCATTTTGGTAGGAATAACAGCAAAAGGGATTATTATTTAAATGATAAAATATTAAAACATGCTGCTGTGCAGCGGGACCTGGGTGCGCTGGTGCATGAGTCGCAAAAGTTGGTTTACAGGTGCCACAGGTGATTAAGAAGGCAAATGGAGTTTTGTCCTTCATTGCTAGAAGGATGGAGTTTAAAACTAAGGAGGTTATGCTGCAATTGTATGAGGTGTTAGTGAGGCCACACCTAGAGTATTGTGTTCAGTTTTGGTCTCCTTACCTGAGAAAGGATGTACTGGCGCAGAGAAGATTCACTAGGTTAATCCCAGAGCTGACGGGGTTGGATTACGAGGAGAGGTTGAGTAGACTGGGACTGTACTTGTTGGAATTTAGAAGGATGCGGTTGGGGGGGGGGGGTTTCTTATAGAAACATATAAAATTATGAAGGGAATAGATAGGATAGATGCGGGCAGGTTGTTTCCACTGGCTGGTCAAAGTAGAACTAGGGAGGTATAGCCTCAAAATAAGGGGAAGCAGATGTAGGACTGAGTTTAGGAGGAACTTCTTCACCCAAAGATTTGTGAATCTATGGAATTCCCTGCCCAGTGAAGCAGTTGAGGCTCCTTTATTAAATGTTTTCAAGATAAAGATAGACCGTTTTTGGAAGAATAAAGGGATATGGTGTTTGGACGGGAAAACGGGAAAGTGGAGCTGAGTCCACAAAAGATCAGCCATGATCTCATTGATTGGCGGAGCAGGCTTGAAGTGCCAGGTGGCCTACTCCTGCTCCTTGTTCTTATGTTCTTTTATAGGGTTAAGTATCACCAAGTGAGCGTTCTTTACCCCAGTTCACGCTATACATTGCCGTTCATCCAGATTTTTTCTGCTAATTTATTCACTTTAGAAAGTTTTTATAGAAATGTTTAGATTGTTTTTCTAGTGTGGGCTAGTAGTGAGTTAGGGTTAGGTTATAGTGTTGTGGGCGATGAGGGTTAGGCCTGGGGTTCGTCTTCAGGTTAGGTTTAAGATTAGGCTTAGGGTTAGGTTTAGGTTTAGGCTTAGGGTTGGAGAAGTGACACAAATTTCCCTGATTTACACAATATATCTTTGTCTATCCTATGCTACACACCTATATCATTAAATTTATAATTCAAAGATCTGACCTCTATAACTTGAAACACATTGTTTTCACAGTAATCATTTCAAATGCATTATAGTTTCTTGTCATCTTGGAATATATCTTCAGTGGATGACATTATTAACCTCAGCCACACTGCTTATATTGTCTGTTCGTAGAAGCGTTTTATCAACAGCTGCATGATTATTAAAATTGCAAGTATATTCAATAGACTGCAGTGACTGTTGGAAACCTTCCAATAGCCTCAAGTTTGCCTTGTATCTTGCAGTCTTTTTGTTTTAGTGGAGTTAACCTTCTTCAGATTAGGCAATTTATTTAGGTCATTTGTAACCCCATTAATGTATCTTGTACAATATCATCACAAACATGTCTGTAACTGCCTTTCATTTTGTATTGCCCATAGTGAACAGTTGTTTGGAGAACATATAAGGCAAACATGTTAAACATTGACAATTTATTTCCCCCAAATAATTTGTCTTTCGCCTCATGTTGTTGAGGAGTGATGGTAGCACACTGTCATTGGACTAGTATCCCAAGAGGCCCAAGCTAATCCTCTGGGGACACGGGTTCAAATCCCACCACATCTACTGGTGGAATTTAAATTCAAATTGTCATATAAAACTAATCCTAGTAATGGTGGCAATGCGCATTGTTATATAAAAAAAAGATTTGGTTCGCTAATTCTTTTCAGGGAAGGCAATTTGCCATCCTGATTTGGTCTGGCCTACATGTGACTCCAGGAGATGAGCAATGGGGTTGACTCTTAACTGTTGTCAGAAATGGCCGAGCAAGCCACTCAGTTCAAGTGCAGTTAGGGATCGGCAAAGAATGCTGGCCTTGCCCATGACACCTACATCCCATGAAAAGAAAAAAAATGTCACAACTTCAATTTGCTGACCATTTGCCCTTGAAGAACAGAAAGCCAGACTGCCTTATTTAAATTGGAAATGAACTGCCAGAATGGTTTAAATTTCCTGCAGAATTCTCATGGCGATATAAAGTAACTTGATTCGGGTTTTGCCAATGAGCCAGAGCCAACTGCCATCATTAAGCGTGAAACTTGCTTGAGAGAATTTGTAATGTATCGTGCTGACAATCTGAACTTCATGTGAATGACAGAAGACTGTTGAAGTGCAAGAGTTCTTTAACTGCTGGTTAAAAAAAAATAGGGTGGTGTAAAGGAAATCATAAGTTAATGTTTTAGGCACAAACTAATAATTTTTACAAACAATTACATTGAAATTGCAGCACAGAAAGAGACCATTTAGTGGTGCTGGTCGACCCTGTGTTTTTGTCTCACATGAGCCTTCCTTCCAACCGACTTCATTACTTTTCTCAGCATAATCTTCCATTCCATTCTCCCTCAGGTGATTTTCTAACCTAACCTTAAATGCATCCATGCTATTCAATTTCTCAACTTGTCAGCAAGTTCCACATTCTCACCACTCTCTGGTTTAAGATGTGTTTCCTTAATTCCTTATTAATTTATAAGTGCTTTATATTTATAATCCCTAGTTTTAAAATTCTGTGACAAATGGAAACATTCCCTCTCTAAATCAACTCTAGCCAGCTGCTTCATAATTTCTAAAAAGCTCTAGCAGGTTATCCCTCACCATTCTCATTCATAGAGAAAAGATCCCCAGCTTGTTTAGTTTGTGTTATCATCCTTGTAAATATTTCTTGCACCTTCTCCAGTGTCTCATACCCTTTCTACAATGGAGCCCAGAACTGTGCTTAGTGCTCCAGTGTTGTTTAGTCAAAGTACTATATGAGCATAACAGCAGCTACTTGCATCTATATAGTCCCTTTAATGTAATAAAACAGCCCACGTGGGTGATGGGGAGAAAAATAAACTGATGCTTCCATTCCTGATTGCTTTGCATAATACCTGATTGAACAATATGTATTTGTTATTGAGTAGCTCTCCGGCTATTCTGAGTTGCACATAAAGGATGGCCACTCAGTGAGTTGAGTTGTGTATTAAAGCTCTTTGCTGACCTTAAGACTAGGGGCAATAGTTTAATAAAATACATGTAGCAAGTTTCAAATGGGACAACTGAATGCATTTGTAAAGCTTTTCATAAAGCCCGAGTTTTGTTCCATGGTTGGAGGTGTTAATTTTCATACTTTGGTTTTACAGTATTTCACTAATATAGAAGAGCAGAAGGAGGCCAGTTGGCCCATTGAGTCTGCACCGACTCTCTGAAAACACCCTACCCAGGCCCATGACCCACCCTAACGCTGTAACCCAGTAATCCCATCTAACCTTTTAGACACTAAGGGGCAATTTATCATGGTCAATCCATCGAACCTGCACAGAGCGGAACAGTAGCACAGTGGTTAGCACTTTTGCTTCCCAGCGCCAGGGCCCCGGGTTCGATTCCTGGCTTGGGTCACTGTCTGTGCGGAGTGTGCACATTCTCCCCGTGTTTCGTGGGTTTCCTCCGGGTGCTCCGGTTTCCTCCCACAAGTCCCGAAAGACGTGCTTGTTAGGTGAATTGGACATTCTGAATTCTCAGTGTACCCGAACATGCGCTTGCAGTGTGGCGACTAGGGGATTTTTACAGTAACGTCATGCACTGTTAATGTAAGCCTACTTGTGACACTAATAAAGATAATTATTATCCTTGGAGTGTGGGAGCAAACCAGAGCATCTGGAAGAAACCCACGCAGACATGGGGAGAATGTGCAAACTCCACAGACAGTGTAATATATGCAGGAGACATTCTGTCTTGCAGTTAATATTTTTAAGGTTCACTCTGACTTCACAGTAGAGTAATGGGAGTTTTGAACCATTTATTTATTTAATAACACAAATATACTTCTGAACTCGCAGTACCTTGTTTCATGATTTCAGTTATATTAGTAGAAATCCAACGCGGGTTGGTTCTTCAGAACAGTAAGACATCTTACAACACCAGGTTAAAGTCCCAACAGGTTTGTTTAGAATCACTAACTTTTGGAGCACAGCTTCTTCCTCAGCTAAATGAAGACGTGGTTTCCAGATATATATATATATATATATATATATATATATAGACAAAGTCAAAAATGCAAGACGATACTTTGACGTTATACACCAGATACGTCGATGGCATTTTTTCCCTTTGGACCACAGCGAATCACTGAAACGACTACACGATGACATCAGTAAGTTCCATCCCACCATCAGACTCACCATGGACTACTCTCCAGAATCGGTTGCATCATTCGACACACTCCGCTCCATCAAGGACGGTCACCTCAGCACTTTGCTTTACCGCAAGCCCACTGATAACCTCACGGTGCTCCACTTCTCCAGCGACTAGGGGCTACCCTAAACACATTAAAGAAGCCATCCCCTATGGTCAAGCCCTCCGTACACACAGGATCTGTTCAGATGAGGAGGAGCGTGACAGACATCTACAGATGCTGAAAGATGCCCTCGTACGAATGGGATATGGCGCTCGACTCATCGATTGACTCATCGATTGACACGCCACAGCAAAAAACAGCACCGATCTCCTCAGAAGACAAACACGGGACACAACCGACAGAGTACCCTGCGTCGTCCAGTACTTCCCGGAGTGGAGAAACTACCACATCTTCTTCGCAGCCTTCAACACGTCATGGATGAAGACGAACACCTTGCCAAGGTCATCCCCACGCCCCCACTACTTGCCTTCAAACAACCGCGCAACCGTAAACAGACCATTGTTTGCAACAAACTACCCAGCCTTCAGAACAGCAACTACGACACCACACAGCCTTGCCATGGCAATCTCTGCAAGACGTGCCAGATCATTGACATGGACACCACCATTACAGTGAGAACACCACCCACCAGGTACGCGGTACATACTCGTGCGACTCGGCCAACATTGTCTACCTCATACGCTGCAGGAAAGGATGTCCCGAGGCAGGGTACATTGGCGAGACCATGCAGATGCAGCAACAACGGATGAACGGACATGGCACGACAATCGCCAGGCCGGAATGTTCCCTTCCAGTCGGGGAACACTTCAGCAGTCAATGGCATTCAGCCGTTGATCTTTGGGTAAGCGTTCTCCAAGGCGGCCTTCAGGACACGCGACAATGCAGAATCGCCAAGCAGAAACTTATAGCCAAGTTCCGCACACATGAGTACGGCCTCAACCAGGACCTTGGATTAATGTTGCATTGCATTCACCCCTGCACCATTTGGCCTGGGCTTGCGAAATTCTACCAACTGTCCTGGCTTGAGACAATTCACACCTCTTTACCTGTGATTATTCCTCTCTCCAGTTGCTCTGTTTGGACCTAATAAAGACTTAATTACCTGCAAAGACCCTCATTCAAAGTATTGTCTTGCATCTTTGACTTTGTCTATATATATATATATATATATATATGTTTCTGGAACCCACCTCTTCATTCACCTAAGGAAAGAGCTGTGCTCCGAAAACAATTATTTAAAACAAACCTGTTGGACTTTAACCTGGTGTTGTAAGACTTCTGACTGTGCAAATCCCAGTCCAACACCGACATCTCCACATCATGGAGCCGGTTTAGCTCACCGGGCTAAATCGCTGGCTTTTAAAGCAGACCAAGCAGGCCAGCAGCACGGTTCGATTCCTGTACCAACCGCCCCGGACAGGCGCCGGAATGTGGCGACTAGGGGCTTTTCACAGTAACTTCATTGAAGTCTACTCGTGACAATAAGCGATTTTCATTTTCATTTCATTTCATCATGGTTCTTCAGAAGAAGGAGGAAAACAACTGAAACTAAAGAGACAATGCTGGAAAATCTCAGCAGTTCTGGCAGCAGCTGTAGGGAGAGAAAAGAGCTAACCTTCCGTGTCTAAATGACCCTTCGTCAAAGCTGAAAGACCGAGAAAGTGGGAAATATTTATACTATGGCTGTAATGTGCCTAACGAAAGATGAGATGTTGTTCTTCCAGTTTGCATTGAGCTTCACTGGAACATTGCAGCAGGCCAAGGATGGGCATGTGTTAAAATGGCAAGCAACGGGAAGGCCAGGATCCTGTATGCGCACAGACCGAAGGTGCTCAGCAAAGCAATCACCCAGTCTGCGTTTGGTTTCCTGAATATAGAGGAGACCGCAGTGGGAGCAGCGAATGCAATAGACCAGATTGAAAGGGGTGCAAGTCAAACGCTGCTTAACCTGGAATGAGTGTTTTGGGCTGTGATGTTAAGCATGGAAGAGGTAAAGAGGCAGGTGTTAAACCTTCTGTGATTGCATGGGAGGGTGCCATGGGTGATGGGAGAGGTATTGGGTATGGTGGAGGAGTGGACTAGATTATCTCGGAGGGAACGGACTCTGTGAAATGCTGACAGAGGGAGTGAAGGGAAGATGTCTTTGGTGGTGGCATCACGCTGGAGTTGGTGAAAATGGCGGAGGATACGGAGGCTGGTGTGATGAAATGTGAGAACGAGGGGGACTCTATCCTTGTTCTGGGAGGGAGGGGAGAGGGCGAGGGTAGTGGCGCGGGCGATGGACCGCACACTGTTGAGGGCCCTGTCAACAACTGTAGGTGGGAAATCACGGTTGAGGAAGGAGGACACATTTTCGAAGCGCCATTTTGGAAGTGGCATCTGCGGAACAAATGCGAGAGAGATGAAGGAGCTGAGAGAAAGGGATGGAGTCCTTACAGGATGTAGGGTGCGAAGAGCTGTAGTCCAGATAGCTCTGGGAGTCAGTGGGCTTGTAGTGGTTTTTAGTAGATTGTCTATTGCCGGAAATTGAGACAGAAAGATCAGGGAAGTGAAGTGTCTGAGATGGACCAGGTGAAAGTGATGGAGGGATGGAAACTGGAAGCGAAGTTAATGAATTTTTCCAGGTCCGGAGGAGAGCATGAAGCGGCACCAAAATAGTCATCAATGTACTGGTGAAGAGTTGTGGGAGGGGACATCGGTAGACCTGGAACAAGGAATGTTCCACAAACCCCATAAAAGGACAAGTGTAGCTAGGACCCATGCGGGGACCCATTGCTACACCTTTGATTTGGAGAAAATGGGATGAGTTAAAGGAGAAGTTGTTGAGAGATAGAACAAGTTCAGCCAGGCGGAGGAGAGTTGTAGTGGATGGGAATTGTCCTGGCCTCTTTTCGAGAAAGAAGCGTAGAGCTCTCAGGCCATCCTGATGTGGGATGGAGTTGTAAAGAGATTGCACATCCATGGTGAATAGGATGTGGTTAGAGCCCGCGAACTGGAAGCTGTCAATATGACGCAGGGCATTAGAGGAATCCCGGATTTAGGTGGGGAGGGAATGGACCAGAGTGAGGATGGAGTCAAGATAAGAGGAAATAAGTTTAGTGGGGCAGGAGCATGCTGACACAATGGGCCTGCTGGGACAGTCCTTTTTGTGGATTTTGGGAAGTAGGTGAAAGCGGGCTGTCCGGGGTTGAGAGACCAAGGTTGGAAGCCGTAAGGGGAAGGCATCCGGAGGAAATTAGGTCGCTAACTGTGTTGGAGATAATGGCTTGATGTTCAGTGGTCTGGTCATGGTCTAGAGTGAGGAAGCAAGAAGTATCTGAGAGTTGGCGCTCAGCCTCTGCGAGGTAGAGGTCAGTGCGCCAGATGATAACAGTACCCCTTTTGTCGGCAGGTTTGGTAACAAAGTCGGGGTGAGACCTGACGGAGTGAAGAGCAGAAAGTTTTTGAAGGAGAGAGGTTGGAATGGGCCAGTGTCCTGTCAACAGTTCATGAAAAGATAGAGGACAGGTAATTGTCCCGCCGGGGGGGGGGGGTGTCCACTTGGAGGCAGAATGTTGGAGGCACGTGATCAGTGGAACAGGGGGAGGACTCTTGCCGAAATAAGTGGGCACGGAGACGAAGGCGACGAAAGAAGTGTTCAACATCATGTTGAGGAAAACAACTGTACGTGTTTAGTGGAGACCCGGGACAAAGGTACATGTGTCCTCTTCCAGTTGTGATTGTGAAGGAGTAAGTTATGTTCCTTGCAATTTATCTGTCCCCTCAGCATGTTTTTGCTGGTAATCCTTTATGGTGGTCAGTCTGGTCAGATGACTCATCATTCATCCACTTCTTTGCCCAGTAGGAACATCTCAGTCAATCGTTTGTTCATTATTGATTCCCAGCATATTCTTGCGATTAACTGCTTTGATACTAACAAACCAACTTTTCCCCTTTCAGTAGCGAGGTCAGTAAGCAGGGGGCATAGATTTAAGGCAAGGTGCAGGAGACAGAGGGGATTTGAAGAAAAACCTTTTCACTGGTGGGTGTCTGAAAGGGTGGTAGAGGTGGGAGCCCTGGCAACATTTACGACCCATTTAGATGAGTATTTGAAGTGCCAAACCATACAAGGCAACAGACCAAGTGCTGGAAAATGGAATTAGAATAGATAGGTGCTAAATCAAGGGAAATAAAATAATTGATAGTTGCTTGATGGTTGGCACAGACAAGATAGGCTGAAGGGCCCCTTTCTGTGCTTTAAAACTATCATTCTTGAGTGTTGGATGCAGATGCTATTATTCTGAAGTCAATCAAGAAGCCACTGACTCACTAGGAAATAGACTATCCAGTCTAAATCTCTCTCCATTATGAAAAATCTCTACTGACTTTTGGTGTATTAAAATGATTTTGACCTCCTGAGTAGAATTAGATGCTAAGTGTTTTCTGAGTAATGGCAGTGCATCGGAGGAATCCTATTTAGATCTGCACTCAACTGCATTACTCAAAAAATGAAGCAAACCTGTATATTCTTAACATAAGCCAGGAATGTTTTCCCAGTGGAGCTCTGATTTACTGTACCACTCTTGGTTTAGTGTAAATCCAACTGAAAAACAAAGAATGGCCACAGGTGGCTAATCTTTGTTTAGAAATGCAGTCTTCCATGTCTGTAGGAACAAATAATTTATATCACTTTAGTTTCCAGCTAATGGAATAAAATGGTAATGCTGGAATGTCATTCTTCTGCCCCGCCCCGGAAGGATAAGAGTAACATTTACAACAATATGAAATAAATAGGAAGGAGCTACTCGGGAACCGTCTAACTTAAAAAAAAATTTAGAGTACCCAATTCATTTTTTCCAATTAAGGGACACTTTATCATGGCCAATCCACCTACCCTGCACATCTTTGGGTTGTGGGGGCGAAACCCACGCAAACACGGGGAGAATGTGCAAACTCCACACGGACAGTGACCCAGAGCCGGGATCGAACCTGGGACCTCGGCGTCGTGAAGCAGCAGGGCTAACCCATTGTGCCACCGTGCTGTCTTAGAACCGTCAAACATAAGTGCAACATTTAGGTCATTTGTAACTCCATTAATGTATATGGTACAGCATCATCATAAACATGACTTCGGCGGCCCAAGCCGGCCGACCTTGGCGGCCCCTGCCGGCCGACCTTGGCGGCCCCTGCCGGTCGACCTTGGTGGCCCCTATTATCGCATACCTTTAGCGTGACAGGTGAGTTCTCACAATCTCATGTTACATTTCTGATTATTTAAGTTCTCGCTGCATCCTTTTGAAAAAAAACTCAAGAGATTTTGTCCTCAAACTCGCCATGTAGATTCCAGTAGACTGGACTCTTTCCAGTAGATTTAGTTATGAGATCTTGGCTGTTTGTGTTTCTGGCCCTCTTCCTTATTACAAAACTATCCATTTTAACTTCTTATGTCCCGTTGCTTGCTTGCTGGCAGCTACAAAATGGAGGCATCTCTCCAATGATTTTTGCGCCCAGAACCTGTGATGTCAGTGTATGGGGCACATGACTTTCTCTCTGCTGCCGCTTCTGGCAGGAAGACTCCATTGATTAAAAAAAAAAATCTGCTGCTGGGACAGCGCTCTGATGCCCAGAGGTGGCGGTCTATCCGTTGGGTTCTGGGCTTGCGCATTGCTACATCTAGCTGAGGGAGCAAGCACGTGCGGCGTGGCTGACATTCTTGACGGCCAGCATTTTTTAAAGCCTTTCGCGGCCGTTCAACACTTCTTAATAATCTTTATTAGTGTCACAAGTAGGCTTACACTGCAATGAAGTTACTGTGAAAAACCCCTAGTCGTCACACTCCAGCGCCTGTTTGGGTACAACAGAGAGGGAGTTCGAATGGTGCCCTGTCTAATGTCTATGCCTGGACAAATATCAGCAAAATATAGTAACTAATCATATATCTCATTTCTCTTTATGGGACTTTGCTGTGTAGCTTTATTTGCTATATTTGCTGACATTCATTCCTGGAGGAAGGTACAGATGGTCTGATTAGCAAGTTTGCAGATGATACAAAGATTGGTGGAGTTGCAGATAGCGAGGAGGACTGTCAGAGAATACAACAAATACAACAAAATATAGATAGATTGGAGAGTTGGGCAGAGAAATGACAGATGGAGTTCAATCCAGGCAAATGCGAGGTGATGCATTTTGGAAGATCAAATTCAAGAGCGGACTATATGGTCAATGGAAGGGTCCTGGGGAAAATTGATGTACAGAGAGATCTGGGAGTTCAGGTCTATTGTACCCTGAAGGTGGCAATGCAGGTTGATAGAGTGGTCAAGAAGGCATACAGCATGCTTGCCTTCATCGGACGGGGTATTGAGTATAAGATTAGGCAGGTCATGTTACAGTTGTATAGGACTTTGGTTAGGCCACATTTGGAATACTGCGTGCAGTTCTGGTCGCCACATCACCAGAAGGATGTGGATGCTTTGGAGAGGGTGCAGAGGAGGTTCACCAGGATGTTGCCTGGTATGGAGGGGGCTAGCTATGTAGAAACGTTGAGTAGATTAGGATTGTTTTCATTGGAAAGACGGAGGTTGAGGGGGTACCTGATTGAGGTCTACAAAATTATGAGAGGTATGGACAGGGTGGATAGCAACAAGCTTTTTCCAAGAGTCATGATTTCAAAGTGAGAGGGGGAAAGTTTAAGGGAGATGTGCGTGGAAAGTTTTTTACGCAGAGGGTGGTGGGTGCCTGGAATGCTTTACCAGCGGAGGTGGTAGAGGCGGGCACGATAGCATCATTTAAGAGGCATCTAGACGGGTATATGAGCGGGCGGGAACAGAGGGAAGTAGACCTTGGAAAATAGGAGACAGGTTTAGATAAAGGATCTGGATCGGCGCAGGTTGGTGGGCCGAAGGGCCTGTTCCTGTGCTGTAATTTTCTTTGTTCTTTGTTCTTATTACAACTATACTTTAGAAGTACCTTCTCAGTAATGAAGCACTTTGGAACAGCCTGGATTTAACAGCTCTTTGAAGTGACCGAGCAACCCAGTAAATTATCACTGGGGGTGGCAAGGTGGGGCAGTAGTTAGCACTGCTGCATCACGGCGCTGAGGACCCGAGTTCAATGCTGGGTCCGGGTCACTGTCTGCGTGGGTCCTACCCCCACAACTCAGATGTGCAGGTTAGGTGGATTGGCCACGCTAAATTGCCGCTTAATAAAAAATGTTTTAAAAATTATCGGGTAACTAGGAATGGATAATAAATGTTCACCTTGCCAGCAATACCTATACCTTGAAAATTAATGGGAGGGAGAAAGTCAAGAATAACTTACAACACTCGAACAGCAGCTGTGATGGGCCAATATCTAAAATCAATTGGGAATTACAACATTGTCTTCCAGAGCCACCTCTGATAACCTGCATAGAACCTATTTATGATTCCCTCACCTACAAAAGAACCAACATGATTGATCGAGTCCACTGTGTCCATTGCTATTACATATTGATGTTTGATTTAAATATGTTCTATCCTTCTTCTTGTAGGCTCTTGCTTTTAAAACTAAAACATTTTAGTGGCTGAAATTTCCAACAGATTGAAGGCAATCTGTTTCAATTGAATTTAAATCATAAACTTAGGACATAGAAAATACAGCACAGAATAGGCCCTTCGGCCCACAATGTTGTGCTGAACTTGTGTCCTAGATTCAGAACAAATCAATCTGCACCCCAGCATTTTACCGTAATCCATGTACCTATCCAGTAGCCACTTGAAGGTCCCTAATGTTTGCGACTCAATTACTTCCACAGGCAGTGCATTCCATGCCCCCACTACTCTCTGGGTAAAGAACCTACCTCTGACATCCCCCTATATCTTCCACCATTCACCTTAAATTTATGTCCCCTTGTAATGGTTTGTTCCACCCGAGGAAAAAGTCTCTGACTGTCTACTCTATCTATTCCCCTGATCATCTTATAAACCTCTATCAAGTCGCCCCTCATCCTTCTCCATTCTAATGAGAAAAGGCCGAGCACTCTCAACCTTTCCTCGTAAGACCTACTCTCAACCTTTCCTCGTAAGACCTACTCTCTATTCTAGGCAACATCCTGGTAAATCTCCTTTGCACCTTTTTAAAAGCTTCCACATCCTTCCTAAAATGAGGCGACCAGAACTGCACACAGTACTCCAAATGTGGCTTTACCAAGGTTTTGTACAGCTGCATCATCACCTCACGGCTCTTAAATTCAATCCCTCTGCTAATGAACGCTAGCACACCATAGGCCTTCTGCACAGCTCTTATTCACTTGAGGGGCAACTTTCAAAGATCTATGAACATAGACACCAAGATCTCTCTGCTCCGCCACATTGCCAAGAACCGTACCGTTAACCCTGTATTCCGCATTAATATTTGTCCTTCCAAAATGAACAACCTCTCACTTTTCAGGGTTAAACTCCATCTGCCACTTCTCAGGCCAGCTCTGCATCCTATCTATGTCTCTTTGCAGCCGACAACAGCCCTCCTCACTATCCACAACTCCACCAATCTTTGTATCATCTGCAAATTTACTGACCCACCCTTCAACTCCCTCATCCAAGGCATGAATGAAAATCACAAACAGCAGAGGACCCAGAACTAATCCCTGTGGTACGCCACTGGTAACTGGGCTCCAGGTTGAATATTTGCCTTCCACCACCACTCTCTGACTTCTATTGGTTAGCCGGTTCATTATCCAACTGGCCAAATTCCCCACTATCCCATGCCTCCTTACTTTCTGCATAAGCCTACCATGAGGAACCTGATCAAATGCCTTACTAAAATCCATGTACATCACATCCACTGCTCTACCTTCATCCACGTGCTTGGTCACCTCCTCAAAGAGTTCATTAAGACTTGTGAGGCAAGACCTACCCCTCACAAATCCGAGCTGACTATCCCTAATCAAACAGTGTCTTTCCAGATGCTCAGAAATCCTATCCCTCAGTACCCTTTCCATTACTTTGCCTACAACCGAAGTAAGACTAACTGGCCTGTAATTCCCAGGGGTATCCCTATTCCCTTTTTTGAACAGGGGCACGACATTCGCCACTCTCCAATCCCCTGGTACCACTTGCTTCCCATAAAATCCTTGGATATATCCTGTCAGGCCCGGGGGGGCTTGTCTATCCTCAGGTTTTTCAAAAAGCCCAACACATCTTACTTTTTAAAATAAATTTAGAGTACCCAATTATTTTTTCCAATTAAGGGGCATATTAGCGTGGCCAATCCACCGACCCTGCACATCTTTTGGGTTGTGGGGGCGAAACCCACGCAGACACGGGGAGAATGTGCAAACTCCACACGGACAGTGACCCAGGGCTGGGATTCGAACCCGGGTCCTCAGCGCCGCAGGCAGCAATGCTAACCACTGTGCCGCTGTGTTGCCCTCGACATCTTCCTTCCTAACAAGTATCTCCTCGAGCTTCCCAGTCTGTTTCACACTGTTGTCTCCAACAATATGGCCCCTCTCATTTTGTAAATACTGAAGAAAAGTACTCGTTCAAGACCTCCTATATCTTCAGACTCAATACACAATCTCCCGCTACTGTCCTTGATCGGACCTACCCTCGCTCTAGTCATTCTGATATTTTTCACATATGTGTCAAAAGCCTTGGGGTTTTCATTGATCCTACCCGCCAAAGATTTTTCATGCCCTCTCTTAGCTCTCCTAATCCCTTTCTTCAGTTCCCTCCTGGCTATCTTGTATCCCTCCAGCGCCCTGTCTGAATCTTGTTTCTTCAGCCTTACATAAGTATCCTCCTTCCTCTTAACAAGACATTCAACCTCTCTTGTCAACCATGGTTCCCTCACTCGACCATCTTTTCCCTGCCTGACAGGGACATACATATCAAGGACACATAGTACCTGTTCCTTGAACAAGTTCCACATTTCACTTGTGTCCTTCCCTGACAGCCTATGTTCCCAATTTATGCACTTCAGTTCTTGTCTGACAGCATTGTATTTACTCTTTCCCCCAATTGTAAACCTTGTCTTGTTGCACGCACCTATCCCTCTCCATTACTAAAGTGAAAGTCACAGAATTGTGGTCACTATCTCCAGAAATGCTCCCCCGCTAACAAATCTATCACTTGCCCTGGTTCATTACCAAGTACCAAATCCAATATGGCCTCCCCTCTGGTCGGACAATCTACATACTGTGTTAGAAAAACTTCCTGGACACACTGCACAAACACCACCCCATCCAAACTATTTGATCTAAAGAGTTTCCACTCAATACCACGCCACTGGAAGTCGGGAGGTTGAAGTCACCCATGACTAATACCCTGTGACTTCTGCACCTTTCCAAAATCTGTTTCCCAATCTGTTCCTCCACATCTCTGCTGCTATTGGGGGACCTATAGAAAATTCCCCACAAGGTGACTGCTCCTTTCCTATTTCTGACTTCAACCCATACTACTTCAGTGGGCAGATCCTCCTCGAACTGCCTTTCTGCAGCTGTTATACTATCTCTAATTAACAATGCTACCCCCCACCTCTTTTACCACCCTCCCTAATCTTATTGAAACATCTATAACCAGGAACCTCCAACAACCATTTCTGCCCCTCTTCTATCCAAGTTTCCGTGATGGCCACCACATCGTAGTCCCAAATACCGATCCATGTCTTAAGTTCACCCACCTTATTCCTGATGCTTCTTGCGTTGAAGTATACACACTTCAACCCATCTCTGTGCCTGCAAGTACTCTCCTCGGTCAGTGTTGCCTTCCCCACTGCCTCACTACATGCTTTGACGTCCTGAACATCGGCTACCTTAGTTGCTGGACTACAAATCCGGTTCCCATTCCCCTGCCAAATTAGTTTAAACCCTCCCGAAGAGTACTGGAATCATGTTGTGGATTCGGAAGCAGCATTAAGACTATACTTACACAAAAACTTTATCTCTAATACAGGGTAAGAAACCTGTTCCTGCAAAGGAATGGTGAAAATCTATCATTGCCACCTGATTAGTAAAATATTGGAGACATACATTCCTTTGCTTCCTTAAATTTAATGTCTACCTGATCTTGAGCAACTGGAGCTTTACTTGAAGCTGTTCTCTGTTCAAATACCCACTTGTTCTTGGAATAATGGAAACAGGCCATTTTTGAATATTTCACCATGTGTTTATAAACTACACAAGAGCTTCTCCAGAGTGTATCTGCAGATACAGTAAAGGCCCTATACCTATACACTGGTGTGCTTTTAGGCAAATTGACCTGATTTCCAGCAAGAAGCTTTCAAGCCTCCTTTTAATCTCTCTGGATATGGGGTGCTGTCTTCATTGATCCTGATCTACATGCATTCAGTTTCTTTTCTCATGTCACTATTTCAAGTAATTTTGTTCGACAGGGAATTGCCAGAAATCATGTACCAGTTGTGGCTGTTTAGTTCAACTGTGGGGTTCGTGCCACTTGGTTCCCATTTAGTTATTTCTACCCTTCTGTGCTTCAATTTTAATCAATATATTGTAAGTGCCAGTATTCTATCTCTGTCACTCTGCCCACAAGTGAAGGAAGTTACCAGCTAGTGACTGCAACTCCGATAGTTGCAAGCGGTCTGCTTATTGGCAGTTTCCAAATTGGGACCTACATAGAACATAAGAACAGTACAGCACAGTACAAGCCCTTCAGCCCATGATGTTTTGCCGACCATTTATTCTAATTTAAGATCAACCTAACTAACCTACACCCCTTCAATTTACTGCTGTCCCTGTGTCTGCCGAAGAGTCGCTTAAATGTCCCTAATGACTCTGACTCCACCACCTCTGCTGGCAGTGCATTCCACACACCCACCACTCTGTATAAAGAACCTACCTCTGACATCTCCCCTGTACCTTCCTCCAATCACCTTTAAATGATGTCCCCCCTCATGACAGCCATTTTCGCCCAGGGGAATAGTCTCTGGCTATCCACTCTATCCTTGCCTCTCATCACCTTGTACACCTCTATCAAGTCACCTCTCTTCCTTCTTCGCTCCAGTAAATCTGAAGACTAGCATCAGTGAGCTGTGTACTTGCTACCATTGAGCCACTATTACTGTAACAAGCTGGAAACGTCTTTCACTCCTACATAGTCCGACAGAGACAGAACACAGCATTTTAAAACATGCTGCCTTGAAGTGCCATGGAGTTGAGAAACTGGCATACACTTGAGACTGATGTTGCGCCACAAAAATGGCTTGTGTTACTTGCCAGCAACCGTAAGAACTGAAATCAGATACTGGGAATGGAAACAAAAGCAGCAAATTCTGGAAACATTCAGCAGTTCGGACAGAATCTGTGGAGAAAACAGATGAATTAAAGTTCTTCATATTGGGGAAGTTACACCAAATAGTTTTCAAAAGAAAACCAAACTGAGAGGCAGAAGAAAATTTAAAGAAACCAACACGCAAATAATTGAATGACCTGCCGTGTTTAAGTGGGGGAACGAAATGGCAAAAGTGATTAAAAATATGAGAAAATAGGAATCATAATAAGAAATCGTAACAGAAGGAATGGCTGGACCTACATAATATAAGATTGTCACCTGCGTACAGATGGATAAAAGAGCTCCCTGTTGCTTGAACCATATTGTGGTACTGTGGGAATGCTGCACTATTAGGGGCATCATAGTTCAAATGAGACATTAAACCGAGTCCCCATCTGTCCTCACATGGGTACCGTAAATATCCAACACTATTCTGAAGAAAGGCAAGAGAGTTCTCCCTGGTGACCTGGCCAATATTTATCACACCACCATCATCACTGAAAAGCAAATTACTGTGCATGGTCATTTTCATATTGCTGTGTGAAAATTGGCTGCCGTATTTCTGATATTGTAACAGGATGAACTGTTACTTCAAAAAGTACTTCATTAGATGAACATTCTTTGGAATGTCTTGAAGTTGAAAGGTGATGTATAATGCAATTTTTAATTATTGACCATGATTGAACCTCTGCAGTGATCAGCAATTCTGCACAAATTGGTGGTGGTGGCGTTGTGGGGGGGGGGGGGGGGGGGGGAAGAGGGGAAGCATGTTTCAGTCTTGCATTCATTGGCGCATTTTCCCATGCTACAAGGCAGCTAAGAAATAGACATCCAAAGAAAAATCATGCTGGAAAGAATCCACAGCTCTTACAGAATCAACTCCCCGGGAAATAGGAAGCATTCAGGCTTATGCAAAGCACCACATGACAATACATGGCATGGGCGCGATCAACTGAGATTAATTAACTGTTTTACAGCACTACAATTTAAATCTTGATAATACTTGAAAATACATGATTTAATTAATGAGTCTGCTATCTACAATGACACCCACCATAAGAAAATCCTGTGCATGTTAAAAGCGTATACTTTTCAACATTATGTTTCAAATAATAGCCTTCAGTAATAGTAATGACATTGCAGCGTTTGTTTTAAGTTTGTTTTAAACTAAGGGCAGCATGGCGCCGAGGTCCCTGGTTCGATCCCGGCTCTGGGTCACTGTCCGTGTGGAGTTTGCACATTCTCCCCGTATTAGCGTGGGTTTCACCCCCATAACCCAAAGATGTGCAGGGTAGGTGGATTAGCCATGCTAAATTGCCCCTTTATTGGAAAAAAATGAATTGGGTACTCTAAATTTTTTTTTAAAGTATGTTTTAAACTAGATTGTCAGTGAGATGGGATCCCCAGCAGCTGAGAAGCAAATGGGGGGCTGAAGGGAAATGCAGTACTCGATAACGGCAAGCTTAATAGACATGATATACAGGAGCATGGTAGGTAGCAGGAAAACCCTGTTGGATTAAATTGCATCTATTTCAATGCAAGAGGGCTGACTGGTAAGGCTGATGCACTCAGGGCATGGATATGTACGTGGGAATGGGATATTATAGCCATAATTGAAACATAGCTAAGGGAAGGTGCCTTAGGCGGGACAGAGGTGGAGGAAAGAGAGGAGGGGGAGTTGCATTTTTGATTAAGCGGAGCATCACCGCAGTAGTCAGAGATTAAATAACCGAGGGATCATCCAGCGAGGCTTTGTGAGTGGAACTAAGAAATAAGAAGGGGATGGTGACCTTATTGGGGTTGTACTATAGGCCCCAAAATAGTCGATGGGAATTGGAAGAACAAATCTGCAGGGAAATTGGGGAGACTTCCAGGAGTAACACGGTTATCATAATAGGGGTTTTTAATTTTCCTAACATAGACTGGGACTGCCATAGTGTTGAGGGCTTAGATGGGTTGAAATTTGCTAAGTGTGTTCAGGGAAGTTTCCTCAGGCAGTATGTGGAGGGTCCTACACGTGAAAGGGCAAAACCTGACCTACCGTTGGGAAATAGGGCAGGGTAAGTGACTGTGTGACGGTGGAGGACCACTTTGGGACAAGTGACCATAGTTCTATTAATTTTTAAATCGTTTGGAATGGTACAAAGCTGGTCCACAGGTGCAAGTTCTAAATTGGGGCAAGGTGAATTTTGGTGGAATTAGACGAGCTTGCAAGGGTTGATTGGTTTTAGCTTGTTTGAGGGCAACGGGGCCTCCGGCAAGGGGAGGTGTTTAAAAGTGCAACAGCTAGAGTTCAGGGTCTATATGTTCATGTTGGGTTAAAGGGAAAGGCTGGCAGGAGTAGGGAACCCTGGATGATAAAACATATTGAGATTTTGGCCAGGAAAAAGAGGTATGGCTCATGTACCAGCAGCTCGAATCAAGGGATTCTCTGGAGGTGTACTAGGGATACAGGAGTATACTCTAGAAGGAAATTAGGAGGGCAAAAGGGGGCACGAGGTAGCTTTGGCCAAGAGGATTAAGGTGAATCCACAGGGGTTCTTTAAGTAAATTAAAGGAAAAAGAATAACTAGAGAGAAAATAGGACCTCTCAAGGGCCAAGGTGGACACATGCGTAGAACAGCAGGAGATGGGCGAGGTTCTCAGTGAAATTTCTCCTCTGTGTTTACCGTGGAGAAAGACATTGAAGACTTGGGAACCTGGGAAGGTTCGTGCCGATATATTGGGAACAGTTTGCATTAAAGTAGAGGAGGTGATGGACATATCAAAATGTATGAAGTTGGATAAATCTCCTGGCCCTGACCAGCTTTATCCAAGAGCACTGTGTGAGGCTAGAGAAGAAATTGAAATGAAAAATGAAAATCGCTTATTATCATGAGTAGGCTTCAATGAAGTTACTGTGAAAAGCCCCTAGTCGCCACATTCTGGCGCCTGTCCGGGGAGGCTGGTATGGGAAATTGGCTGAGATATTTGCATCATCGTTAGCTATGGGTGAGGTAGCAGAAGACTGGAGGGTAGCAAATGTTGTGCCCTTATTTAAGAAGGGCTGCAAAGAAAAATCTGGGAATTATAGACTGGTAAGCCTAACATCTGTGATGGGTAAGTTACTCGAGAGGATTCTGAGGGTTAAGATATACAGGCATTTGGAAAGATAGGGTTTGATAGTAATAATAATAATAATATGAGTAGTCAGCATGGCTTTGTGCATGGGAGATCATGCCTTCCAAATTGTTAAGAGTTCTTTGATGAAGTAACCAGGAAGGTAATGAGGGCAGGGTGGTAGACGTAGTCTATGTGGATAAAGTTTCACTTGGTAGGTTGTTCTGGAAGGTTAGATCACATGGAATCCAGGGAGAGCTGCAAATTGGATATACAATTGGCTTGATGGTCTGAAGCAGAGGGTAATGGTGGAAGGATGCTTATTGGCTGGAGGCCAGTGACTCATGGTGTGCCTCGGGTCAGTGCTGGGTCCATTGCTATTTGTTTTCTATAGCAACGATTTGGATGAGAATGTACAAGGCATGATCAGTAAGTTTGTAGATGACACTAAAATAGGTGGTATTGTGGACTGAGGAAGGTTATCAAAAATTGCAGGATCTTGATCTGCCTGGGAAGTGGGCTGAGAAATGGCAAATGGAGTTCATTACAGATAAGTGTGAGGTGTTGCATTTTGGAAAGTCAAATCAAGGTAGGACTTTCACAGTGCATGGTAGGACCTTGGGGAGTATCGTGGAACAGAGGGACCATCAAGTTCAGGTGTATGGTTCTCTAAAGATGGAGTCACAGGTAGATAGGCTTTTGGCATGCTGGCCTTCATCAGTCAGGGCATTGAGTATAGAAGTTGGAAAATTATGTTGCAATTGTACAGGGCATTGGTGAGGCCACACCTGGAGTATTGTGTTCAGTTTTGGTCGGCTTGCTAAGGAAATATGTTATTAAACTGGAGAGAGTGCGGAAGAGATTTACAAGGATGTTGCCAGGACTCGAGGGACTGAGTTATAGGGAGAGATTGGACAGGCTAGGACTTTTTTTCTTGGACTGAGGGGTGATTTATGGAGGTGTATAAGATCATGAGTGGCATGGATAGAGTGAATGCACTCAGTCTTTTCCCCAGGGTTGGGGAATCGAGAACTAGAGGGCATAGGTTTAAGTTAAGAGGGGAAAGAATGAATGGGAATCTGAAGAGCAACTTTTTTACACAAAGGGTGGTCCGTATGTGGAATGAGCTGCTGGAGGAAGTAGTTGAGGCAGGGACATTGACGACATTTAAAAGGCATTTGGATAGATACATGGATAGGAAAGGTTTAGAGGGATATGGGCCAAATGCAGGCAAATGAGGTTAACTTAGATGGGCTTTTTGGTGACATGGACCAAAGGGCCAAGGGCCCATTTCCATGCCGTAGATTCTATGATACTATGATATGGGTAGCACGGTAGCACAGTGGTTAGCACTGTGGCTTCACAGCGCCGAGGTCCCAGGTTCGATTCCCGGCTGGGTCACTGTCTGCATGTTTTCCCCGTGTCTGCGTGGGTTTCCTCCGGGTGCTCCGGTTTCCTTCCACAAATCCCGAAAGACATGCTGTTGGGTAATTTGGACATTCTGAATTCTGCCCCTGTGTACCCGAACAGGCACTGGGATGTAGCGACTAGGGGCTTTCCACAGTAACTTCTTTGCAATGCAAGCCTACTTGTGACAATAAAGATTATAAGATACTATGATATGACTGATTCAGTTGTGAATTTTGCTACTCTGCTTTATGGTGTCATCTGATCTTTCTTGCTCTCTTACCTCTTTGTAGAACTGGCTAAATTCCATATTTAATTTGTGCAATAGTGTTCTCAAATTAGACTCCTACCTGTCAACTGGGCCCAGGTCCAATGCACTTTAAAACAAAAATGCCTCCACTGTTCTTTTACTCATTCACAAGATGAGTGTAGCTGGCGAGACCAGCATTCATTGGCCATTCCTAATTGCCCTTGATACGGTGGCCTTGTCCTCTGACGAGCCATGCAAGAAAAGCTTGTCAATTGTGATGGTGGCAATAACTGGTAATAACTGCGTATATTAATTGTGCAAATGCTCTTTAAAAAATAAAGCTGCTAACTGCTAATTACAGCTGCAGTAGAACCCCAATTATCTGCCCTCCTGTTGTATATGTGCTGCACTGGTGCAGGCTTTCAATTGCTGCCTCAATTACAGGTAGTGTCCTATGTTCAATTTCATTAAACTCCTGTGCACCTTTTCAAGTTAGGTTGCTAGTTAGGTCAAATTGCAATTATTTTGCTGTGCTTTTGATTGTAGATCAGGTCTTTGGCATAAAGTTGATATTTGAATGCCAATTTCACTTAGCTATTTTATAACGTGCTCCATTTCTTGCAAAACTCCTATTAACTTCCAAATAATCTTTATTAGTGTCACAGGTAGGCATACATGAACACTGCAATGAAGTTACTGTGAATAGTTGAGGGCTAAAAGTGACTACGCATATTGGTCTTTTGTGCTCCTTCTCATGTTTGACCTGCTTATCTGCACAGTTGAGCTGCTCCTACTACTTGTTCTCATCAATTGGACTCTAGATTTCTGTGTAGGTGCAGTCACCTGCTATCTAACTTTAGGAGTTTAGTAGTCTGACTCATTCTGTATCTAGACAGGCCGTATCTGCATCAAGGAAGCCTTTGGGAGAAATCCAACTTGACCAAGGGCCTTCCGTGATATTGTTGTTAACTGAAAGTTGCTACAAAATTTCTCCCTTTTTTAAATAGATGAGGTCATTAGAAATTAAAGGACTCAATTACTGCTTGGCTCCTGGAAGCTTTGCGATGTGTTTCGATGTGTTAAAATATCTATTGTGCATGAAAACTTTCCTGTTTTTTGATTTTTATAATGTGGCTGTTTACCAGTGTGGAAAATTTGAATGGAGAGGGTGACCCTAATTAAATTTGAAGTTTATTGTGAGGAACAACTGGTCTGTAAGCTCACCGGATATTTGCAGTTCAATGACATGTGGTATGATCAGAATACTAAGTCAAGGCACATTGTGCAACGAGACAGAATTAATCAATAACCTCACAGTATAGGCATGGTGACATGGTGGAATTTCATGTTCAGTTTGAAGCTGAGAAGTGTGAGTCTAAGACCAGTACTTTAAACCTAAGTCAAAGTAATTATAAGGGTGTGAAGGCAAAGTTGGGTAAAATTATTAGGGAAACTAGGTTAAAAGGTAGGACAGTGACTGGCTTTTAAGGAGCTACTTAATTACTTCCGCATGAAAGAGTCTAGGAGGAGGATGCATCAACCATGAATCTAAGGATGACATCAAATTGAAACACTGTATAAATCTGAGAAGAAGAAGTGGTAGGTCAAAAGATTGGGCAAATTTTAAGAACCAGCAAAGGATGACTAAAAAAATAAAAAGGGGGGATAAATGAGAGTATGAAATGAAATGAAAATCGCTTATTGTCACAAGTAGGCTTCAAATGAAGTTACTGTGAAAAGCCCCTAGTCGCCACATTCCTGTTCAAGGAGGCTGGTACGAGTATGAGAGAAAGCTAGTTAGAAATATAAAAAGATAGTGAGAGTTTATGCAAGCATTTAATTGGGAAAAGAGTTACTAAAGCTAGTGTTGGTCCTCTATAGATAGTGAATCTGGGCCACTGTTTTTGGAAAACAAGGAAATGGTGGAAACCACAGGTATTGTGTATCTGTCTTCCATGTAGAAGATCTAGAAAACTTCCAAAAAATACTTGAAAAGCAAGAGGTGAAAGGGAGGACGGAACCTAAAACAATTCTTCTTTGGCAGGCCCTCGGGGTCGAGGATGACTTGCTTCCACTTTGGTGGGGTGAGTTCTGTGGTGGCTGAGTGGCCCAATCCTGGAGCCGCAGACTCTGCCACAGGTGGGGCAGGTTGTGACCCATGAGGCAGGTGGGTGGGACGCTCTTTCCACTGCTTACGCTTGGTTCCACAAGCTCCACTTGATGCTGAAGGTGGTTGGCACCTTTGAAGATGCTTCTCCAGTTTGTGCAGTCTAGGCCATCTTCATGTGTACGTGGGGATGTTGCATTTATTTAGTGAGGCTTTTAGAGTGTCTTTGTAGTGTTTCCCCTGCCCTCCTAGTGATTGCTTGCCATTGCGGAGCTCTGAGTAGATCACTTGTTTTGGAGTCTTGCATCAGGCATGCGGACAATGTGGCTTGCCCATCGCAGCTGGTTGAGTGTGACCAGTATTGGGGATAATGGCCTGGGAGAGGACGCTCACGTTGGTATGCCTATCTTGCCTGTGGATTTGTAGTAGTTTGTGGAGGCAATGTTGGTGATATCTCTTCAAGGATTTGAGGTGTCTGTTGTACACTGTCCATGTTTCTGATGCATACAGAAGGGTGGGACCACAGCAGCTCTGTAGGTCATGAACTTGGTGTGCTGGATTTGAGGTCCTGGTCTTCGAACATTCTGTTACTCAGGTGTCCGAGGACATTGGAGTCATAGAATTCCTACAGTAATAGAATCCCTACAGTGCAGAAGGAGGCCATTGGGCCCATCAAGCCGCACTGACCCTCTGAAAGAGCACCTTACCTAGATCCACTCTCTCTCAAACCTGTAACCCCTCAAATCCACCTAACATTTTTCATTTCACATGCATATTATTTGACTGTTCAGTAAACCTTTCACTTGTTCTTTTAAAAAAAAAACAATCCATCTTCACAGTCCTCTTGCCAGCAGCTGGAAAATGGAAGCAAGTGTAGCCTACATGGAGAGTGCTTGACATTAAATGCACGTGCGAGGTGTGTGACCTGCTCTCTGCTGTCACTTCTCACCGGGAGACTGCGCACAACTCTATTACTTTAATTTGAAGGAGTTCAAGGAGGCTGGTACGAGTATGAGAAAGCTAGTTAGAAATATAAAAAGATAGTGAGAGTTTATGCAAGCATTTAATTGGGAAAAGAGTTACTAAAGCTAGTGTTGGTCCTCTATAGATAGTGAATCTGGGCCACTGTTTTTGGAAAACAAGGAAATGGTGGAAACCACAGGTATTGTGTATCTGTCTTCCATGTAGAAGATCTAGAAAACTTCCAAAAAATACTTGAAAATCAAGAGGTGAAAGGGAGGACGGAACCTATAACAATTCTTCTTTGGCAGGCCCTCGGGGTCGAGGATGACTTGCTTCCACTTTGGTGGGGTGAGTTCTGTGGTGGCTGAGTGGCCCAATCCTGGAGCCGCAGACTCTGCCACAGGTGGGGCAGGTTGTGACCCATGAGGCAGGTGGGTGGGACGCTCTTTCCACTGCTTACGCTTGGTTCCACAAGCTCCACTTGATGCTGAAGGTGGTTGGCACCTTTGAAGATGCTTCTCCAGTTTGTGCAGTCTAGGCCATCTTCATGTGTACGTGGGGATGTTGCATTTATTTAGTGAGGCTTTTAGAGTGTCTTTGTAGTGTTTCCCCTGCCCTCCTAGTGATTGCTTGCCATTGCGGAGCTCTGAGTAGATCACTTGTTTTGGAGTCTTGCATCAGGCATGCGGACAATGTGGCTTGCCCATCGCAGCTGGTTGAGTGTGACCAGTATTGGGGATAATGGCCTGGGAGAGGACGCTCACGTTGGTATGCCTATCTTGCCTGTGGATTTGTAGTAGTTTGTGGAGGCAATGTTGGTGATATCTCTTCAAGGATTTGAGGTGTCTGTTGTACACTGTCCATGTTTCTGATGCATACAGAAGGGTGGGACCACAGCAGCTCTGTAGGTCATGAACTTGGTGTGCTGGATTTGAGGTCCTGGTCTTCGAACATTCTGTTACTCAGGTGTCCGAG